>NC_091025.1:14154500-14513500 GCF_041296385.1 Aphelocoma coerulescens | reverse complement strand
AGTTATTGCTGAAGAGCTCCCAGATGAGCTACATTAATAAAGCTTCAGCCTAATTAAACCACATCCTTCACATCTCATGCTCCCATGTGTCTGGGAAGATCAATGCAAACCAAGGCAACCCAAGTGGGAATCATTAAATGCATCTGTGAGCCACGCCAGATCAACAAACAATTAGACACACAATGTACCAATCAGGACAACAAACCAGCCTTATGGTTATGATCCCATCAGCTTAGCTTTCCTCAAGTGTACTTCCAATTAATTATAAAACATTTATACACAAACAGTGGCATCTCTAAATGTCTACTTTAAACACCATTAACACTGTCAATAGTCTAATTTCTATATGTAAACAACACAGCCTTGCTCTCGACAGGAATGTCTTACCCCACTGAAACTTTCTGTGCTTTTTTCAAGTACATAATTATACTGCTATAGCTGTAATCCCTGAAGGAAGCGAATGGGAAATATGGAAATATGGGAGCCAGGAAATAGAGTTTCCCAAAAAACAGTGATTAATGAATTCAATAAATATCAAAAAGAGGGAATACCTCAACAATTTTCAGGAACCCACTCAACAATCTATTTAAAGTTTTTAGAAGACAAAATTAAAAAACACACATGCTACAGCTCTGCATGGAGCTCACAACTTTTTGCAAAGATCAGTGCTGCCACTTTCTGGATGAGTACATTTACCCATTTCCCAGATGTGTGAAAAGGCTGTGGGGTGCTTCATTCGCTGGGCTGGAAACTGGACCAAGCAGGCAGAGCTTGGCTGGGAGAGCAGAGGGCCCCACACAGCAACACTGATGCCTTTATCAAGGAAGAAAAAGGTTTCTCATAAAAAAAGAAAAATCAAACAAACAAACATGTTTAATATATGGAAAAGAAAGGTCTTTAGGAGCTAGAGAAGCATTAATAGAATGAAACTGTCATCTGTACAGCCTGCACACCTCTTTGCATACCCAAAACAATGAGAAAGGACTTGTCAAGGAAGGCCTTCCCATCACTGTCCTGTGTTACTCTGGGATCAAATGGCTGATCCCAGAGCACCGATATCCTGATAAATGCTCTGCTCTTGTCATGTAGACATGAGCCTTTTGCTACAGCCTCCAAAGAGTCAACACAGAGAATGCATCTCTCCCATTTTGTGAAAGCCCTGACACATTCAGAAAACAATCAAAACAACAAAAATGAATCTCCAAACCCTACCAAAACTTGATAGTCTACATTATTACCAGCTACAGACCAGATGGACTTCTTAGTCTGCAGTACCAAAGGAGAGACATTCATTTTAACTTGCATTTTTTTATTGTGTTTATTTGCTTTTTTTCATAGTGCCTTAAAGTGTCTCCTTTGCTGGCATTTATCAACAAATATTTGAAGACTAGAAGAGTCGTAGCCACTTATGATTCAATCCAAGCAGTTTCTGTAGCTGGACATGGTTATTTGGTTTGCAATACTAAAAATAAAACACTAAAGCAAACAAACCCTCCACAGCTGGATATGTTAGCGCTGCCAAAAAAACCCAAATAATCCAGATCAATTTGAGTGGCTTGGGATCATATGCTAACTCAGTGGCTCTTAACTCCTAAAATGAAATTCAGTTTTCTGTATAATCAGAAAAGCAGTTAACTCAATATAGATATTACAGGATATAACACCAATGTTCTAGTATCAAATATTTACTTCAATCAATATTGATTATTGTAATAATAACAATGTATTGTACATTATGGGGCTACCAATCTGAAGTCACTCTTTGGTGAACTAGGGCAGAAATGTGGTGAATAGGAAGGAACGAGGTGTACTCTGACCAAAACAGTTAGATGTGCCATCTCTGACTATCAGTGTCCACCACATTTGGTGTAAGGATTTAAAATTTTATCTTTCACTTCCATCTGACTGCCCTCAACCATCAGTCCAAACTTGGTCTGGCAGAACAACTTTTCCACAAAACCTGCCCTCACACTGATATCTTTAAAGCAGCAGCATTAGTGCTATTTAGATCACAAGATTTCCAACGCTCATGTTACCACAGAATGAGGAAATCTGTCCAGGCAGACATTTCAGTGAAGTAGCATCTAATTATTTCCTCTCTTAGTGAATCTTTTTTAGAGCAGAGCCTAAAAGGAGCTTAAAACAAATCCCACCCATTTAAAAACTATGGCAGGGTTATGACTTTGCATCTCACTTGTTTTCGGTTCCTCTTTTTGAGCCCTACTAAATTTCATCAGTAACAGCTGTCTTCCCATCTTTAGATTTTAGGCATCTCACTCATGTTAGAACTTGCCAAACAGAGCTCTTGTCCACACTAGAAAACAGTAGCAATTTGCTTATCTTCCTGCAAACAAAAGAGTGTAACAGATGCTCTATCAAAATAAGAATAACCATACTGATAAAAGTCCCTTATACACTGAGATAAGTCGTCCATTAGTCTTTTCCTGAAGCTATCATTATAACTGTACTTCAGGAAAAACAAATCAAATCTAAACCAGGTAGAACAGCCAAGGTGATGCACAACGTATTTAGTATTACTGTTTACTTTAGCAGGCAGAAGATGGAAAAAAAATAAATTTGACATATTGTTGTAGCAACAATGAACAAATAATAAAATAATATACCCTACAATGCAGCTACATTTATGGCATTGTTTCATTTGTTACCATCAGAACAATACAGTGGATACTAATGATAATCACTATATGAGTGCTTGCTTCCTTTCTTCATATTTCCTACCTTATTTTTCCCTTTCTCACAAAACATCCAGAGTTACCAGTATGAACAAGATAAGTCTAAATAAACTATTAGAAGAACAGAGATAGAATCCAGAGGTATCTTCCTCACAAGTGAAACAAAGAGGTGCGAGGAAGTGTCAGCTCCAAATGCTTCATCACTGCCCAGGGCAATTCTAGAACATATCTGGGGAAGCCAAGATATAAACAACACGTTTTTGTTGTAAAAGCAACATTTAAATAGGTGTGCTCTGAAAGAAAAGAAACAGCAGGCTGAAAAAATTAATGGAAAACTTGCTCAAGACTGACATAACAGGATAATTGTCAGATAATTGTAAGAAGACTTCACACACAGGGAAACACAGCCTCAAAGCTGCTCCAAGGTCAGCAGGATTTGGGCTGAACAATTTAGGAAAGGCAACCTCTAGAGTTATTGTAGTTACATGCTCTCAGCTCCTAATCCAAAAGGAAGCTCCTTTTAAACTAGGTATTGCAGATGATGGGGGCCTGCACTTTTTAATCATTATTATTTTCCTCCTCTGGCAGACTGGGAATTGCTATTCAGTAGTTTTAGGCATTAAGTAATTTTGAGGTGCACAGGACATTTTAATTAGGCCGACACTGTTTTATACATTGTATTGATTTTGCCCTTTTTTGGCTATTAATTGATTTATTTTTTCCAGTTGAGGATATGAATTTATCATTGATTTCTACTAAGTCAAACAGCTGAAGGATGATACACCTACTGCAACTTGATGTTTTCCCATAAAATGCCACCGGGGAAGAAAGTTTCCATTTTACCTGCTTTCCAGGTGAAATGGCTCCACAACTGCAGGCTCAGCTCTGCAAGAAACTACAGCCCTGGATTACTGCCACTGAGCAATGTGATCACTGCCAGGCGAGGAAGGTACTTATGCACATCAGGAGAATGGTAGCTTGTAAACACAATTCATCACCAGTGGCAGTTACTCGGTATGTTACAACGCTCACATTTTCTTTTATTCCAAATCATTATGCACAAGAAAGTGTGAATAGAGATCTTTTAAATTCAATCTTTCACATCTGATCCTCTTCTTCAGCTTTTAGTAGATCCAGCAGAGATGCCAGACAAGCTTTCCATTAATCCTTTTAGAATAGGATTTCCTCTCCATGCTCTGACCATGGTTCTCCATGTCGACACAATCAGATGCAAGGTGCTAGGGCCTGCTTCTCCTCACTGCATCTCACCCAAACTTATCACTGATGGATTTTTGTGGAAATTAACAAATAGTTTCCAGAGATGCCTTTATTCCCCCCCACAAAGGACACGATCTTCTGGAGAAAAAAAAAAAAAAAAGCCAAATCCCATTGTTACACAGCAGTCACATGCTGCATGCTTGTTAACACAGTTATAAAACCTACTGAAATTATCAGGTTAGTCTACCAGTGCTTCTCAGAGGGTTTAAAGTTGTTTTCAGCTACTGGATGAGATTTCAGCAATATCTTTTAATTAACTGTTTGGAAATTTCAACCACCCAATACTGGGCATGTCAGTGTTAGAAGGGAGATATTGATCTGCTCAACTGATCATTGTAAGGATGCTGTAGCTCCAAAAGGGGCAATTAGATGTTTGTATCAGAACACTTGCAAGTCTTCCATGGAAAGCCAGAGAACTGGCTGGGATCCACTGGAAATGTGCCCTTGGAGCACTAAGCACAAGAGAAGCCTCACACAGAGCAGGGAGATGTTCTGTTGCATTAACTGCAATTGACAGGACGAGGACCTGGGACTGAATTTTACCTGGCAAAAGGAGAACTCCAATTTCCAAGTGAGCCTGATGCAGTTCATTTAGTCTTGGAAGAACCTCCAAACTTGGACTGAGCAGTTCTGAGTACCAGCCTTGCCAATTCCCTTCATGAAAACAGAAGATGGCAAAAGTTTGCACATGAAGGATTGTTAAGAGGAGCAATCCTCGGCTAATAACGGCCATTCTTTCAATACTTTATTTTCACTGACGCACTGGGCAGAGCTATTATTAAACCCAGGGTCAGAGAATGAACGGCTAATATGCTGCTAATGGATGCAGCTGTTACTCACTTCATGAGTCATGACAGTAACACCACTGAGTGGCACTTCATTAACTTAGAAGAAAGATGGGAATCAAAGCTTCTGGGTGTAACACCAGCAGGAAGACCTGCAATTGCCAATCTGCAACATTCTCTCAGCCTGTTACAACACAGGTGGAATGCAAGTTAATATTATAATTTATTGAGGAGTTAATAAATGGGTTGATTTGCAAGGAGTGTTTCCTTAGATCTACCTGCACTGAGTCAGGCAAATGTGCTACATGACACGCAGTGAGAAAAAAATAATTTTATATACTCAGCAACAGAACAGATCCTGAGTTGCAAATAACTTTAACCGTAACAGAGGCCATCTAGTGAGGAACTGCCATGTTAATACTACATTGCATTTTTAATCTATACTTCAATCAGGAAGTCCAAAGAACTGTAAATACTTGCTCTTGTAACAGGTAACGTGATTTTTTGTATATCAGATTCAGAAGCAAAGTTGATTTAACAAGAGTTTCACCTGCTAATAGTTTCCTATTGCATTCCTACTCTAAAACCTCTCATTTTCTCAAATACATCCATTTCTTTTGTAGCATAATGTTTTCAGCTCCTCTGCATATTTGTTACAACCCAACTGCACAATACCTGCCTTAACCCATGAGTTCTGACCTCGAACAGCCTGAGGAAAGAACACAAAAGGCAGCACCAACACAGTTCTCCCCGTTCTGAGTCTTAACATGACATCCCATTTTGAGGCTCCATCCATCACAAAATTAGAGTTTCCATCCATTGACACAGCTAAAAGAAGTAGTAGGGGTGAGAAGATGAAAAGAAAGGGTTCCTCAGCAATGCCACTCAACTCAGAGCAGTAAAATAAAATAAACAGCCAAACCACTTGCAATAGCAACAGTGTACCCAGGCAGAGAGTGAATCACTAACAATTTCTTGGAGCTTTATCAAGAGAGAGCCCATTTTATAGATTACTGTAAAATGAGAATGGAAATAATGCTTAGAATTTCAATAAGCCTTTTAATTTATTGCTTTGAATCTAATGCATTTAATAGAAAGTAGCTGTCTTCAAGGCAAGGTCTGTGGTATTTGCTTTTAGGACATTGTCCTCTTCCCTTTTCATACACAGATAAATAATAAGACTAAAGTATAATGTTCATTATCCATTTTTCACTAGGAAGAATTCAGCTAAATGCAGCAGCATTGACAAAGCAACTAAGCTTAGTAAATGAAAGCTCTCCTACATCACAGTGGCTAAGGCTAACGAGTAAATAAACAGATACGTTTTTAACAAGATGTTTTCCTTGCTTACTACACATAGTTTTGAGAAATTTCATTTGAGTCTCATTTTTGGTGGCTAGGTATCAGGTTTGGATGAAGATGTTTTAATGCATTTGTGAATAATTAGCAGGGAAGTGTTGATAATGAGGACAAAAGGGAGAGGAAGAAAATCTGTCTCTAATAAGCATCCTCAATATTCTACTTCTCTTCAAAAAGTAGTTGGGTATGAAAGTCACAAATGTACAGCAATCACCAGCACTACCAACATGCTGAGGGAACGCTTGGGCCAGTCTGCCCAGCAGGGTCCTATAACAACCTGAGGGGCTGACTCACACATAATACTGACCTTTGAAGTGGCCTTTTACAATGCACAACTCCACCAACACAAATTCCTGCCCCACACTGAAGCACTGAGCTGTGCAGTTGAGCTGCCTGTACCCTTCCGAGTCACTCCTGTCATGTATTCAATCAGTGTTCAAACACAGGCCCAAATACAAGTCAGAAAAGAAAGGAAAAGGAATCTATGGAAGTAACTTATGCAGCCTCAATATGAATAAAGAAGCAGAATTTTACAGAATATCAGTGGAAGAAATCCATACAATTACATGAGATCAGAGATCAAAAACCACTGTCATTAAACTAGAAAGATACAGAACTCAATTTGGAAAAATATAACATTGGCAACCTCAGGGGAACAAGAGAGAATTGAGCTGTGAATGTTTAAAACTCAGCATATTAAATGACTATGAGACAAAAAATTTAATCCAAGTGTTCAGCAAATAGGGACAATACAAATTAGTATTGCTGTTTCAAATACTAATGTTGCCCCATGTATCAAAACATTACCAATTCTAAAGCTTTGTTACACCATTTTATTACTATTAAGCAGAGAGACCAATAAAAATAGCACAAGAACTCCTGAGCCCATAAAAAACCCAGCTAATTAACTGCAGAACTAGAAGTATAGAGATACCCACAGTCTATTGATGGACAAGCATAGCTTTAGGCCTGAATTCTAAGTCCCAAATCCTCTTAGATAAATTCCTCTACAAGCTAGGGAGCTCTGTGGCATAATGCAAACACCAAATCCAGAGTTCTGATAAAATGCCACATAAAAGTTAAGACTGGTTTCTGACGTGTATCAAGATATGTATTTCAGTTTTAAAACACAGCTTAGCCTAATTTTTCTGTCATCATCTCATTTTTTCCCCCCTGTGACACACCACTATTTTCAGAAGAGTTTGTTCATTTACATGAGCACATACACAGCACATTTAGTATATTTTCTTCAATCTGTTCCCTGGGAATGCAAGTCAAAATCTGGGAATTTGAGACATGCCTTTAGGGCATTGCTCTACTGACTGACCACTGAGGTATCCTGTCAGAACTCTGAAAAGTGACACTTTGTCCCCTTCGAAGTTTGCCAATGTTATTCAAAGTCAAAAGGGCACCAAGGGAGGGGGAAAGAGGATCTGAACTCCTGAAAACAGAGAAATGAGACCCTGCTTAAGGGAGGAAGCTTGTTGTTAAATTAATATGGTGGGCTCTTAAGGAACAAGGAGGATTCTTGGGGATTACTTTGCTTTGGAGAAATTTCTAATCTTTCTATTGCCTGTTCTATGCTTAAGGGACTGTTTGCTTGAAATGTCTCTTCCATCATCTACTCCTAGTAATACTTTTCTTTCTATTTAAAATAAAAGTCTGATAAAATGTTCAAATTAAAAAGTGCAAGTCCACATAAGCATGGCAAACACACAGGATCTCCCTTGGAAAGTAAAGGGGAATGCCAAGACAGGGGATCTCTTATGAAGGCAGCAGGAGGTGCTCTGGAATCCATTGGGAACTCCACATCCTTTCTGACTCCAGCAAAAGCAGACAGCAAACAGACAGGCACATTAGCACTTCTCAGTACTATTTACCCATCCCTGCATTTTACAGAGAAGCAAGTGACCTTCTCTTGTCCCACAGGCTTTATCAACTCTGATAAATAGTTCAGTTAAAAAACAGGGAAGCTGTTTAGGAGGTGATGATTTATTGGTCCAATCTTCTCAAATATATAATTAATTTTTTTTCCCCCTGTTGATGCAACCAACAGTCAAACCCCAAACCTTGTGTTTTACTGTCTCTTCCAGTTTCTGTAATAAACATAGCTTCCTTCTTCAGAATTCATAATTGAATCTGGTGTCTATATAACAAATATAAGAAACAATAACATTCTCCTCCCGCAGGCAAATCCAACCAGCATTCACCTCCACAGTTTGGAAATAAAATTCCAACATGCATGAGTATGAGCTCTTACACTGAGAATCTGCAAAATGTATTTTATAGTATTTTCACCTTTTTGTTCAGAAAACACATACTGTCTGCTCAGAAGATTGTCCACAGCTCTCTGACACTAAGCTGAGGTGTTGTTCTTTAGAAGGGTGGGCAGTTATCAACAACCAGAGAAGTGGTCCAGTCCTGCTAAGGGTATTTGTTACAAGTTAGAACACCATGAATTCTGGATTTTCCTACTTTTCCGCAGTGTAACATCGTTTGCTACTTATGATTTATGCTGAAAATATAACCAGAGCTAACTCAAGACTGGAAATGCACTAAGTGCTGAAACATACTGCTGTGTAAATTTTGTGGACACAAACAGAAAATTATCCATAGCTAAAAAGGCAAAAAAAAGCTTTAGTCATGGAAATACAGGCCTGTACTATTGTGTACACTCCCATCACCATTGACAGAGGATCACTACAGGAAACTTCCAGACCTATGGGATAATGAAGCACCCACAGAGGATCAGATGAAATGCAAAATTAATGCTTCAACCACTCATTCAAGGGCCAAAAAAATCCAAGTACATACACTTGACCATTGCTGCAAAGAGAGCATAGAGGCTTTCAAATCTCTTCCAGGACCATGTTTGCTCAAAGATCTCCCAGGAGGTATAGATTCTTACCCTTTTTAACACTGTGCCTTCTACATCTTCCCTGTAAATTCAATAAGATGTCACAGGTAAAAACCACTGCTGAGGGCAACAAGGCTTAAGCACTGTTTTGCAGGCACTGTTTAATAAGAAAACAAACATTAAGAAAAAATAAACAACAGAATGATTCATTATTATTTTCAAACCTGGAAGGCTGG
This sequence comes from Aphelocoma coerulescens, assembly GCF_041296385.1. Lineage (NCBI taxonomy): Eukaryota > Metazoa > Chordata > Aves > Passeriformes > Corvidae > Aphelocoma > Aphelocoma coerulescens. The sequence goes on along the minus strand of NC_091025.1, from coordinate 14,504,292 downwards.
GTTTGGGGTTTTTTTTAAGTTGCCTTAAAATACAATAGCTCTGCTATTGTACTAAGCAATGCTGGTATCAGTGGTAGGCAATGTCATATTTACTAGAAAGTACAGAGAGTTCAGAGATGCTGAAAAACCCCCAGACAATAAAAACCCCAGACAGACTTCTTGCACTTCACCATTTGTGAAGTTGGGATCAAATATCTTCCTGTAATTTACACAGCTGAATATTCACCTACAGAATCAAACAACCCCCCCTCCAAAAGCTCATTAGTTTCTTCAACTAAACTTTAGTGATCTTTTGAGCTCCCCATGGTTCCACCTTCTGAGCAGCCCAGGAAATAACAAACACAGAGCTCTGTCTCATTGTGCAGAAGGCACAGAACAGCTCCCAGAAGCACTGGCCATTATCCCTTCCTGTTCCCTGCACTGGAGAGGGAAAACACAACCCAAAATTTCAGCCTCTCAGGTAACACAGAGTATACCGACATTTAACCTATCCTGAGATGTTTTTTACTATCCTAAAAGGAATGAACTTAAGGGAAACAGCATCTACCCCACAGCAGATGGGAAAGGTTGGGTAGTCTGTGCCTGTATCATAATGTTTTGGGGTATAAAACGTGAACATTTAATGGGCAGAACAATTCATGCTGAAACATGCACAATATCAAGCCAAGGGGGAAGGAACAGTTAAGTTTTTTTTTTTTGCTACAACAGAGATTTAAAATAGGCTAATACAGATGTCACCACCTGGTCTGACAAAGACATTTGTATGTCCAAAGTACTGAAACAACACTGTGTAATTAAGATGAAGCACCAAGTTACCTCCTAGGTAAGAAGTGAAAGAGAAAAAACAAAAAGGGGAAAAAAAGTTTCAGGGGGAAGTTGATGCATTCCACTAGGAAAAGACCCCTCTGTAACAGATGCAGACACTAAAATCATGTTTATACCCAAACTGTGAGGGATTCTGCAACAACTATTACCTAGTAATTGTCTTACCTTTGCTTGCACATAATGCTTTCAGTAGTAGTTATCCTGAGATGCTTTTTTTCCCACATCACCTGTGAGACAGCTAATTATTTTACCTACTTTTCATCTATCTTTCCAGCCTCTCACTTCAGCTGCTGCTTTGTTATCAAGTCTTATTATGAATCTTGCCATAATTGGGACTTTCAACCAAGCACTAACAATGAAATAGTGGCATAGCATTCCCAACTTTCATTTAAAATCACCACCTTGTTGACTGCAAAGACTGAAATGTGTTAACCAAATTAATTCAATAGCTTCAAAGAACAAAAAAGTATTACTGCACCTTCACTGGATTTCTAAGCTCTTGACCCGAGACTAATGGAAAATAATTATATCAATTCACTGAGTACTGAATATATATATATATATATATGAAATAATACCAAATGCTGAAAAATACTGAGAGTACAGAAAGTACTTTTATTTTCTTATTCTCCTGTAAAGTTAACAGCTTCATTTCACAGATACTGCTTCTCACGTGGAGCTAACAGCCCTGCAGCACAGACCCTTTCCTATTTGCACAAGGCACGTCCTCACTGCAGCCCAGTGTTGATCCCAGCAGCAGCTGATCCTCTGAGCGGATCCCTCTGTTTCTCAGGGGCATCGGTGAGCCTGTGGTGCAAAGGAAGCCAGTTCCATAAGGAATGGTCAGAGGTGAGAGCAGCTGGGCTGGGAGGTCAGCTGGCTGCCTCTAAGTGCCTTCTAATTCCCTGTCACCTGGTCCAGCTCCTGTGGCACTCACACCAGCATTCCCATCAGCAGGACAGGGGCTTTGCCAGCAGAACCAGGCAGAGCATCACCAAAGCACTGTCCCTTTCCTCATCCAGAACCAACTCTGATTCCTGCACTCCCTGCTCTCCAACACCACTAGGAGAGACTCTAGAGCAGATTCTCAGGGGATCAGAAACCCCTCTGTAGCACAGTACTCAGTAAAACACAACCCAGGGCTGGCCTGCTGCTTCTACTCTTAAGTGTACAGTGCTACTGCTAACAATAAATCACTGTGCACAATGGGAGAGGCCAGAGTACAAACATTTGAAGCATGAGGTCTTCTGTAAGCCCCAGTTCTAGCACAATCTAATCTCACAATCAGAGAATTGGCTCAGTTTACAGCAAATTTTAAGGTTTTTTAGGTTTAATTAGAACACCGTCTGCCCGAAGTTTTTCTGATGACTAAAAGAGCCTAGAAGCAGGTTGAAACATATGGTACTACAGCAGTGCTAGAATAATAAAGAAGGCAGACTTCCACAGAAGTCTGTGGAATAATTTACATCATCTTTTTGCTACCAGAACATTTAAAGAATGATTATCCTTTATGAAATCCATGGAGCTTCTGTTAAAGGAGCAGCATCAAGACCCCAACCTGGCATCTGCCTGTACTGTAAAATTACTCAGGAGGATCTCTGTAAAGAGCAGTCTGGAAGCAAATGAGCAGCAGTAATATTAAAATATCTCCTCCTAAAAAAAAAAAAAAAAGAAAAAGAAAAAAGAAAAGTGCAGCTGCACTGTTCAGGTAGGAAGTACCAGTATTAAATACAGAACCCACTAAATAAAGATTGAACATGCTACTTCTATATGTACATACAATGAAAGGACAAAGAAGCCAATTATTCATCAAGATATGTGTTTTTCAGATCTATGACAGGAATTTATAAGCATGAAGGAAAATGTACTTTGCAAACTGATTAGGTCAAATGACAATATTTACATAATTTTACAAACAGGAGACTATATAATATTAAAACATTAATGCACACATGTTCTTTATATATGCAGCCAGTACCTTGGCAATAATTTAGTGATACAAGATTTCTGTATCCCATGCATTGCTGTGTAATGTTCTACATGAAAGAATAACGTCTAATTTTACTCTGAAGACAAATGATTTGTCATGCAGAAACGTTCATTAGATTTAACCATTACTAAAACACAGGGTAATAAATCATGATTTTGCATCAAATGAAGAAACAGCACCTTTCCTAGCTTAGTTGTTCAGTCATAATCATGATAAATGGACATTCCGGGACAGGTGAATTTTAACAAGCATTCAATACCCTTAGATTAATCAGATTTTTGTTTTCTAGTTTTTGTTCTCTCTTCCTCTATGAATGAGAGACTGGAGTTGAAAGCAACATTGAATAAACAAGTGTTCATTGCTGCATTAAAAAGCTGTTTCCTGTCACAAGGAGTCCTTCAGCAGTTTCTCTAGTTCTCATCATTCCACCCTTCCACACAGGAAAAGAGAACATACTGAGAGAAACATGCATTTCATCTTAGCATTTCAACCATAAGTAACAAAATGTCATCCTGAAACATACATATGGATGTTTTCACTCTGAAAAAACTAAACTCTGGCACACTGTGGACATACAGGCAAAAAACCGTTCTTTTCCCCATTCAATACTGTGGAGTCTCCTGGTACTTGCTGCATCATTGAACTTTTGTGGCATGGGACAGAACAGGAACAGTAGGCAAAAGAAAGCTATGGATGAAATATCTTAACATTAAGTCTGATTTCATACAGCCATAGGACATACAGGACAGCAGCTCAGTAAATCCCCAACCAGTCAGTGAGTGAGCAAGTCCATCCTTGCATATTTGGCTACCCAGAGGTTTTTTCCAGGAGCTGAGGACTGGAAGTCAGCAGGTGTGACTACAAGTATGATGACATGAAAGCCTGAAGAAACTATGTTTGGGCAGTTAATTTAAATGTGATAATAAGTACCCACCGTTATCTCCCAATGAGGTGTTCACAAGAGGGCACTGGGAAGGAGTAAAAGCAGAACGAAAACAAACAAAAAAGCCCCACTGAACTATCTTTAGAGAGCTACATCTGTCCAGCCTGGATAAAATGTGGATGGGGCCCAGCATCGATATGGGAATTGAATTATTTGTTTAGTTTGAGCTTTGCTGAGGAAAATGGAATCTAACACTTCTATCTACCAAGCAATCTGTCAGGGCAGGATGAGCTGAGTCAAACGGCTGCCTCTGCTGACAAAATGTTCTGTGGATTGGTAGCAAGGAAGAAAAAACTAATATCGTGCCAACAAATGTTCTGATTTGAAATCGCCAGTCACAGGAAAGACTATCTTGGAATACTAATTATCCAAGAGAAGAGCAGAGATTGTCCTATTCCATACTACAGTGTATGTTCAGTGCTATATCCTGAACAAATGTGAACGGAGCTAATTTAGGACTATGCCAAAGGAGCAGACAGCAAAATCCCTCGGGCACTATTGAAGATTAACATGGTCAGCAGAGTCAGAAAATGTCTTGAACAGAAATGAAATGGAAGAGAAGGAGAAAGAGATAAGTTATTAAAAAACACTGATGAGGAACGTGTTGTCCTGGACCATAAGCAAAAGCCCCGCTAAGCTTCACTTGTAATGAGAATGTGTTTAATCACTTACACAGGTAAATAATCACCAGCTATTCCAGAACATTGGCTAGAGACAAACATGCTGGAAGCAGGCCAGATGCTGAAGTTCCTGGAAAGCACTGCATCGCTTTTATTCCACACACAATATAAATATTAAATGAAGAAAGAAGAGAGCAGGTCAGACACCATTTGCAGTTTCCTTTTGAAACGAAATTCACACATGGGTTTTAAGGGTTTCACAAAAAATGCCTAATTTTAATGTGAATTCAAAAATAATTAATATGCACAGTGTACATACAAAAAGGCTGATTGCTGTAGGAAATTCACCTTAAAAACCTGGCTTTGGGGAACTCCATGATCTACAATCACACTGCTGTAGTACTTGGATGTTCCCTTTTTCCACATACTCCACATGATCCATACTGGATCCCAAAAAATTCAGAATACCAACCCTAACAAAGAAGAACAGTCCTTGATTGCAGGATCTTAACTTCTTTCTTACAAACAAAGGTCAAGGAAATAAAGAATGTAAAGAGTAAATCCCTACTAAATCTGCTGTCCTCCCAAACTTGTGTTTTGTTTTCAATTATACTGATGTTATGATATTCTGCTATCTATGATATTATTAACAAGGCTCAGAAATGCCATTTTCAGGATTTCATAATTTCTTAAACTGTTCTATTTTCAACATCTATATAACATACTGATTTTTTTAAGCTTTGGAATCCCAGAAAACTTGAATAAAGCAATACTTCTGTCACTTCAACTAACATCTCAGACCTCCAAGTAATACATTTGATGTCATTCAGGAAAAAACCCATCCACCAGATATGACATTCCTGATGCCAACGTTAAACAAGATAAAATGCTGTAACTTGACAAAGACAAATGAAAACCAAAGCATCCCCTCCGAGGCAACAAACAAAAAGGCAAAAGTCTCCTGCAATTGACCTTAACGAAGTTACAGTGCTGGTGTATTAAACCAGACAAATCTATCTGAATAGAGTTTCATGGTTCAGAGTTACATGTGCAAAAGTCATGAAAATAAGAGTTATTCCCACAATTGTTTAACATGGTTCAGTGGCTTCCTCACACTGAGGGCATCTTTTTCCTCTCCTTCAGCCAGTGCTGTATCAGCTGTACTCACACGTGTGTGAGCAATGATAAGCAATTATGTAGACTTTACAGTGAAAACTATTAAATGAGAATTGTGACTGCAGTTCAGCAAAGTAATATTGCTTTGCTAATTAACAGAACAAAAGGCTTAGAGATTTCTTCTGAAGGGAATGCTGAGAAATTAAGAACATGCTGTTGTCATTGTACTATTTAACACTGCTCTTGGTCTTAACCAAGGACATGTAAGTTTATTTTATCTATGTTAATTACTATAAAGCTAAAAAATCAACCTGAGACCCTGAAGTTATGCAAGATAGTCTATATTATAAATAGGGCATTTATGCCAGTCTACATATTTTATGGCCCTTTTCTAACCCCAATTACCTATAACATACTAGTTTGAGAAAATACCAGGATCAAGGGCATTGCACTGTTGCCTAACGATCAGAAATTATGAGAACTTTCCTTAATTATGAAATTTTAGGGTACACATTTACTACAGAGTTCTCCTACAAAATAAGGGCTAGAGCTTTTCTCCTCCAATTCCCTTCTGCCCATAAATTAAATAATTTCAGCCAAACTTAATGACTCTTTAAACCCTGACAACAGCTTGACTGTGACTTTCACTAAAACTATAGGATATTTGCAAGCCAACATGTCGAGTGAAGAGCACCAAGAATAAACATTTCTACCCTAGTATCTCCCAAACATCCTCTTAATTTTTCACCTATGTATTTTACACATACACTGACACAGGCTTAAAAGAACATGAGTCACAAAAACCTACAGCTTCCAACACCCTAAAACTAAACCAAGCTTTTGAGACACCTCAGTAAGGCTAAGGAAAGGCAGCAGCAAAACATAAAGAATCTCATGCACTTGTCAGATAATGTAGCATTAAAGTTGTATATTTATTCACACACAGGAACTGCAGGGATAGGAAAGGCCATTTGCTAATCTCAATTAAGTCAATGTGAACCTGACAGCAAAGATATTTGTGATCTACACCAATGCAAGCACTATCAACAAAAGATTTATTATTGGAATGTTCAGATAATTCCCCAAATACCAACTAAGAATACATCTATTCATGGGGCTTCCATTAGTAGTGTTTCACTGTACTTTATATGTATTAGATTAAAAGCCTCTTCTTCAAACCTTTCCTGAGTAAATGCTTTCTTTCCCTCTACCACAAGAAGTAGTAGATGAAAAAAAACCTGCAAGAACCAAAGTTACCAGAGCCCAAGTTTGCAAGTACAAAAACCAACCAACCAACCAACCAACCAACCAAAAAGACAAAGTAAAAAATCCACCTCACCATTCTTGTATTTTCTCTACGGCTTCTCTTGTACACTAAATTAAGAGTGTTTATAAACTAGAAAACAAACAAACACCCCAAACCCAATATGTTCATTTCAAAGATCTATGTTCAAGTGTCTTGTTTCACACCACTATCAGAGCTGGCAGCATTTCGAGTACATTATGCTCAGGTTTGCTTTGGTGTCCCATCCCTCCAGATACAGGAACACACAACCCACCCTGGGAACACTCAGCTCCTTTGGGAATTCAGTGACACGTGGATACATCTTTAGAATCCTGAGTCTGTCAACTACAAGCCAGAAAAATTGATTACTTTGATCACAAAAGGTGCATTTGCATGAATGAATTTTTGATTGTAGCAAAAACTGTTAAGTCAGGATCCACGAAGCAGAGCAAAGAAATGGATTAGTCACCACAGCTTCAATTAATGGTTTCAGTTCCCAGTGGCAAATCAATGTCCATCAGCCTTGACTTTCTTGTCAAACATAGGCAGGCAACACCATCTATAGCACTTAAATTACAGATCTTGTAAAATCTGGGAAGCAAGAATTGACAGGAACATCTGATTTTTACCTCAGGATAATATATAAATTATACTCTGCTCTTCTGCTCCATCTTGAAAGGCTTTGGCTAGAAGGGCAGAATAATTCAGTATTGCTGAATGTAGAAATAAGCTCTGGGTAATTATTATCTTAAATCATGTTTATGAGCTCCAAAACAAATACCCCAGCTTCTGCTTTGATTTGGACTAATGTCTACTAAACAATTTAAATCCAGTAAAATTGGCATACATATGGCCTAAAAAAAAGTTTGAACGAAAGAACCTGGGGGCTGCAGAGAGAACCTGCTAACAGAACCTGCAGTGGTGGTCAGTTATTTAAAAGAGCTTCTCAAGTAAAAAGCACCAGAGAACAAGAGAAAATAGGGAACAAACTCACCCATCACATTTTATTTCCACATTAAGAACAGAAGAGCAGTGATACAACAAAGGCCAGAGGAAGCTTTAGGGAAACATATTAAGTAGTAGATGTGGTGTCATATAATGTAATTAAGCAACTTCTTCCTTGGTAATAGCAGTTGGAGTGAGTCATCTTACTACAGCCTTTTCTGCATAACAACTCATTTGTGTACTGTAACAAAGTGGTCCAGGAAATTATGGAAGACTGAATTCTTTTTGGCAGTTGTTTAACTGTTTAACTAAAAACATCCAAAGACCTCACATAAATTTTGTGGAAAGAGCAATGGAGCTCGGCACTGAAGACCAGGCAGTGGACATCCTGAAGGGCACACATCAGAACTCTGGAGCTTCCCAGATGGGGAAATGTGCAATTTCCAGTGGTGCAGCTCTCAGTCTAAACAGGCTCCCAACATGAAAAAATTTATCATCACCACCAACATGAGAGAAAAGCACCTCAGCTTTCTCACATGTGCATTTAACACAAGCATCTCCCCACTGGATGATGCAAGTGGCCAGTGCAACTTTCTTAAACCAAAAACTGACACACAGGGGGTGTGGTTTTTCCTCTTAGCTACAACAGAAACACGACACGGGACTGCTTTACTAGTCAGCATCAGGCAGAAAATGAAACCTATGGGCACAAGATCATGTTTTAAATTCCTTTTTAACCGAGCAATGCACAATTCCTAGTAGGTTGCAACACACATTAAAAGCATTCTCCATCCAAATAAAACCAGAAATAACACTGCTCAGAAAGAACTGCTGAGCTAAATCTGCAAAGAAACATGGGAGGAAATACCTGACCCCCTCTGGTTCTAGGTAATAGAGCAACAAAATTTCATTTGGTTTGAAAAGGACTAACTCAAATCCATGAACTTGAGTTTCAAAGAGTTTCTGTCTACAGTGTCTAAAATGTGAGGTGACAGTGATTAACCTGCAGCACTAGCTCTGCAACAGTGAAAACAAAAGTGCAGTGACTATAAAGGATTTTTGGTTTAGCTCTGTGAGAAAACCACTAGCCCTGATGGTAAAGCCATTTTTATCCCATTTTCATAAGTGAAGTGTCAGCAAAGTTGCTCTGGTAGAAGAATACACCATTTTTGCATCAGTACATTTCTAATCAGATGAATTAAGTCTCTACTGAACTTAATGGGATACTTGCCTAAACTTTTGTGTCCTGGTGGTCAAATTAGTCTTTCCTCAGGAATCTGGTTTTTTCTAATCTCTCCTGCTTAGCACCAGTTTTGCTCTTCCATCTTTCCCATTCAACCTTTAAAATCTCTTAGATCCTTCACACAACCAACCTTTTTTCCTATTTTAATAATGACAAAAGAGATGTACCTTAGGCAGACACCACTCCAAGCTGCAATTTTACCAGTGGAGAAATACGAGCTGGCAACACCAAGAAAATCTAAAACTGATATTTACCTCTGCAGCTTTTTGCAGTGAAGACATTGTGAGTCCATAAGATCACAGGGAATCCTGCCTACCTGGACCTTGGCTCAGATACAAGGCTGAGAACAGTATGTGGCCATTGCACCTGGAAAACAATACCAGAATCTAGGCCCACTAAAATAAAGCACACAGTGTTTCTATTATGTGCTTTTCCTTTTTCTATTTTGGTTTGGTTTTGATTTCCAATGGCTCATGCACAGCAAGAGTGATGCATTGCTGATCCAACAAAACACTGATTCCTGAATTAGAGAAGTTCTTTTCATTGCTCTGTGATTCCATTAGACTTGACTTAAAGTAGTCATGTCACAGCATGTTTTAACTCAAAAGTACAAAAAGAGGAACAAACCATATTCTTTTGGGGGCTTTTCTTGTTTGACTTAAACTAAATAAAATAATCTTATTCCAACAGACTGCAAAGATCATCTACTCTACACTGACAGATAAGGACACAGTCTGCACAGAGCCCTGTAGAATGGGTTTGCAGGTATTTGTAAAATCCATGTTTCTTGAGTAACTTGCCTTGGTAGTTGATCATGTCCATGCACAACAAAGAGCAATTACTCAAGTGCCTAACTGGTGTTTTTGCAGAATGTTTGCTCCTACTTACACCTGTTTCCTCTCCTCTGTTTTAGCCCATTACTGTCTATTGTGCCTGCACTGGGTACTGCAAATAATTTCATTTTACTAACTCCTCTCAGATATGCCCTGGGCTATTGTCATACTGTGCACTCACTTTTCTTCTGGACTGTACTAATTCTATTCCTTTGTTAATGCAGTGGGGCCCATAAGTCACTGCTTAGGTGGATTTCATTGCTCTCTACCTTTCCAATCAAACTCCCTTCTCACAGCACCTCATTTCAAGCCTCTTTAACAGCTCCCCACTCCAAACACTCCAATCTTGACTATAAAGACAGAAAACAATTCTGAAAAAAAAATCCTATTTGTGCTAGAAAGGCTCACAGGGTGCAGGCAGAATTCCTACACTTCATGGGTGATCTCATTTGGCTACTCTGTGAAAATCAACCACTTTTTAGTTGTTGAAAACAATGAACTCCTGAAGATTTGGAAAAAGACTTGTAACAAGAAGCTACTTTAGTACATAACAGTCACTATTCAGGCCCTGAGTCTGCAAATTTGACATGACTCCTGCAAAGACCTCAGGACTGGAACATTTGTTAAATGTACTTTGAGAGTGGTTGTGAAATAAATAAGGAATTAGGAGTGAAATTGTCTTTTGATCCAAGCATATTAAACAAATTTTAAAATTGAAATATTTTCCTCCATTCTTCAGTGCGTAAATTCGGTTTATAAAGTATTTAAGATTTGAGTACCTGCTTAAGTATCCTGTTAAGTCAGAATTCTAAGGAACTATTTTTACTTGTATAAGAAATCACCTGTTAGTCTGAGGCAGGGTACATGATGTTAAGTTTATACAACTGCAGAAAAAGAAGGCATTCCATAATTCCTTATGCAATACGACAAAAGAAAGCTGATTTTAAAAAAACACATATAAAAGTCCAAGAAAGTAATATAAAATTTCATAATTATTGTCTCACATTAAAGTTTCCTAAAAAAAGATTAAATTGTCTATTTGGAGTTTTTTTATGAGCTTTCCTACCACATAGCCATCAGTAGTAACTGTTCCAATGATTTGTTTCTCAGCCTTTATAGCAAGCATTTTCTAATTAATGAGAAATATATTACCATCAGGATGAAAGGTGTCATTTATCTACAGGTGAAACATTTTAAGTACAAACTGCTCACAAGAGTTGCATGTTCATGGAGTTTAAATGATGTGGAAATGCACTTTATGGAAAACCTAAACCAAGGCTCTAAAAAAATTATTCCATCAAATAAAATGGCAAGAAGGCCTGTATTAAAATACTTATTGAACTGCTACGTTTGCAAACTTGACCATGTATTTCTTAACACAATATGAAAGGTTTGCTTCCCAGCAACCTGCACTCCTGTAAATACTCAGAAATGTGCTCAGAAAGCAAGAGAATTGTACAAATGGAATAAAGTTGTTGACAGAGAAGAGCCAATATCTCACTGATGCAAATAAATGCCTCAATAAGAATGTGTGCATATACACAGGAGCACACACACAACAGTCTCAGGTGGTATGTGAAGATGTGCTGGTTCTGGAATACAAACATGTTTCTGTGTCCTCATCAGAAACCATTCTGGCACCAGTATCGATACTGTTAATAAATTAAAGCAAGTCAAGGCCAGATGAGATAATCTAACAGGTCCCTTTTGACCTTAACAAAAGTTAAAAATTTATTTGAATGTCATCTTTTTGTATTTAAAACTGAGTTGAGGGTAGTTTTGCTGCTTGTTTTGTCTCCTCTGCCTCTCTCCCTGTCAGGAGTAGACAGAACAAGCTGAAAAAGCAAAAGTACTTCTACACTGTTATATAAAGAAATATATTCAGGCTGGACTTCTAAGAATAAAAAAAAGGCAGTAGCCTGATGACCCAGCAAGTGTGGAAAATGCCACTTTGGGAGAAGTCCCAAACTCATAATTCCATTATTACAAGACACAACAGCCCCTGTTCTAAGATGTACAACACCTGCTCTATGGCACATAAAATGAATTTCCCACAATATCCACCACATTTCTCATTGTGAGATCTTATTACAGCTCATAGAACAGTTCTGTTGAACTATTTCAATTTTGTATTCCAGCAATCAAAATACAGTAAAAATGAGAGGCTACAGTCTATGGCAGGAACATACAAATAGTCTGACAAAAATCTCCATAAATCACCTGCTCCATCTCCTGTGCTATTGAAAATCAAGAATACCCAAGACAACCCCTAAGAGATGTTTTCTTAACACTTCCTTAAGAAAAATTCTCTAAGGATGCCCTACCACACTCCCAGGTACCTGTTTCTACTGCTCCACTCTTTTTACAGTGGAAAAGTTTGGGGTTTTTAAATACCTTCATTATATCTTCTTTCTACAATTAAAGCTGATTACTTCTTGTTATAGCCTCAGAGAATACACAAAGAAATCACAGTCTTCTTTGTAGCATCTTTTACAGACTAGATATTTGTTACTGTGGTTTTCTTCAGCCTTTTTTTCCTAGAGCAAAATAATGTAATTTCCTCAACCTTCCCTCAGAGGTTAAATCTGCTGAACTTCTCATTTCTATTTTTTTCCTTCCATATTTCTCTCATTTTTGCATGTCTGTCTTAAAGGGTGAAACTCAGTATTGCATCCATGTCCTAGCTGAAGGCTCAAAAAACCCAGGAAAAACAAAGCAATGTTCCTTCTTCATGTGAGATGCAAAATTCCAGTTAAGACATCCCAAACTAAAATTAGCTCCTTTTTATTCCCTTGTTGTCAATAGCACTGCATTTTGTCCACGTATTCCACATATCCAGTTTACAATAAGCTACAACCACCAGGTCTGATATTGCTGACCACCTGTCAAGCCAAATATTCTGTTATCTGTGGGTTTGCTCTATTGCACTTGCCTGTCTGATGCTGAGTCCAGTTCTCTGCTTTAAGATCATATTGAGCTCAATAGTATAAACAAAATTACTGATGACAGAAGACAATTAAATAGGTTTTGTGGTTTCTTTTGGGGAAGGTGATCCAAAAAAAATATTAGCAGAGACAACAGCATTTGAAAGTGCTTAGGAAAAAACAAATGGCTGATCGGGGTGGAAAAGACACATGGGGAAACTGAATCAATGGGTGTGCCAGTGGAACACGGGTTAAGATGCACAACATATTAAACAAGCTTCTATTTGGTGTGGGATTAGAGCAGAATAAGGAAAAAACCTCATGGGGCCTCCCAGACTGCTGAACAGTGGGGACCAAGTGTGGAGCTCAACAAAAGGGGCAGGCACAACTGATGAGTTGATGGCAGATCTGAACAAAGACAAGTCCTTCTAAGCACACGACATGAAATGAGATTGTTGTTGTATGCAAAAATCTGGTCACTGGATACACAGGCAAAGAAAAAAGGGATCAAAGGTGAAGGAGTCACAGAAACTGAGTTAACACAGAGACAGCTCAAGAATGCATCCCAGCTGTGCAGAGGGTGCATGTGCTGCCCTTGACTCAGCAGGGAGGCCACTGAGCACAGGGATGAGCAGCTCCCCCAGACTGGGGGGGACACAGACTGTGGCCAATCAGGGATATGGCAATTACAAGTCAAATCCATCCCCACTTGCTTTTTGCCTTCATCCATGTGCTTACGGCAAGACTGATATTGTAAAAGGCAGCTGCCCTCAGGTAAATAACTCTGGTACTGGAAAAAGTAGGAACCTCCATATTATTATCTGAGAATCCTTCCAAAGACGACAAACACATGCTTTTGACCTGTAAGGTTTGCTGAGAGACACGTTGCAGAACAGCAGTTCTCCATAAACAGGCTTTTCATTGCAGCTATACTGCAGGACAAGTGGAGAAGGGAATATGGAAACGACCAGGGGCTCTTAATGGCATTGCAACTGTTACGTAAAAGAAAAACTGTAAATGGATTTCCTTGCTGCAGCACACTTTTAGAGGCAGAGATGTGTACTGAGGTAGAAAACTATTTGTCTCTGCCTGCAAGAGCTCTGTATTATTTTTCTCTTCTATGCCAGGGTGGTGATCTCTTGAATACAGACTTAAAGAAAGCACTTTCTATAGAAACAGACTGTACGAGTCTAGAAAATTCTTAGTGTGTTACTCATATTATTGATGTCATAAAGGACAAAGAGAAATTGATTATTGTTTAGAAAGACTCTCTCAAAGCTCATTCATCAGAAGTGCATGCATATATAGGTGCCTCTCTATGACACATGCATACTCATACACTGTGCATGTACTTTTTAAATTAGTCTTATATTTTCTATATTTCAGCTTAATTTCTCAACACATACATTTCATCTTGTGACTACAACTGAAAAGAAAAACACCTTTTTTTGCACAAGAATTTACATCAGTTGGCAAGCAAAAATCCTGTCAAAATCTCCACTATCACTTAAAGTGGCATACAAAGATTTTGCCTCCTTTTGCACAATCAGATTGGTTTAGTCTGCTAATCATCATTATATTATAAGCCCTTATTAGGTCTTGGCAATGCACATGGTCTATCTTTAGCCCAAGCCATTGTGCCAGCTCTTTGTAAAAGGAAAGTCTCTAAAAGCTGATCCTGTTACTGTAAGTGCACTTCAGTACACAAATAAAATAGAACTTCATCTCACACAACCACTGTCTTGAGGTCAGATGTCATGCATTCCAACACAAATTTAATATAGTACAAGAAATAGATACCACTGTTAAGATGCAGCCAATTTACCCTGTGCCCTGCCATCCTGTTGGACATACAAAGGCAGCAGGATGTGGTGAAGTCGGTGTTTTATGGAAGACCTCAAAAGAACTGCTGCCTCCGAGTCACAGGGCTCAAAGACTGAGTGGTCAGGATTTCATTTTTGCCCCTGGGAGAGACAGGGGTGAATAGCAACTGTTTTTCATCATCAAGTGCAGTGTAATAATGCTACCAGGCACTTTCTTAGACTCTTCAATTCATTGGAATTTGGTCTAAATTAAATGTTTCTGATAGCAGACATGCTCCGGCAGCATGCTGAAAAGACAGCCTCTGGATGGGAACCTGAGCCTAAGGATTTCTCCCTCCACAGTGCCTGGCACATAATGTTATTGTACTGTGCCAAATTCTGTCCTACTTAATTAGGTTTTGATTTCCAAACATTTTCTCCACTGCTCCGTCACTGGACACCACTCTGCTCCCCATCTCAGAGGGCTCTGTAATGTCACTGCATTTCTAGACAGTTCTTGTATTCCTTCCAGAATCAGCCACATCAAAAAGTTACTTACACACTGGGCTACAGTAAAAACTAAGAACTACAGAAATGTGAAACACCACTGTTCTGTAGGACTGTGAGTTTGGAAGAGGAGGCAAAACCCCCAAAAATCAAGAAAACCCAATCAGACACATTTGAGTGGCATATCACAGACTAAATAAAACAAGATTAAACACATCACAACAGACACTGAATCTGCATAATCTGCATGTATCTGTATCTTACCACAGGATGTGCCAAATTTCTTTTGCTCATTGCACAGAAGAGTCAAATAGTCCCTTAAGAAGTAAATTTAATGCATGATAATTTGGTTATAGTAAAAGGATTAATCTGGGCAATCCCTGCTGATCATTAATTCCAATTTATCACAGCAGATACAAATCTGTGAGAGATCTAGTTTTCCAAAGCAAATGTGATTTTTCATAAGCAAAATCCCCACCTTGTGGGGATGGACTACATGTTTCTAGGCATTGCAAAGTTCTCAGATCACTTTGATCAAAGCAGGTCAATAATTGACTCTAACCAGCACTCCTTTGACCTGCTAGGTATTCCTCCTGCATCTAAGTGAGCCTCGAAGTAAATGCTTTTTTTTTCTTCATGTGAAAAAACCCTCACCCCAAGATCACAGCAAATCACTTCCATTCAGGTGATGACACAATAGGAAGAAAAACCCCAAACCCAGTTCAGTACAAGTGAAAGAAAAGCCTCACAATTCCCAAGCAGCAAGGTTTGAGCTGAGTGATGGCAGCAAGTAGGGCTGGAACTGCACTGGTGATGGAAGTGGACAGTGGAAAGGCCACTAATGGGAGATGCTTCTCACATAAACCATCTCACTCAGCTGAGCTCACCAAAGGAGCTCAGCCCTGGCAGAGTGAAGAGGAATGTAACTCCTCACGTTTTAGCTCAGCAAAAACCAGTCCTGCTTTCTCTTTCCCTCACTGCCTGTCACTTCACTATGTGATCACTCATGATATTAAAAATCAGAGGAAGGGCTAATTTCACACAAGCAACTGCTAAATTTAGCTAACTGCTGTTAAACACGCCACATGCTCGCAGAGATTAAAAATATGGTGATGGCAGGTGGAAGTAACTACAGCAAAGAGTTAATAAACCCAGCAGCAGGCACAGTCCTCCCTCTTTACTTCACCTCCAAAATCTGCATCTACAAGGAGGAAAAGAAGGCAAAAAGGCACCAGTTTTAGCAAAACTTAATGATTTATAGTTTAAAAAATGTTGAAAATTATGCAGCAAAAATTATTGAAAGGAAGCAATTTCATCATTTTGTTTTGCTTCTTAGCTTAACTTTGGATGTGGAAGGACAGCCACTAAGTTCTGCACTAATTTGATATATTTGTTTTACTTTCCTGGCCAAGGCCAACTCTACATGATAGAACTTGCCTTTAAGAATTAGGGGAGTTAATTTTCAACCTTGACAGCTGGTAAGATAAACGTTATAAAATAAGAGATGCTGGTCCTGGCTAAGCTACCTCTTTAACATATCTGACGTGTGAATGCCTCTGTTCATCTCACCAGTGAGGTAACTCTGGGGTCTAACGAGGCCATGTTAGGACAGTTTCCAAATGCTTTCAGCACACGTACAAGTAGGAGATGTCCATTCTACTTTTCTCCCATTTATGCAAAAAGTTACTGTAATTGTACAGGCAAATTATCCTATTAATTAGGAGAACAGCCAAACAAGGGAGGAATGCAAACAGCTCATCAGCAGTGCAATCAGGCACCTTTTCTCTCCCTGCAATGTCTCTTTCCTTTAGAGCACCTGTGATGCATATCAAGGGGAAGCCAGGCTCCGAGGGATCCAGCTCATTCCCTTCATAAATCCAGCTGACATTTAGGAGGGTAGAATGACAGTTTAAGCCAGTTTTTGTCTCTGTCTAGTGACTTGCACTCTCCCTGAGGCCCTTGCCCAGGTAGCTCTGACAGAGGGCTCTCTGTCTTGCCTGACAGTGTGAGAAGTGGGAACCTCTCTGTTCCAAACATGGAGGAATCCTTGCAGGGCCACCCTGGACACCAGCCCTTGCCATCAGCAGAAACACATCTGGACTATGGCTGCAGCCCTGCCTGCAGATCTTAATGAAAAATGTTACTTTCCCATCTTGCAGACAATGTCTGACACACAGTGAGAGCCAGAAGCACATGGATCAGCAAAGGAAAATGTTTGAGGGTCTATGCTGTAACTCCTGCTCTATATGAGTAGCAAGGAGGGATCTATGCAAAAGAAAAAATTACAAGATGTGCATGAGATAAATGAGAAGAAGGCAGCCAACATCTGGCACTTATCTAATTAGCAACTGGATGTGGCTGCTGTTCCAGAGATCTATAGCTCAAAATCCCTTTTTATTGGTGCAAGAAATGCCTGCATGTACATTAGAGGAAGCAGTTATACCATGAAAAATTTTGGAAAAACTGGTACTTTTCTGCTGAAAACATCTGCACTGTAAGTAAAGGAATCATATGTTTGTTTAACTAGCTGGATAAGAAGGTAATATATAACATCCCTGAGATCACCATGAGAAAATTTAGCATTTCTTGAGATTCACATAGCTTTTAAAGCATAAGGGACAGACACTGGCCATGACAGACTCTTCATATGTAGCACTCCATCCTGCCAGCTGCCACAACCTAGGGGCCCAAGGCAGACCCCAATCCAGCCCACAGACCAGGGGCAGGTGGGCAGGGCTCTCTGCTGCAAGGTTCCTGCTCCTTCACATAAAGCACCAAAGTCAAAATCGTTGCTATCGTGTCCAGGGAAAGTTTTAAGGGCATTACAAAAGATAAAGTCACTTTAAGGTTGTGCTTTGTAGGTTCAAACATACTGTAGAGGATTGGAGATGTCTGAAGCAGATCAGAGCCCATTACTCAAGAGCAAGAAGAGAGCATTTGACCATGCAGACCATCATGCCAAATCTTACCTGCACAGTGACATCCAGTCTGACCCAGCACCAAACCCAACATCATCACTGAAAAGAACACCCAAATCCAACAACTTAGCGTAGAAAACTTTGGAATCAGCTGCACTTTTGGGTTTCCCTGTAATGACATCCCTGCAATGTCTCTGTAATATTTTCCCTGCAGATACTGGCACATTGCAGCTCACAATGCATGAGCATTCGGCAGAAAGTTTCTGCATTTGCTAAGGCTCTCAGAGGAAAAACAAGGTGCTAAATCCAAGTGGTAGTGTAGGAATCTGTTCTCTTTAATTAGTTAAACAAAGTGCTTGAAAAGCTGCAGGGAAATAAAGACTTCTTTGCTGTTAAACTTCAGTGCTACCTTCACCATTACTGTCCAGAACCCACTGCATCATTCTATTAAAGCAATACCAAAATTATTTGAAAAATCTGTAAGAAAATCCCCAAGCCAAACTCAGAAGAAATCTATCCTTCTAACCATTTCTTTCCCAGACACAGAATTGCCTGGAAAAAATGGGCTAGATTTTCAACCCAAAAGCTAGCAATTCTCATCTAAATGCTGCCAGACTTGGTTGCCCCATCAGGATAAAGATATGCCACTGGCCTTTCATTAGAATGACCAACCACCTGTCCTTCCTTAACAGAAGCACTAATGTAAGCCAAAAAGTGCCATCTGATCAATCCACTGTTGTATGCAGTAGTTCTTTTAAACACAACCAGAGCCATAATCCATAGGAACTATAAAAAATCACATATACAAAAAAATTTGTACAAAAAAAATCAAGCACGAGTTTTTCAAGTAATAGGAGGCAACAGAAACGGGAATCACAAAGCATGTGTGAAGCAGATTTCTTACAAGAATTCTTACATCTAAAAATCCTGGTATGCACAATATGGTTTACAATTACTGACATAAAGATTAATACAGAGTTATACATAGAGTACACTAAGTTGTTTGCTCCAAGATTATCTTCAGATACTAAGAGCAATCAAGAAAATACTTTTAAGATAAATTGGCATTTGACAGGGGGAAAAAAATTGCTCTTGAATCATTACTAAAAAAGAAAGGCTATTATAATGAAAGAATTGCTTTCAAGCCTTTTAATTATGACAAAGAAAATACTTCATAGCATTTCATATGCTGATATAGTTTGGATTCATGGCAAGCCATGAGAATGGTCATTTTGCCAAGACAGTTATCTACTGAAATCTGAGACATAATTACAGTCAGTGAAACTCCTAATCTTGAAAGACCTGAGATTTAATTGTTTGCACAACCAATCTCTCTCTGGATTTCCTCCATGTTACATCTGGCACGATTTACTCCAAGTGGGGAACAGGTCCACAGAATTCTGTCCCTCTGAACTGGGACAAGGAAGGATTACTCAGTGCCTCTTACAAGAGACACCTATTCAGCATTAATCTTAACCTCCTGTGTGCTGGGATGTGAGGCAGTGATAGAGACAAAAATCCATTTCAGGTGGATTCTCAGACACAGGAGGCAGACAGGGATTGGTGCAGGTGCCTGACAGCACTGGCAGTCCCAGGCACACACCACACTCAATGCCAGTCAGTCTCTACAGGTTCATCTGAGGGAGAAAGAAGGACAGGCCAAGCCAAGAAAGATCAACTTCCTTACCATGCCTTTGGAATCCAGTTACTGCAATGATGACAGAATTGGACAAAAACACCTCAGTGTAACTGTGCCACTGCCAGTGAGCCAGGCTCATATTCCAGGCAGGCCACATTTTTAAACACAACAAATATAAATGGATTAAAACATAATTTTTGGAGTAGATTGCTGGCAGCAAGGACTGAACATAAGATCTGAGCTAAAATATCCAGATTTGTTAACTCAAACACTGCAGCAGACTCAGTTCCATGTAGCTGGGCACCAGAGGGAGAAAGAACTACCACATCTCCATGAGTTAGTACCTGTAAACAATAAAATTTGAGAAGCTGCTATCCAATAAATTATATCCTAAACCCCATGGTTACAAACTAGAAGCCTGAGGCAGTCTGGAATGCAGGTACACTCATATTCTCCATTCCAGATCAATCCATGAAGTCTGGACTCTGTATCACTCAGAAAGTGAAATGCAGCCTTTTCTGGTAACAGTTACTACTTCTCTCAGATTTCAAACTATAATAGAAAAAAAAACAAAATCTTACTGTGATGCTATTTCACCTGGAAAAACATTTCAGCTTTGTCTGGAAGGCATGACAGAAACGGTTTCTTTGGAGCTTATGGTCTTCCCCTAATTAGAGACGGAGTTGAAATCTGGTTTTATCACTTAATGACCCTTGGGAACATCCCTGATTTTTGCACCATTTTGGAAAGTGCTGTTATATTGTTTTCCCAGAACCATCCAACACAAATTGCACAAACAACTAAGATGACAGGGTGTTCTCATGACAGAGAGTTTGACATGACAGAGCATCTTGGAGCATACAAGTATATTCCAAACTGTTGCCATGTGGTTCTTTCCTGAAAGCAAGGAAAGAGAGCAAGAGTTTCTTCCTAAGACAGATCCTGCTATAAGTGAGTAAAAGTCCTAGCCAAGCACTTCTGCAAACCTGCCTCAAAATGAGCTAAATCTTAAGTAAAAGTAATTGGATTGTGTCCATCCAGCTCTAGTGCACATGTAAAAATATTAAAGCTAGAAAGACTGCACAAGGCACTTGGAGCCCCTGATAGAGGCTTTTCACCAGAGCATCAAGAGAGAATAATAGAATAATAACTATACCAGTGTTCCTTCCTACACAATTATTATTATTATTAGTCTCTATGACTGTATTCTAGTGGGTCCTATTATTTCTTCTTCTCATAAACACCACAAATGATTACATTTACAAATTAGTCATTAAAAGTCATCACATTCTATTCCCTAATTTAAAATACTGTGTAGGTGAGTGGGTCTGAAAGTTTGAAGCTTTGCTCTTACTGTAAAAAATCTACTGGTCTTTTCTCTTTTTTGGGAGTCATGGAGTGCCTGCAATTTGCACTGGATTGATTTGATATTGACAAATGCTGAATTATGAAACCCTATAGGTAAAAAGAGGTTCAAATCAATGTAATTTAGTAGCTGCTACAAGTGCCAGTATGAAGATTCTCATTTTGGCAATCATACAGTAAAATAATCAATATTTAATACTATTACTAAAAAAATACTGGCAAGTTACATCTTTCAGCCATTTTATTCATTCAGGTAACTCCCATATTTATTTCTGATATGAGAGAAAAAAAATCTATTTAATTTCAAATATCCCTTTGAAAAAATTAATTGCAGAACAATATAAGCTAACATTTCTGAAATTTTCTCCCAAAAAGAAGAAATTCAGATCTTAGATACAGTGCAGGGTTAACTATTTTGCATCAGAAGAAAAAAAGCTTTATTTTTAGTAGGAAGGTTAAGATCATTAATCTGCATAAACATGTAGAGAGCTATGTTACTATGCCTGCACAGCACTTGTTGTGAGAGAAAAAAACAAAAAACAAAACTACCAAACTTTATATTGCAGTGTTATGGGTCATTAATTCTTGAAAGCAACTATCTCCTTCTATTAAACCCCAAACTGTCCCCTTTCTCCCTGTCCCTTCCATTCATCCAACACGTGATGTCCTTCATGTAAATCTTAATAGATTTATTGATAGAAATGTTTTGGACTATTGGTGAACTCTGTTATTTGCAGTGGGAGACCATTTATTACCTTGCAGGTGCTTCAGGGGAACTCCATTGTTTGGTGTGAAAGGAGAGCAAATGGAAAGTGCAGTGTTCATTAAAATGGATCACACAGCCAAGAATCAACCTCTACCTCATTCATGTGGACACTGATTTTTTCCATTTCTGCTGCACTGAGCTTATCACAAGAGAGTGCACCAGCAGCTGCATCTATGATATTCAGATTCCTTACCAGAGCTGATGAAATGTCCCCGTAATTGTGTTTGCTTTTTGCTTCCAAGTGACAAGAATAAAATGTATTGTCTGCACTCCCTGCTTCTAACCACTGAAAGCTCATCTTCACAAAGAACAATTAATTTCTTCTCCTTTCTTGCCCCAAAAAGATATATTAGCTGTCTTTCCTCTACAATAAATTTAAATTGAATTTAATAGAAATTTTGTATTAAGTTTTATTTACCTTTCCTACTAAAATACAAAACAAACCCCTAGTTATCGATTCTTTACTGTTTTGAAATAAAATTGTATAAGCTTTTTCCTTTGGTTTCAAAAAACAATTCCAAGTAGGGACTTTGGATGAAGATTTAGTAAGTTACTACCTCATTGCTAAGTACTAGATTTGTTTTAGCTCTTACCTGCATAAATGTTAAGAGATCTCCCAGACTCTAGTTTTGAAGAAGAGGTCCCAATGTTTCCAAAGTATTTCAGCCCAAGCTGAAGCTTAATGCTAAGGTTGGCTCATCCAATCAGCCAACTAAGAGAGTAACACCCCTGACAAAGCAAAAACATTGGATGGTCACAACCAAGGCTCAGGTCTAGAAACAAAGGAAAAACTCTATGAGACTAAAAGCTGGGATTTTCCACAGAAGAGAGGCAGGGTCCTGTGGGAGAGACATACAAAACTGGTGGTGATCAATTATGGTTCTGCAGCTCCAAACTGGACATCACATACCCAGTCTGGAACATCTCCACACCTCTCACTGACGCAGCCAGGACTGAACACCTTCAGTCATCCCCTGCTGTGCCACAGGAGCAGCACAGCACAGGGGCAGCATCCCCACTCAAAACAGGTTTAGACAAACCATCTGCCCAGCCCTGGCAGACTACAGCTTGATATTAGCTAATTCTCCCTGCTGAAAACCTTGCCTGAAGAGTTTTCAGTAATGCTACAGAATTCCAGTGGCAGCCCAGGTATTCAGCCAAGTGAGAAATCCTTAATACAATGCTGTCACTCCTGAGAGCTCAAGGTAAACACAGCTCTAAACTCTGGACAATGAGGCAAGCATCTGGAATTTGGTTTCTGAACTGCCTGGTTGGCTGATTTGCTTAATATTAATGCAAACCTAAAAGAAACCTTGATATCAGGGCTTCTCCAACAAAGGCTGCAAGGTATCTGATAACTGCACTGTCAACCACAGAGACAGGAGCTTTAGGAGAGGAGAACTTCAATGCAAACACAGGGGAAGCCAATATCAACTTGCATCCCTTGAGCTTCAGGGCTTATTTAAAAAAGAAAACCAAATTACCCACAAATTACAAACAAATTACACCCACAAAAACAAACCAACCAACCAACCAACCACAAAAACAAACAAACAAACCAACCACAAAAAACCCCAACTCAAACCCACAAAGACACAACAGTGTTTAAATCTGCTCATTTATATAATCCAGAATAGATGTAGTGGCAAACCCAAAGAGTGACAAGGAGCAGTGACCCCCTCGTTATTTCATCTCTTGGCCAGACAGACCCAAGATCATACTCTCGTGCACTATTTCTTGTGATCATTGGGACTGAATTTAGCAAACAAGATTTGCCTTTATACTTGCTGGGCTAGTCAATTAAAACTAGGAATAAGATTATGGCAGACAGAAAGAATAGAAAGGAAAAGCTTTTTTCTTCCAGTTTTGATACAGCTGCTAGACCATCTTAATCCCTGTCATGTAACTTCACTCACCCTCAAATTATATAAACACAGACACACTTCAGTGTTTTTCCAGTGCTTTCAGCCACTTTCTGAAATGCCTTTTTGCTGCTGAAAGGCTTTTCATCTCTGAATAGAGCTGGTGAAAAAGAAGAAATGCAGGTGCCCAGCTAGATGTGCATAATAAGTGAGTTAGAGGTAACATTTGCACCCAGATTCTGCATAGGAACAAGCTCTACATGATTGATCCTGGTGGGAGTAGTGCTTCTACTTTCACTTCAAATCACGGCCTGTGTGAAGGGGGTTATTTTCAAATACTTACATTCCTTAGTTTGTCTTTAGTTCAGGTTTGATGAATACTCTGGTAAATAGTCACAGATGGTACAAACTACCAGCTCCATTTATGCTTATGCTACACACCTTAGAAGTGGATACAAGCCACTACAACAACAACCAAACAAATGAGCCAAAAAATACCAACCCCCCAAAATTCAACCCAACCAAAACAAATAACAAACACAACACCCACAGCCCCAACCCCTGCCTTTGGTGTTCTTTAAGAAATTAGCCTAAAAACAGACACTGACCACAAGAGACCAGCTGAATCCCACCAAGGGAATAAAAGATGACATTGCACTCTGAGCAGGGACACCAGTAGTTGGCTATTACAACCTTACAACTAGTGTAAGGTCTGCTAAAAAGATTTAAGTCCTGTACCTGCCACCTGTGTGAGAACACAGCACCCAACAGCTGTTCAGCTGGAGGGTGACATAAACACCATGACTGGCAGCTGAAAGCAAGTGCTGAGAGCACTTCTCCCCCAAGAGAGAAGTTTGCATCCTGCTCCAGAGCAGGACTCTGCTGAGCTAAGCTGTACCACCCCACCCAGCACAGCTCAAGAGAAGGAGGTCACAGCCCCAGCAATATTTTTTGATCACGGTTCTCTGCAGACTAACCAAGTCCCACCTTTTAAATCATGGCACTGAGAGCACCAGAGCTTATCATATTCATATTAATGGCAGGCATATTTAGTGCTGCCACCAGCTCTTTCCTACTGAACAAATACCTCTAAACTCACCAGCCTTTTGCCACTTATCTGCCTGACTCTCAATGAACAGCAAATTAAAAATTGCACCACTAAGGCACCAAGATACCAGAAACTTCCCCACAGGCACTGTCACAAACTGCTGAAAGTACTGCCATCAACAGAGAAAAGTTTCAGACTCCTGTGTCTACCTAACCCGGTCAGAAAGAAGTGACCAAAGGAGCAGTCAGTCCTCGGTCCTGAGCTGATCTCACTGCTATCTTGTTGACAAAGCAGAACAAATGGCTGCTGTTCAAAGTAGATCCCTGAGGGAATGGATAAATTCCCAATTCTCATACCTGGCTGCTGCTATTTCACTAAAGGGTATATTGCCATCTAGCAAAGGTTAGAATCATTTTCAGAATACTCAGTTCTTGCTCATCTGCAAAAGACAGATTAATACTGAGCACATGCTATACATATTCAATAAAAGAATATTCCAACATGTCTATTTGCATATTCAGAAGGAGGGCTAGAGTAGAAGTTTTAACACTCTTCTCCCTTAACAACACCTTTTCTAGGGTCCCCTTTGCTACAAGTTCAGGTGATTCAGAGGAAAGAGCAGTCACTCACCCCAGCTCTGTGGATGGCCTGGGTGTTACAGAGCATCACAGCACCTGGACACAGCACCAAATCCAGACCAAGGCACCAAGTCAAAATGGACATCCTTTAAACTGGTGCCTTATAAAGGGGTCAGTGCCATCACTGGAATACAAATTCAGAGATGCAGACATCACCTCCTGTACTTAAACAGAGCAGAGCTATCTGACCACTTAGCAGCAGACCGTGAACAGGTTGGTATTGCATGACACATAGTGAGATACAACAGGGATTACACTGCACACTGCTACTGGAAAGTTTGAGATATTTTTTTAAATTACAAAATGTGACTGTTCATCTAGGAAGTGGTAAGTTTTGTGTTTTCAAGTGTCAATTCAGATTTTATGTTCTGTCATAAGTCTCAGTCATTTGTTCAGCTACATGGCCTCATGCACAGATTTTAAAACATATTTTTATGCACGTGTCCAACATAGAGACTTGAGCTAGCCTGAAAGATAGGAGTTAACTAACAATTATAATAAGATCAGGAAGGTTTTGTAATTCTTACAGCTACTCTTCCTTTGATTGAAACTATTAATGGAATTATAAAAAATTAAAATTTAAGCATTCTGATCACCGGTTGCTGCAGTTATCCAAGTGAAAGCTTAGTATTCATCTATCATCCTTCACAGGTTGCACAAACTTCAGTAGGTAATGGCAGATAGAGATCGAGAAAACTCAGAAAGTAGTGTTTTAACAGCTTCAAGCTATTTCTACACTGCGGTGCTGTATGAAGGCATTGCTGATAAAAAGAATGCCATATCAGTCTTTCAGCTAATATGAAGTTATACAACTGAATTGAATATAAAAATGAAAGTCTTAGTATCTGTCAGTTAAGTATTAGCCTGAGTTAGTCTCAGAAGAAGATTAAAGTTTAATGGACTGTTTTGATCATGCAGACGTAATGTGAGCCCAATTCATGCTTGCTTTGCTATAGGATTTTTTTTACATTATTTTTTTAAGCCTATCTTGCGGATTTGTTGTCCTGATATGAATTGCTTGTGGAGGAAACCATGTTCCAGGTCTCAACTCTAAGACTGCATTGGTCTTACAGAATCTCGGAACAATGTTACACATTTCTGAATACAATTAATGGCACTTTAGAAGGTTGTTCACAGGCTGACAAAAGAAATAATCAAGACTGAGCCTTTTTTCCAAATCAGAAAAAAGCAGGCTTTTTAAATCAGTGGCAGCCAAGAAAGCGATGACTAATCCTCCTCAGTTTTAGTTCAGTTGTTATTATTTTGTAGTACAAATATTTGATGTATGTAAAATACTGTAAAGAATTACACAGCTGATTTAATATTTCTGTGAGATCTCTCATCACAAACTGATAGAACATCAGCAAATAAATAGCAATGCTAGAAAATAAGGAGATAGCAGAGAATAAAGTGGTTTCTTTGCCACAGTGTTGATCACAGAGCTATCCAGCAAAGAAGTCTCCTTAGTGGATGTTCTTCACCGAACAAAAGCACATTTTGTTTACATTATACCTGCAGGGCCACTGATACACAACTGTGGTGCATCTGCTGATCAAACTGGTTGATTGGCCTCAGTTAACTTCATATGAAAGAGTTGGTGAAGACATTCAGAGAGGGAACTGAGCCCCAGACTGACCCCCAACTATGGAAAGGCTAGGGATGTATTCTGCTTCTTCATCTGTGCTCGATCCTTTGTCCCCCCATTTTCAGCACATTCATTATCTCTGTGAGTTGCTGCTATCAATACGTTCATGCTTTCAATTTACTCAAGACAAACTTCAGTGAAATAAATGAGTGAGATAATACTACTCAGTGTGCAGTGTATGGGAAAGTAGGTAGCCAGAAGATTAATTACAGGTTTTTAAAATAGACTAGGAAAAGAAAGAACAAAACACAAGAATAAACTTTCAACAATCTGGTGAAGAAAACACTGTTAAAGAACTCCTGTGTATTCCATATTCATCAGTTATCTGGGAAATGGAACAAACAGCGAGATGGCAATGGCAGATAAACATAAGTCCTTCTTAAACTGTAATAAGCATATAAACCCTCAAGAGGAACATAGGAAAAGGAACAGCAAAAGCAACCACTTGCTGAAAACCCATGCTGTCAAACTTGTATCGTTCATGAAGAAACAGCGAGTGTAGACTCAATTCGGGTAATTTCTTACAACTTGGAATCATTCTGAAAAGTGGTGCAGTGTGACTAACAAAAAAAGCAAAATAAGACTGGCAAATACTCGTCACTTCTGAAAACTCCACCAACTGGAGAAAGCAGTATTTCTGAAGGATTATACAGCAGATTTTGTGTCAAACAAAACAGATTGTTGTACCAGTGAGGGCTTTAAGATACCACGCTGCTGTGTGTGCCTCTTGACACTGTATCAGGACCAGACTAATGCAAAGGCTGGCCCTGAACACTGGGGTTTCTAAAAGTATGCACAGATAGGTTTTTATACAATCAGAACCCTGGAGGTGAGAAGAGAAATGGATCAACCTACACCTAGCCAGAGGGATTTTGGGAATACGTTCCAAATGTGGCAATCTTAATATCATTTGAAACTATCCTACCAGTAAAATTATGGGTTTTCTTCAGCTGAAGTTAAAAAAAGCTCATGGAAAAGTATCCTGAAAGAAAAAGACATTTCAAGATTAATAAGGCAGCTAAGCACCTTTAAAGGCTCATGAATACATTAACGAGAGATACTGAAATGGAATTGCACTGTGTTTATTTCCATGAAACAGAGCATTATAGCAAAGGGTGATATTCACAATAGAGATCTATCTTTTATAGGTGGAAAAGGCCTACTGTATAATTTATACACCATGGGCATCTTTTAGAGTAATTCCAAGTTTATGTACCTTTACAATTTTACACATAAAAATTATATACAAGCCATCTTTGCAGTTATAAACAAGGCCTTTATGGCAAAACCAGAAAACTTTCTTGGAAGGATTATTCTATTTCAACATACTAAATACAGTGAGAAGGTTATCTAATTTGTTCTCTTTCTTTTCAAACACAGCTTCTTTGGCTGAGCCCTAGATAAACAAATATATTTCTGAAGCAGGTAATTTTTTAAAGGGTCAAATATCAATGACATATTAAAAATTCATCCCATTTTTCAAGAGGAAGAAAAAAAAGCTAAGTGGCTTGTTCATCATCAGCACAGGGGAAAAAAATTAGGTAAAGATGTAAGAAAAGACAGTCGCAAAAATTTCTTCTTCATTTAGCGATGTGATCTCCTGCTTTATGTAATATTTCCCTATTACTAATCTCAAATTTGGATGTCCAGGGGCAGATTCCAATGCACACCTTTAGCAAGTCACACAAACGCTTAACCTGTTCCCTTTCAGAACTCTTCTGTCCCAGCCAAGCAGCCGCTGTTTGGGCAGCAGCAGTGCCACAGTGCCAGGCTGCTGTGCCCAGCTGGGATCCTTGCTGGAGTCACTGCCCCGCCCAAACTCAACGATTGCAGCCCAACAATGGCAAAACAGATGAACACAATGGAGACCTCAGTGCACCATCACAACTCAATGAAGAAATCAATCTCATGCAAATACAACCTGATTAAATGGCAACGATTAAGGATAAGGAAGAACTTGCTTATTCATCCAAAAGCTCATGTATTTGGGTTAGACTTTAACCAAGATCTGAAAAAAAGACCTCGGGAAAACACTCAATGTTCAAGGCACTGCACAATAAGACTTAATACAATACATATTATTAAGTAGTACAGGCATGGCAAACTTAACGTCATCAGAGAAAATACTGTTGTTATCCATGATATGCTGGTATGCTGCTCTTACCAAGCAGTCTGAAATCACAATAGCTTATCAATACATGAGAAGAAAACACCACTGGTAATTTATTGACATTTGAGACAACATGTCTGTTCTTATCAACTGAAGAGTGAAAGAATATCGCTGACATCTTAATGCCATTAATGATTTCAACTAACGCTTAAGATAGGAGCTCACTACCAACTCCTACGTAGCTTTTTCTGAGGGTGCTGAAAATTCACTATAAGCAATTCCAGTTCCAACAAATCTGTTGTAACAAATCTGGACACAGCAGGGGGCAGTTAACTTTCCTGACTCTCATAATCAAATGAGTTTCCCTTCACACAGAGCAGTACCCAGCACACCACACTGACAACAAAAGTGCTGCAAGTTCCACAGTGGAACCATTTGGTCTCTGACATTCAAGTTCAAAAGAGAGCAGTTTACTACTGCAAATCTCCCCAGGCTGCTTCCAGGACATCCCACACTACCCAGAACTACTGAAGACAAAATCCCACTCTGCTAAATGCAGCCCTTTCCCTCCTATGTGTCTGCTGACAATTATTTATTGAGTATTCCATTAACAGTCTTCCAGAGCCATGTATGCCACTGAGTAACATCAGAAGTAACAGAAAGGTTTAGGCCCCCACTAATGAAATATAATGCATCATAAAAGCTTAGGAGAAAGATTTTAAAGTGGGTACAAAAGTACAGAACCCTGTCCCTTCTCAACTGCTCGAAGAAAATATTTCATCTGTAGTCACAGAGAAGAAAAATATAACTAGCATTGAGCCAAAACAAATTACATATTTACATATATGACACAATGTCATACATGTATATAATATCATATAATGACATTAATTTGTAAGTAATCTGTTTCTGCAAAAGATTAAATTGTTTCAGAATTACCAAAAGGAGTCACTTTAATTTTCTTAAATAAGACTGGTTTTATTCCCTTCTCCAGACTAACTTTTTAAAAACATCATCTTGTCTTCTAATGGCCCAGGAAGAAAAACAGAAGAGGAAGGAGACTACAAACTCTTTCCTATCCACCTGTATTAAATACTGATCTTAGATACAGTAGTTAAGCATCTTTAATATCATTACTGTAACTGAAACTCAGCAAACATGTTATTTCTAAGATAACATCCCAGGACTGCACATTGGAGTTGGATTTATCTGTGGAACATTTCTTGCTGCCTTTTACCAATGCCAACAGAACATGAAGCACATTCTGTATGACAAGAATGGAATGACTTTGCCTCTCTTTCTGCCCAGGATGTACCATAGATCAAAGTGGTCTTGGATGGACCATCCATTCAAACAGGAGTATTAAACATATCACTAATCTGTCATTCCTTGTTCATGTTTCATGACTTGTTAGAATGCCATTTTATTGACTATCATCTCCTGGGGTTTTTGTGTCTCGGGCGTTTTTTGGGGGGAAAGTATTGTTTTCTTTTCAAAGATTAATTAGAGAAGCATTGTGGAACTGCTTATACATCTACACCAAAAACATCTCACATGCATGGCATTTTCATTTGACCACTTTTCCACCCAGTTTTGAAAATTTCCAAGGAGAAGCCTGCTTATAATGATGGAGTCAAAAAGAAGTTTAAATGAATAAAACAACTTATGCTCAGATAAGTAAAATATAGAACAAGAAATCAAAGTCATAGATGATGGCACTATTTTGACAAGCATACTTAACATTAAATTTTCTTATTCTTATAAAATGTATCAGGAATATTGTGATTAGCTTAATGGAAATAAGCTATGACTGATTCTGGTTTAAAAAAGATATGGTCTACACTTTAGGGGAAAATTAATTTCTCTATAATATTTTAACATAGGGATTCTCTAGAAACATGTAAATTCAAATAAGGAAAATTTAACCAATAATAGCATTCCTGCTATTTTTATAATTCTTACTTTAACTGTATTCAGACATTGATATCTACAGAAGGAGGTGGACACCCAGAACTTTAAAAAGGAAATGCAGTTTAAAAGATTCAAAACACTGGTTTGCTTTTCAATGATTTCCAAATCAGCATTAAAAAAAAAAAAAACAAAACAAAACAACAAACCAAACAACAACAAAACAAAAAACAAAAACAAAACAAAACAAAAAAACAACCAAAAAAGAACCCACAAAAAACCCCAACAAATCAGAAAAATAAATTATTCTTATAAAAACCTTTTTCCTTGCAAATCTAAGAAACTTTTTTCCTTGGACAGACTCCAAATGCTGTTACAGTTGTGCATCACTGAGATTAACAGTGACGTAAAGGCAGTTGTGAATTTTATTATGAGAATGTGCTGAAGTATTGTCTTAATTCCTGGTAACAAAAATTCAGAGAGCTTGAACCTAGTACCTGGGTAGAACATAGAGTTTGATATCATGCACTTATTTGACCTGAAAATCAAGAGCATGGACACAATTCTAAGTCCCCAGACGCACAACTGGTATCTCTAATCAGAGTACAGAGAAGTTATTTCTGTGCACTTGAGTTTTACCTGGAGGAGAATCCTGCTGACATTAAAGTTCCTTTGCACAATTTCACATACCACTTTGATTTTGAAAACTCATTTTGCTGTCATTTCATCTGTTACCCCAAAACTTCTTTGGGGCTTAAGTCCTTTTGCAAAAACCAACCAGCTGGGAAAAGGATTTCTTATCTAGCCACAGCCACACATAGGCCTGCCATGCCAGATGGCTTTTATAAGGCATATATATTCCTCATGCTTCTGCAATAATATTTCTCTTTTCTGACATCCACCTCCTCCTTCACTATTATTCCAGTATCACTAGGCAGGGAACCAGGGAGGAGAAATAAGGACTACTGTCCTCTTTAAATTCATTGCATGTTACTTAGCAAATGAAGCATAAATACACCCTTCACACATGAACTTTTGAGGATTCCTCGTGCCCCTCAGCAGACACCATTGCCATCTGTAAGAATCTGGCTGCTGCTGGGCAAGAGTAAGGAGAGAGTCTGGGACACCACAGAGATGAGCAAAGCAGACAAAGCAGAGGCGTGCAGTGCTGCTGTGAGACATAAGCAGGACAGCTTCTGTGGGGCAGCACACAATAACCAGTATTTATTTTGTTTGCTTTGGATCATTAGCAGAGAAGTCAACATCTCCCACACATACCAGCTGTCGGGGCTATCCAGAGATGCTTCACTGAGCACAGAACCATAGAACTTAGAGATAAAAATGAGCCAGCCCAAGCCTTTTCAGAGTAAAATTGTTTCTTACACAGACCCTCCTTATGGCTGCTGCAGTTTAGTTTTAAAAGCTCCTGAGAGTAACAAACTACCTTATATTCAGCTTACCTTTCCCTTTTTCTTAATTTCCTCTTGATGCTCCTAATTATTTTACAATGTACCACATTAATTGGTGTTCACACATGGCCAGCTCAGCTACAGCTGGTCAAATTTATTGTGTCACACACCTAGCACAATTTCAGATTCCTTAAAATTCCAATTGTGATTGTTAAGCATTGCCTATAAGCAGGAAAATACAACTGCACTATTTTCATAATTTCCCAGATTCCTTTCTTCCCAGCATTTGTTCTGAAGAAAAAACAGGTTGCCAATT
The DNA here is from genome assembly GCF_041296385.1 of Aphelocoma coerulescens. Classification (NCBI taxonomy): domain Eukaryota; kingdom Metazoa; phylum Chordata; class Aves; order Passeriformes; family Corvidae; genus Aphelocoma; species Aphelocoma coerulescens. Next base: position 14,471,635 of record NC_091025.1, on the reverse strand, counting down.
TGCATTTACCTGTTTCCATCTCTTCCTCCCACATCAAGTAACTCAAACTACCACAGATAGATTTAGACACTGTCACAAGAGAAAATCCTGAAGAGTATAGAGAAGTCTTCCACTCACATCCCAAACTACTTCCAGGCATCCAGGATGAATCTACCAGCAGTTTTGTGACACCAGTATCAGATAACAGTGCATTTCATAAGGAAAAGAGCAGTTTGTAAATGTACCAAAACCCCACATAAATATCTACATTAACACCATGGTAAATGCAATCTAAAATGTGCTATAGCAATTCTGTGCTCCTAACAACCCCCTCACTATGTAATTGTTTCACAAATTTAAGGTATGATTGTGAGGTTGTGCGACATATCTCCAATGCAGGGAATTGCCAGCAACCCATTCTACAAGACAGGAGGCCAAGTGATGTAACCAGGGTTATAGGGGCAATCTGTATGAAACACAAATCAAACTCATGCCTCACCAGGCCACAGAAAATTTCTTCCTCTGAAAATTAACTTAGAGAATTCTTGTAAATTGTATGAAGTTCTAGGGTTTAAGCAGATAACCACACACACTCATACAAATCTTGCCACCAAGGCAGCACTTTTCTTTCTCCCTTTGTGTGATTAGCAAGAACACAGCAATCTCCATTTTAGGATGTCAAAGGACAGAGCACACCTCTGAGAGGTACAGATCAAACTAAGGTCTGTTCCACCTACACCAGGGCACAGGGAGTAATCAATGTAGGTTAACACACAGCAATCTTTGCAGGAAGTCTCTTAAGCACACTGATGAGAAAATGACTTTTGCCTGAGGCAAGCAGGTGGTTTGTGGGTCTCCCCAATCCCTTCATCTCTCCATATTTCCCTGGGAAAAGTGTCTCCTCCATCAGAGCGGCTGTACACAACAGGAGACCGGGTGAGAAATTCAAGGCTTACCAAAGCAGAGGAGCAAGGCTGTGCTGACTCGTTGAGTATTGTGTCTATTTTAGCACCATGCAAGTTTACAAAATAGGTCATGAGCTAACTCAAGTTTCACAGGTTTCTACAGCCTCAAAATCAGGCAGAGGAATCCCAAGGCAGGGAGCTCACAGGAGGGAAAAGTGCAGCGAGGTGCAGCACTGTGGCCCAAGGGAAAGCAGAAGGCACCAGAGGATAGATTTTCATCACCACAAATGTGTTGGGTCTTCTTCGGGTAACAAAAAAAGTAAATAAAACTTTTTTTTTTTTTTTTTTTTTTTTTTTTTTACCATAAAAGGCTTTCATTGAACCAAAAATGGACAAAAAGTATTATTAATGATCTCTATTAATGAGCTCTAAAAATCCAAGTGCGTCACCAGCCCCCCACCAAGACCTTGCTGGCAACATGTGGCATCACACCCCAGAGAAAGAAAAACATCAAAATCCAAATTTAAAGGAAACTGCTTCAATGTCTGTGAGTAGAACTAAATAAATAATCCCATTAGTCTAGCACTTTTAGCACACTCAGTCCCATGGAACTGTTCGCACAGCTCTGAACTGCTCAGGTGTTGGTCAAGTGGATATGAACACACAGAAACCCAACTTCTACCCTGCTTCAAAATGCTTCAGAGATTATATGTAATATATAACAAACTACACTTAAAATTTAGCAATATAACACCCATATTTTTTAATAATATGGCATATTTTTGTTGTGCATGCAATATTTGTAGCTTATTTTTTCATTAAAGATGGCAATTGATACTGTGTATTATTACAACAAAGGAAATATTCACTAATTTTTCCTTCATGCAAATGAGATTTCCAGATATTTAAGAAATTTGATATTTCTTTATGGATTTCTGATTACTAGTAGTATTCATTGCCATTTGACTGTGGGGAGAACAAAAAAGGAAGGAATAAATTTACCTTATTGTACTGTATTGAAATTAAACTCAAGCTCTAAAACACAAATATATTTCACTTCAGGGAAGAAAAAACTCAGAGCTGAGAGGCAGGATGAAATTTTTAAGAATTATATAAGAAAAGAAATGATAATGAATAAAAGCATCGTAATAATGGAAATGCTGGCCTGTGCTCATTGACACAGGAAATACCTAAATCTGCACACTGCACAGGCCATGACACAGTCCTGGGAAATTGGGATGCCAGGGGAAAGTAGGACACTTATTGGGAGACATGAAGGGAGGACAGCAGCCCACGGAACTGCAGTCACTCCACGGTCACCCCGGGAAGAAAGGTGGAACTGCTGGGTCCAATTCCTGCTTTGTACAAGGATCCCAAGACTTAAACAAGGGGAGTGGTGCAAAGCAGATTTTGCCTCTTGATCTGCTCAAAGCTCCCTGAATCCCAAAAGAGACGGACACCAGGGCAATGTATAAACGTGCATATCTCACGCAGTTGGGTATTTTTGATATTTCGGGGGGGGCAGTACTGCCTCCAGTCACAGCTTTTTATATAATACAGCATTTCCAAACATGCTGGGCTTTGATTTACCAGAGGTGACCCCACAGTTCTGCTGGGGGTGGCTCTTGTGCTGTGGATGTTCCAGCTGACACAGTGAAATGGCATTTCCATCGGAATCATCCACATTTAAAGTATTTTTTCTCCTCCACTTCCCTAGGGTGTGTCTCCACACAAGAGCACTTCCAAGTGTAAAGTTTGTGTTGGATTTCTCTGAAGTTCAGAGGTGCCCTGAACATTTAGATTCAAGGCAACAAATATATCTTGATAAAATGTTTTAGTAGACCCGAATTCCAGCTTTTTCAAGAGGTTTGTCAGCCTTTGTGTTGGCCCATTCTTATTTTCAAGGACCAGCCTTGAAATTCTGTATTTATGTGCAGTTCAGACAGCTTTCAACACAATGTTGGGTTTTTTCATATATATATATATATATGTTAAAGAAAAAAAAAGGCAATTTTGGTTTTAAAATGCAATCTGTTCTTTGTGCAGAACTGGCAACAGTGTGGATGTAAAGCTAAAACGATCAGACCACATAAACTTAATAATGTGGTGCAAAGCAAGAACATTTAATTGATTTACAGTGCAGCTCACTATATAATCAGAGTGCTATGAGTAAAGCTGTAAGGTAGCCCATTAGTTCTTGGTGGGCTTTCTCAAGAGCTTCATTCACAAGCCTATTAATTAGCTGGGGTCCTTCAGTGTCCACCATTCAGATTTAAATCACTTGTTTCCCATTAGTGTGTTCTATGCACTGCAGGCCCATAAAATCAGGCATTAATACTTCCATCAGCAGGGCTTCTGGAAGTCAGCTTTAATTACTACAGGTAAAACCTTCCTAACCCCTGCAAATAAAAGTGATTAAAATACAGTGAAATAGAAATTCAGGGATACTGTTAAACACTGGAGTATGTTATGAGCAAAAGCCATAAAGTTAATAAGAAAAATCAATATATTTTTTAAATGCCAGAAAATTATATGTTTTTTCAAGGAAATTCAGAAAGTAAATAGATAAATTTAAGAGCTTTTCAAGTTCTTTAAATGTTGCATTTTTCATCATATACTTTCTAGACTTTGTGATCAAGTCCACATGAAAAATCAGCCAGATCATAGGGCTAAAACTGACAGCAGTATTTGCTGTGTCACTTGCACAAGGTAATTATATAAGATTATATTGATGATTTTTAAAATTGAGTTATTTGTTCAAAGTGAATACTTCCATATAATATGAACTGTATTATTTAATGTCACGTTCCTCACTTATATTTGAGCACAGCTTTGGTTTCATTGCAAATTAGGACCTAAAGCTGCTACTTAAATGAAACAGGTTTTTTAAAACTTAAGTGAAGACTGGATTTCAGTTGCAGTGAAAACTTTTGTTGGTTCAGCTCTGGGATAAATTCAGAAAACCTTCCAGATGAAAGTGAGGAAAATGCATATTGTAACACCTCTACATTAGAGAGTGTCTTGCATTAAAACACACTGCTGGGTTGCATTCAGGAAATGTTAAGAATAAACAAATTGAAAGAGATAAAAGTCAATATCCTGCAATGAAGTTGAATGCAAAATTCCATAGATGCCAACAGAAAACTATCAGAGTGTGCCAGGCTTGGGGCCAGAGGCAGAAGTTTTAAAGATTCTTTGAAGATTACACCAGATTTTGAGAATCCAAAATTAAAATACTTCACAGTAGTGACTACCATGAAACATTTGGCTACATTTTGGAAACCATGTATAATAAAGCTCTGTAAATTAATGTACAGAATTACCTTAATCTTTTATCTTCCTTTAAAGCCAATGAGAAAAGCCCAACAGTTTCATTCTTGCTACAGTGTTATTAAGCAAAACACCCAGCAGATGCAAGAAATGAAAATACCAATTTGGCAGCTGACAAACCTCCCTTACACTCTATAACTGGTGCCACAGCTTTCCCCATATATATATATTTTGTTGTGTTCTTCCGCATGCAATCGTAGCTCCTGTTCACTAAGAGCTTTGAAAATCTCTGGAAGTCTTAGGAAGCACAAAGGTATTAACTGGGGTGTCCTGTCAGGACTGAGACTGAAGGGGAGCTCCACCCTTCCACGTGCCACGTCCTACAGGAGAGGTCTGCACTTCCCTATTCCAGTAACTGCTTTGCTCAGGAACGTTGGAGAACGATTGTACTGAACGTGCATCTGTTTACAATATGTCAGTCACTGCCTCTCAGTATAACAACAGTAAGCTCCAGCAACATCCTCACAGGGAAATATTTCTTAGCAAACACTCCTGGATGGATTTTGGAGGCTGCTGCTCTTTGCAGTAAAGAGCCAAGGCTACACATACCATCCCTGTTCACAGCAAATAAGATCTAGACAGCAGATGTTCCCTTTTAGGTGACAGCATGAGCTCTGTCTTTGGGCTTTGAAGTAGAAACCACAGACCCTGAATTTATTCACATAAGCATTTTGACACTGCTGAAATCTATATGACACTGATAAGTTATTCCACTTTTCCTATTCAGGTGAAGGAATCCTGAAGCCTGGAGTAGTTTATGTATGATATCACATCCTTTCCATCATCACCTTCCACCTTCAGTAAAATAATTTGCTGTCTTTCACTCTAAAGATTTATTAATTTGATCAAGGCCAAAGGATAGGTAGTATGTTCCACCAGTTAATAAAGTTTATAAAGCACTAGGGGATCTACTTGGATGAGAATCATCACAGAAATGCAAGACTTAATCAGACCAAAACCTGCTGCTAATGCCAGAGAGATGTAAAACTCATTTAGAAATTAGAAGGGGTGGCTGAGCAAGCAGACAAAATTGAAAAGTTTTATTATGAGACACAGGTGCAAAGACTTTTAACCCAAGTTAAAGTTAGGCTTTTAAGGCTTAAAATGAACGTACTGTGAAATGCGTTTGAGGTGAATAGTTGAAAGGATACTCAGATATAAAGGATCTACTGATCCTAAGAATTTACAAATGGGGTGGTAGGAGGTTCCAGCAGAGAAAAAATATATTTGAAAAAAATATTTAAACACTGAAGCTCTATCAACATTACATGCTCTGAATTACCACAGCAATGATGAATAGAGAGCTTTTAAAAGAGCATTGTATAATCCAACAAGGATTCAAAGTGCAACCTAGAAGCCAGTCTGAGCACACTCACCAGAGGTGTGGCTGTGTTCAGAGTGGTTCTGGACTCCCAGTCAGATGCAGACACAATAACAACAGATCCTCGTGTGTTACAGCATTCATTTGCCAATAAACCAGTGATATTCAAAGGGAGCTAATGAACGAAAATGCTCACTCTGCTGCACTCCAAGACAACTGCCCTGGTTTGGGTGTTGTGGGGGTTTATTTTGTAAATAAATGGGGTGGTGTAACAAGTGTTATTACAGTGCCATCTAGTGCAAACGAGGCCTTGGGATGAAGATGGCAGACGGTGAAATATCTGCACCCAGAGCACCACCACTGCCTGCCTAGGAAGAGGAGGAAAGCCTCTCCACTGGGGCCATGGTAACTCCTTGCTAGGAGTTAGGGAATCTGGCTCAATTAGAAAAATACTTCTGTTCTTGCTTATGGGTGAATTGTCACTCTGAGATCAGTGTCACTCATTTTAAGTGTCACAATATTAACTACCTGGATGATGTGCTGGGCTACCTTTTCTCCATCACAGTCACTTGCTTCTTCCTCTGACACACAAGTGAGAAGAGCTTTGTGCTGACAAACCAAAAACTGTCTGAACATGAGCAAAACAGAACTCCGATTTGCTGGAATGAGAAAAGGCTACGATCAGCTTAACAAGTAATAGTCTGTGAAATACTAGCTACATTTCCCAGTTCAGACAGATGGGTACTTGGGCACGGGCCAACTTTGTACCTGCAACTGCTCACAGAACAGAGGAAACCCCTTCCTCTCATAATACCTTAAATATTGACAATGTGGTCAATGCATCAGCTGAGAAGAAAAGAGAATCAGGGGTTAACTGAGAGTGTTGCTTCTGCTAAATTCTAAAGTGAACCTCTTAGTCTAAACCTATGGAGGTTTTGCAGATTTTTGAGCAGGACATACAAATTCCAGCTGCTCACAAATCTACAAAGAAAGCCTGATTGGTTACTGTGGATGCTGGTGACCTTGGGTCATCTCAATCAGATCCTCAGGGGAGGATGCAAAAAGAGCCACTGCAAGGTGCTGCCTTTATTACAGAACTTTCTATTCCATCTTTTGTAAAGACAGATCTTGGTCCAAAATGAGAATGTCTGTTCATATCTTTGCTATGCAAGTGACAAATACTCATTAAATCTGCAGTAGTTTCCATGTGAACCCTGGAGACAAAAAAAGAAGTTCTAAGGCACAGCTGCCATTCCAGCTTCAGAGCAGTTTTATTCACTTAACTTCCTTCAAAATTATAGTCTTGTATAAATTTTGTGGGCAATACAGAAAAGCATAAAACTTCCTATAAAAATTATGAGAAAATTGCTTTGTGACATATGAGCTGTCCCTGTTCCTTCCCAGGGAAGAGCACCCAAAATCCATGTATTGAGCAAGGATCCGAGGTACAATTCCACTGAGTGCAGTGGGAACACAGCTCCTTGCAGGAATGCAGGGAGAAGTTTCACTCTGGCTACACCCACTGCCCCTCACTGGTTGATGTCTGACCTCTGGAGCCTGAGAGATACAATCAATCCTGCTTATTTTACACCAAATGAGAAAATTCCTCTTGAAATCACAAACCACAAAGGAGGAGCAGCACACTCTCCTCTCCTGCCTACACACCAATAAGCACCCACACACATAAGTGCACTTTATAAGAGAAGTCAGTGATGCAATTGTTACCTTCCCAGCAGCCACAATGCATGCAAAAACCATTTTCTATAGTTATTTACTTCCAAAAGTTCCTCATGCAATAATGATTCGTAAAAGTATTGTCTGGGCCCACCATGGCTTTGTTGGATGGTCCCAATGCCTGAAAGCCAAAATAAAGGAGAAGATGTGTTAGTTTGGACCTCTCTGATGCTGAACTGGCCAGAGATTTGTTTTATGCTCTGATCAAACTGCATTTGTAGCTCTCTTTCCTGGATGCATGAAAAAAAATCCAACATTTTTGTTCTTCACTAGCTCCTTCCACTTAGATATTCTCTATACAGAAGTCCCATATAAATACCAGCCCCTTTGTTTGGCCATTTATGGCTCCCTAGAGTCATATTACAATGGCTTTGATTAAAATACAAACCAAGTGAGTAATTGCAGGCTTTTTAATTTTACAGTGTCAGTTTGTCATTGTAATGGATATGTTGGAACATGAAAGTCTCTTAATGAATTAAAGAAAATGCATATTTAGAAGGACTTAAAACTGCCCATGACCAGCAACCTCATATACTCACACAAAAATAAGAGAGGGAGAACAACTTTTCTTGTCAGTGATGCAAACCCCTAATAAAAATGACAAACTGTATGTCCTCTTGATGGCAACTCTCAAAGTGCCCTGAGGCTTCATTGAATATCATTAAGCAGAACTCTTGTGCACTTATTTTGAACAGGGTCTTCCATCTCTATATATGCAAAATGCTGAAAAAAAAAAGTTATTTTTCCAACAGAGTTGAATAGAAAATAAAAAGGAAAGTGCTTAGTTAATACAGTATATCCCCTCCAATCTGTAACATCTCAAATTAAAAATCCTTACATTTCAGGAATATTTGTTTCCAGGAAGCAGGTGCTTGTTCTCTCTTCTCTGTGCTGTTCACCACTCAGAGTGTGTTTCACAAAACACACAGTGAAAAGCTCATTTTAGTGAAGGTGCTGGAACATAATTTCTGTTGTGAAGACCTAATGGGTAGATCTAATCACACTTGGACTACCCCTCTGATCAGCAGAGCAAACCCAAATATCATTAAGGAAGCTGACAAATTTGTCCTGATGCATACTCCAAACATGTAAGAAATCCATTCTAACAGCTGTTGTAAATGGCACAATCCATGGCTGAGTATTTTTTGTTATTTAAAGGGCAGCTGAGTAAAATAATTATTATGGATTTACATGCATATCACAAAAGTAACATGGGCTGGTAGAGGGCATTTCATAAAGGAGAGACCTGCTCCCATCCCATCTCTTTGAATCTAGCAGTCTATAAAAACAACAACATTGTCACTACTGCAGTCATGCCACAGAGTACTTATGCAGCATTGTCAGTACCACTGTAATTCATCACATAACATGGACAAGATTAAACTGAATTTTATAACAGAACACCTCTTTTTCCTTCCACTTTATGCATGAAAATTACATGCATGTGTGTGCACACAAATGCAAAAATTAATTCAAATATTATCCCTTTAAGGGAAGGCATTTCTGGGCATTAGAAAATGAACAGAGCTTAAAAATAAAAAAATAATTAAAAACCTAAATAATAATAATAATAATAATAATAATAATAATAATAATAATAATAATAATAATAATACCACCACCAGAAAAAAAAAAGTTTTTCTGCATATTTCAGAGCTACCAAGACAGGAACAAAGCTTTTTTTCATGGCTCATTGCTCCCCTCCCAGTGTCTCCTGGCATATACACACGACTCATAAAGATTTCTGGGTTTCGTGGTCTCTGCTTTACATGGCAAAGCAATTTCTGCAGCTGAAAAAAGCAGAAGATAACACTACACTAAGCTGTTTAATGCAGCTGTGACTCTTGCTTAGACATCCTTGGCAATTTGTCAAGTTGCACTGTCAGAATGACTCATTTTTTCCCCTGATTTTAGCTTAAATCCTCAGACGTGCCAAGCACCTGAAATTCGCAATGATTAGAAAGTGGGAAGTACTCAGGAACTTCTCTTGCAGCCCTGAGATCATAAGCCTACTACACACTCTGAGGATTTTAATAGCTTTTCCCTGGCATTTATGCACTGACCTTTTAGGAGGGTGCTTTCCATCTCTGAGAGATGCAGCTCTGCTTGGACCTGGGCAAACACAGTGGCAGAGTGACACTGGATTTAGAAATGGGAAATACCTATTTAAACTCTGCACCTTCTCCCACAGGGCTCCTCCCACACCCACTGAGAGTACCCCAAGGTGATGTACTCTGCTGATTTCTACCCATATCCCAACCCCACCCTTCTGGACTTGCAGCTCTTTAACGGTGTAAACACCATTCCACTGAGCCCCCAGGTTTTACTGGAATTGTTATTTACTCACAGACTACATTGAGTAGGAGTCCAGTTCAGCAAAGACTTGTGCACCCCCTTGCAGTGAAGCGTGCCCGTGGTCCGAGTGGCTTCAGTGCAGTAAGAGATGAACAGGCACAGGGGAAGGACCACAGCTGGACACGCTGGGTTCTGCCAGACCATCAGACTCACTAGTGCCTTACTCAGGGCAACTGATCCTAACTTGGTTTTTGTCCACAGAAACGTCCCCATCCACACTTCTTACGCCACATACTCTGAGCAAAAGCTGTTCATTGCAGTGCTTGTCAAAATGAGCTCATCACAACCACTGATTTTATAACACTTGCAAAAATATCCCAGTTCCCCAAGTATGTTTATTTGGCAAACAACTTGTAATGGGTAAAAGAAATAAATATACTTTATTAAATTTGCCTCCCTTCACTTAAATTTTCTTTTGCTAAAAATTGGCCCTTTTCCCAAAAGCAGTATGTGTTTGATAAGTGTAAAATTGACTCTTCTTCCATTTTTAGCAAAAGGATGTGTATTAAGAAATGAAAATGCAAACAATTGTTCCTCTTGCTTGCTATTCATTGCTCAGATACTGCAAATCTCTTTATGAATAACATGAATTGATGTTCTTGTCATTAGCAACAACATTTACGGAACGTATGTTACGTTAAAGATGAAACTGAAAGATGTGATTCCACTAAAAGACATCAAAACATGCAGACTATCTCACCCTTGTAAAGACTGCTCACCTTTTGTCAAGATGCTTTTCTTAATATTCAAAAACCTTTTGTATTTGATGTTGACTATTTAAATCTGTTATTACCTGTCAAAGTGGGTCTCTGCAAACATTTGTGGTATCAGAAGGAAATAAACAGCAAGTTATTACAAAGCATAACAAAAACCTGTGATATTTCATAAGCTATAGAAAGTTTCCACTATTCAGTTAAAGATGTTCCTTGTGAGAAACAGAGAGAAAATGTTCTGAAATGGAAATACAGAACATCTGATTCCCTGAAGTCTTTCAGTGCACCTCAGGAGCTCCTGCAGGCCCCACCAGCACAGCAGCTTTGTACCCAATGCTATCCATAAAACTGACACAGAGCTGATCACAGAGCAAACTGCAAAGGTCCCATCAATACCACTGAGCACAAGAGGAAATTTCATATGAATAAATTTATCTCCATGATTTTCAAGGTGGGAAAACTATGGTGTCAATTCCTCCCAGATATTCTGTAAAAAAGTAATTCCTTAACTCATGAAAGGAGAAGAATGATGCATTCGGCACATGGTGGATAGAAAATGATCACATTTTATTATTCACTTGGAGATCAATAAATACACCCCACAGCCTTTGAAAGCTCAATCAAAACTCATAACTCATAAAATCCAATTAAATTTATTTTTTTCCATACACAGAAACATAATGCACCAAAATATACTACAAAAAAAATCCAAGAGACAATCTAGATTGGCTTTTAGATACTCTTTGACCAAGGCAACAGCAGAGAGAATTGCAGAGCCAGACACCTCAGAGCAGTGTATTTTGTCAGCAGTGCTCTCTCTCAAGGAGAAACCAAACCTCTTGCCAAAGGAAGGAGGGAATCAGTTAAGGAGATTGTGGAGGAGCCTTGCATAAACTCACCATAGAGAAAAAGAAGTGTAAAATAGACCCTTTGACACAAATATTTTGAAATTATGGACTAGCTGACACAGGCCACTTAACAGAAGATGTTAACAAAACACATCCCTAGCTAAACAACTCCTTCTACCCCAAAATACCTAAGTCAAGGAATAGAGTGCAATGAGTAAAATATATTAATTACAAAAAAAAGCACCAAACAAAAAACCTGAGAACAAACCCAAACAAACAAAACAAAGCCAAAAACAACAAAACCAAACCAAACCAAACAGGACCCCTGGAGAAAGAGGGAAGATGTAATTAATATTTTCCCACATATTTCATCCAGAAAAAAAAAAAGTATTTCAAATGACTGCTGCAAATCTAAAAAACAAATAAATAAAATCCTAATGAGGCTGAGTATATGCAGTAGGGACCATGCATGAATGGAGAGCTGATGCTTTTAACAGGTTTTTCTGTTACACGTTCATTCAAAGCAGACAATTATGGAAATAAAAAGAAGGAAACCTCTGGAGAGGAAAATACTTATCTGTCACAAAAATGAAAATAAAACCAGTATTAATCATATGCTTCTAGAAAATTTGGTATTAAGCACTACTAATGATAAAGGAAAAAACCCCAATAATTCAAATGTATTTTAACTATGTATACACCCATTAATATCTTTTTTCTCAAATTTTACATCTCTCCTTTCTTTCCTCAATGAAATCAGAAAACGGCTTATGAGGAAGGATGGAAGGCAAAAAAATCAAATCAAACGGAATTTCAGCAGGTAGGTAAAAATCAAGCCATGCTTTGAGCCAAGACAACTTTTTAAATTTTGCATAACTGAAGAACTGTGCCATGATTTTGGACAGATTTGCTGATGAGTATATTCCAAAAGCCAAGCAGAAGATGCATAGTTACCCAGAAAATAAGTGGTCCTAATTTTTCCATGATAATGAACTTGTCATCCTACAAAATGCAAAAATTTATATTTTTTGCTGAAAAGACAATTTTTTTTTTTAAGCATGATTTTAAACGTCACGCTTTTCTGCAGACCGTTTACAAAACTGGCATCAGCTGACTCACACAGCTCATGGCAGTATTTGGGAAACCAGGCTGATGCCTAAAAACTCTCCCTTTTTTTGGAGGCAAAGAATGTAATTGTTTTCTAACTGCACAGTGAAACGAGGTATGGTCAATTGTCAGATACCTACAGTCAGCCCAAGAAACAAGAAAGCAACAGTAGAAAAATCATTCTACTTTTTTATAATAAAACTGAAATAGCCAAACTGCCCTTAACCAGAGGGATAAAACTCCACATAGAGCTGAAGGTTCAATCCCCCTTTGGATGAAACAGTTGATAAATATACTCCAGTGGAAATGCCATTCTGCTCCTACCTGCACTCGGGACAATGCTATCAGGGGATTCCCCCTTTCAGTTCCTCCAGTAAGGTGCTGTGTCTAAAAAACAGGTCACACTTATCCCTTCCACCAGCCCTGCTGACACACACAGACAGCAGCTCTCCCCCTGCACAATGAGTGTGGCCCCTGTTCACATCTCCCCTTCAATCCCTCCCTATCTCATCCCTTGCTCCGTACCCACAGGGACACAGGTGCCTGAACCTTCTGTCTCCTTCACACCCTGCTCTTCAAATTACCCAGCAAAGGAACAGTTTGTTTATGGAACCATCTCCCTTCCAGAGCTGCTCCCTGGCTTCTCAATAAACTTCCCCAGCAGAGACAGCACAATGGCCTTCCTTGAAACTCTCCTCCAATGCCCAGTATTTGGAAAAGACATTTTCCTGAGTAAATATTGGACATTGTTCAAAAACCAGTTCTTGCTACGAAGAACACAACCACTTATTTAGGAATATGTTTCTGTTTTATCAAATCTAATATCTGCTTTCTAAAAACATGATTGCCCTCCTACCAGGCTGCTGACCAACGTGTTCTGTTTATTTTCACTGAAACTCATGATCATGCTGTGTTTTCATGTGGAGATGAAAACTGAAAAATAGGTGTATAGGTTTATTCTGTCATTTTGACAATCTGATTTTGCCTTGTGATGTTTTAATCCACTTTCCATGCTTTCAACATTGACAACTTCTGACAAACTTTTCCTCACCCTTGAAGATAACATCCTCATAAATGACCTTACACTTTGTCTGAGGCTTGGAACATGAATTTATTTCCTTTTATCACTTAGTACTAAAAAGGAAGAAAATGAACCATTATAAAAAGGGCTTTCCTCCCCTTCTTTCTAATTCTCCTTAGAAATAACAGTTTCTTTTCCTTTTATCTTTTCCTTCTGAACTACAGGTACAGTCCTATTATATCACTTGCTGATGCCTTTAAGCATACTATTTCAGCTCAAATGCATTCCTCAAATCAAGGAAAATGAATTAAATTAGTACCTGCAGGCAAAATAAATTAAATAAAATGTACAATAACACAAGTCTTAAATGTTCTTCTCTGTGCAAAACCAGCAATATTCAGTGACTGACATTCAAATAAACAGTTTTGTGCCACTAAAATGAAATATCCGTATTTTCAATTTTTTTAAAATTTAAGATTTTTTTCAGTATCAGTATTCCAACAGAAAAAGGTAATAATCTATTTTCTTACAGAGAAAAGTAAGGTAGAGGACCCCCATTTATGTTTTAAAGAATTATACCACTGACAGAAATACTGGTTTTCTAGGACCTAAAAGTGAATTTCTCTCTTTACCCATAAAAGAAAACAAAATCTATGGAAAAAGCAGTCCATGTTGATTCACACACAAGGTCATGCTATCAATATGGTACTTTTAGGAGCAAGAAACACATCTTGGTCTCTGCTTGGATTTGAATTTGAATTTGAAATCCAGTAAGGATTTGAATTTCTGATACAATTATCCACAAGAAGCAAGGCTGAGCACACACCCACATTTAAAATGAGACAGTAACATTTTAATATTCAGTAACATTGTCACCCGTGATTCTCCTAGATGAAATTAGGATTTGTGCCAGTTCTTATTGCTAAGTGTTCAGGGTCACCTCCTACACCCTTGCTTACAGAATCTGAACTATGTGTTATGAACCTTTCCCATCTAAACCACAACCAAAAAAGCCACCTTGATTCAAAATAAAGGTTCACTGCATTAGAAGTTCCTTAGAAGTCAGATAAAGAAATTGTGGAAATGAATTTTTGACAACTCCTATTTCCACAGCATTAACAATCTAATCTGTGTGGATTGCCCTAAATCCAACAGGAACTGATTATTTCAGGGAGTAACAAGGCTGCATTAGTGCCATGAATGGCATGGACTCCTAGGTCTGGATGAGGCAGGAGTCCCAAGAGATACTTCACAGTTCTCTCTCTCTTCCAAATTATCTAAAAGAAAAGGGGCTTAAGCATCTGCTAGAATTAATTTTTCTTTGAAAAATAAGAAATTTGAGACAAAGATAATAACAAAAAAGCTTTCAGACTTGCTTTTCTTTGCTCCTTTCTGCCTAAAGCCTACCTAATTACCTTGTCCAGTCCCAGACACTAAGCACCTCATGATTTTTCATGTCTTAACAAGGAACATTCCAGATGAGATACAGAGGCAAGGTAATTTGCCCAAGAAGCCCTCAAGCCCATGGATTTCTCAAACTCCAGCCTAATTCCATGAGCAACAGCCCATCCCCTGGCTTTGCAACAGCTGAGAACCCAGAGTGCATTTCGAAAGCTCATTTTAAGTTTGATTTTAGCCTAGCTAGTGCTGCCTCCAAGAGAACTCATCTTCTGAGTGTGTGAGGAACCCAGTGCATGCCAGGCTGAGCTGCTGACACCTCCCCAGAGCCCCTAGACAGCCCATGGGGAGCTGACAGCTCCCCATGCCCACAATTCATCCCTGGGCTGCCCAACAGCGCCTGGTGCTGGGGTAAACCAAAACCACATCCTGGCCAAAGGGACATCTGCTCTCACGCAGGCCCCAGATGAAAGCTCACCACTGGAAGGCCTTCCTTTTGAATTGAAAAAGGATAGGCTTTGTGGGCAGCTATTTTTAAATTTTTCCTTTCAAATACCCATGAAAGCATCTACTAATTTCAGATGATGTCACACATAGAAAGTGAGTGAGCACACTTTTTTCCCTAAGATTTGAAACTGACTAAAAAGAATAATTATTTCCTCTTATTTTTTAATGAGAATTGCCAGCCCCTCAGCAGGTGGAAGGACACTGCCTGCAGGAGCTTTTTTGTTGGCTAAAAACTTAGTTCATATAATCAGCATGGTAATTAGCAAGCTCTTTACTATTAAAAGGAACTCATTACTGCTATATTTTGCTGATTGATCCATACTCATGAAGTAATTTAAAAATGTAAAAAGCATTTTGTGAGCCACTTAAAATCTTCAATATGAATATTGAGACAATGTAACTGACAGTTGTCTTTGACGAAACTTCAATCCGTAATTCTTTAGCCATTCAAGCAAATCCCCAGGGAACTGGAAAATGAAAATAATTCCCCAAAGTCATATATTGTTCTGTGCTACTTATCAGAATTCCTTTGCAAGGGATGGGGCCTCTGTATCAAGTAAAGGCTCACCTCAGATTCCGTGACATTTTTAGAGGTGATCTTGCAATCAAACAAAGAGGTCAAGTAACTACACAACTCGTTGGAGTCACTGCATTGCCCTGGCTTACTCTGACCTTGCTGCTCTTTGCCCTCAGGGCTCTTGGGAGGTTTGCCCTGCCCATTAAGTCACATGGGGAGATGGCCCTCTGAAAAGCCATTTGAAGGGGAAATCACCTTTGCTCAAAATTAATGATTAGCATGGATCTGAAACTGTTGTAGGATGAGTTACTTTTCAGCTTTAGACCCCTCTGCCAGGTTTTCTCATGCTTCAAAAAGAACTGATAAATTATCCAACAATTTCTAATATTGAAATGCCAAGAGGAGGGAGAAGAATGAGGGAAAGATGACAAGAGGGTGGACACATATCAACTGTTCAAAGAATTTCCCTTATTCAGGGAAATCTCAAGTGAAATTCTGCCTCCAATTAAGTCAACACACAGCTCATTGAACTCAACAGTGCCAGGATTTCATCCTTGACCTACTGCCTTGAACTCCATCCTTTAGTGCCTTAACAAACAGCCTGCTCCTTTCCTCTTGACCAGCTCAGGTGCTGCTTCATTTCCAAGCTGGCTGTGGCTCTGAGGCTGACATTGTTCTTTTAGGCATAAAAAAAGAATTGCCATGGCAATGCAATGTGATATTTATAGGCTCCACTACAGCCCCAAATTATTTTACAACCCAAAAGGACATCACTAGTAACTGAAACAGATACTTTTTTGACAGGGATCATAAGTAACTATGGCTGGCCCATTCACTCGCTACTAAAGTAAAAAGCAGCCTTCAGTGAGAGCTGAGTCTGGCCCTAAAATCATGCTGCATGGTCACCCAGCAGCTGCAATAGGAAGGGAATATAGATTTCAGCTCAGACATTCATGAGAGTCAAGATCTGCCCCATCCTGGAAGGAGAAGGACAACCACCCCCTGTTCACGTACTTCTGTTTAATGTGATGGGCACTTGATGTGGACAAGTGATTTGCACAGCTCCGGTGGGCAATTTCCATTCCATGCTCCCACAGGCAGATTTTCCTGCCAGCACTAACACTGCCAATGTGCTGTTCAGAGCAATTGCTTTAAGATAATGAATTTCAATATTTAAAGATCTATTTCCCTTCTCTATTCCTTCCCATTTCCATATTTTGAAGATGAAAGGATTATGCTATTTCAGCCTTTGCACTTGTTTTTTTAGTGTATTAAGTATTTTTAGGCTCTTTTTTCCACCCACAAAAGTAAGTGCTTATAACATTGATTTTGCTTTAAGAAATTTATTCTTGCTTTCAAGCTGCGGAAACAACTCTTACTGATTATTATTTTTATCTTTCTTAGAGATGGATGATTTATTTTTAATTGCTTCTTTAGGTCAGGATGCTGCTTACCAGTGTGCCTACGTTTACTGTGTTCATTAAGTTAGGCTTTTTAAAAAAGTAATATGTCAAATCACTTTTTTTCCTCCTGGAAAGGGAAGTCATGGTAGATAAGAGAGATCAATTATTAATCAGCATTAACCAAAACTAAAAAGAAAAAAAACGCAAGAAGCATCTTAAAGATGCAAGTGCTCTGGAGTGAATTAATTTATACCAGGTCATACTTTTCCAGCAGAAACTTTCCTAGGAAATCAAAGCACAGGGAGATGAAGATCTAAATCCTCCTGTTGAGGTCCTCTGTTTTTATTTCAAGGCACAAAACAAAAATCCTACTCAAAAATTAAAAAAAAAAAATAAGGAAGAAGGAAAAAAAGAGAAGTAAACATAAAAGAAAAAGAACAATCTCTGAGGTTACACAAAGATGAACATGAAAACAGACCCCAGCCTGCTCTTCAAAATATTAAACCCTATCCATCCCCTAAAAGTTAATAAATGAATATATTCATAGAAGTACAGGATCCTAAATCCAGCAAATAAATTTTATCATCTATAGAATTACAAGCAAATTCACTCTTTTTAATTTCCTGCCCTTTAATTTAACAAATATGAAAAAAACACATGTAAAATCTCTTGGAAAAAATCTCTGCTTCTCAGTTCTACATATTTATTTCATGGAGCACAGGGGAGAGCCCATAAACATCCATAAAATGATTTATAACCTGTTCTGTTATGAAGCAGTGTGCTTCACAGTGCTATGAAACAAGCTTTTGAAAAAAAGCCAATCCAGAACTGCCTTAATCAGTGATCCACTATTCCCTATGTTTTATTTAAAGCACAAAAACAGCTTTGAACTCTAACTAACATTACTTTTGTCTATTCATTCTCTGTTTGGGAAAGTAAATTTGGACACAATAGTGTAACTACTGCACTGTGTTGAACTTTCTGCCAAAGAATAAATTAAGAATAGAGACAAGAATTCATCTTTCTCTACAAATAAATAGAAGTTACTGTAACAAATAAAAAATACCATGTGTCAGACACCCAAAAAAAGAGTCCACAAACCACACTGGAACTTTTCTTGACAATCACCTTCACTTGCAACAACATCAACCCTAGAAATGCAGCTACTTCTAATCCTGGGGTATGTTGCTGAGCACCAACATGTTCTCATCACTTCCATTTCCCTGAGATCTTCTCAGATCACATCCCTGGAACCCTATGATTTGGAAGTCCTTATATATTATTTCCTGCTTTACTACACTTTTAATAACAAAGTAATGGGGGTTTGTTTCTTTGAACCAAGGTCAAGGCTGTTATGGAATCAGGGTGACCCCATTTTAACAATGCAGTCAGAATATGTTGCTTTATTTTCCTTTTCTTTTCATTTTAGTCACTTTGGTGCCATAGGCAGTTTTTGTATTTTTCTAAGAAACCTGGTTAGTATATTCTACAGGCTATGTGGTTTTAGTTCAGTTTCCCAGTATATCTTCTTTTCTTCTCAGACTCATTTTCTGCCAGTTTTTAACTGTTTGTCTCATAACAGGCAAGTCCCTTCCTTAGAAATGTCACTCATGGGCCTTCATTGCTCTGTGAACCAATGCTGATTTTGTACCAGCAGTCTTGTTTTTTAATAACTAATTTATTCATTACTCCAGGCTAAAGTGGCTTTTATTACCAAATGAATCCACACTGAGCTGGACTGATTTCCTCTTATCGCAGAGTTCTTATCTCAGGGACCTGACCTCGTGGACAGAAGTCAACCTGCACCAACACACTGAGTGTCAGAACCGTCCCCAGTGTGGCTGACAAATCCACTCTAAGTGACCACTGGGAGCTGTACCCTACTTTGGGGATGCATTCCAGTGTAACGCTGAGGTCAATTTTGCTGCACAGACAAACCTGAGGAAGATATTTCAGTGAAGCTTATGTTGTTGTGTTAAAGAAGCAAAGAGAATCACCCTGTTCACACTTTTAAAAGCTTCTCTGCTTTATAGGGTCCCTAGAGCAAAATTCTGAAAATACAAAGCAGTATTTTAGAAGCCCAAGTATTTTCCTGTACCCAACATCTTTGCTGTGTCTGGTAACACACTGGATAAAGTGAGCCCAGACAGAACACAACACAACTTCTGTGCTCTGACATATTATGTATTTTAAATTTAAATAATAAATAAACTATTGCTCATCCTGCTACACTACATTCGTGGCATTCTTCTCATGTTATTCTTGATAGTAAAGAAGGTTGTGTTTTTCCTGTAAAGATTTTATATATGCCCCACTTAAGCTAATGATGGCAAAGGAACAAGTCTGTCTGGGATTAGTGGAACTGAGAGCTCTGACTTTACATTGCTTCCATTCTGGATTGTAAATTGCCTGCCAACGTTTCACCTGGTCCTCTGGCACCTCTTTATGCTCTTAATTTTCAGGACAGGTAGCAATACATTCCTCTTAATGACACAGAATTAGAGAAGGACACTGTGAAAACTAGACCCTTTTATAATATACTTTCTTTTATCTTTTCAGACTTCAATAAACAAATAAAATTTCAGTTTCAGACTTTCAGTAAACAAGGGAAAATTTCAAATTCCTTCTCTTCACACAGTGCATCTTCACCACAATGCCGTGACACACTCTGCCACTGTTCAGCATGACTACAATAACTGAAGTGAAAAGAGAAAGAAAAATGAAGAGCCTGTAGCAGTATACAAAAAAAAAAAAAAGGAGCACTAATATGAATGTAAAGGCAGTACCAGGCCTCCTTATTCTAGCTAATATAATTATTGTTTAATGATAATAATTCACAGTTTAACAAAACACACAGAGTTACCAGTGACAGCAATGCAGGTTCCCGTAGCAGGGAACAAAATTATATACATGCATTTAGATGCAAACTGCAAAAATCACCCTTTTTTCACCTTTCTTCTCAGATAATCCCAGACCAAAATCATTAAACTAATCTACATCCCTGGCTCGAGAAAAGTAAAAACGCTCTGCAATTAGCCATTTCCTCTGAATGAGCTTTGAAGCATAATCTGCGTTTTTATTCACATCGACTTCCTTTGCTAAATACACAGGGATGTGTGTTTCAATAACTGGAATCAGTGTATTTGCCCTCAATTGCACTGCTTGGTTCCAATCAGTGTTTATTTAACTGAACAAGCATTCCACAGCAATTTGTGACAACTAAGATTATCATCTGACATCCCTGAGATTGACCCACAGACACACACTCACAAAACTATTTTGAACGTTAAGTTTGGCAAATTAAGAAAAACATTTACACATTCAGTGACTCAGAAAGAACTTTCTACTTATGTGAGCTTTCTGTAATAAAATTACTACTTCATGTATCTGCCGAAAATCTCATGCATCCCAGTATCCCATGGACCTATTCAACACACACAGTGCACCACTGTATGCAGACCTTTTTTCTTCTCCTATCACTTCTGATGAAAAATCTGTAATTTCTGGTAGAAACATTTGGTGTAAATCTTTAAATGTTCTTGTACTTTATAATACTAAGTTTCATCCTAACTTTAAAAAAGTTTTCTAATTCTTTCCATATTATATTCCAATTTTTCCCTCAGTAAAGAATGCTTTGTAAGTTTGCCTCAGCAGCTTTCATTAGTATACGTCTACTTCTTGGACCAAGGGTCACTAAAAGTATGAAAATATGAAATATAAACAATCTTAAAACTTGGAGTAACTCCACTGGGAGCCATTAGGAACAGCCTCAGTAGCATAATTATTCTCATAACTAAGCACAAAAAGAGAAGAAAAGGCTTTTATTATTTGTATATATAAGGACAGAAAATAAAGGCATCACATAAAAAAACAAGCAGACGATAAAAAAATAAAATCTTTTGCATTATAAGCAAGTTTCCACAAGTTACTATTGAAGCAGGTGCTTAAAAACAGCCATAAGATCATTTAGGCAATTAGCTCAATCCAGGCACAGGTTACACACTAATCACACACAGAGATCAAACTGCAGCGTGAGACCAGGGCCAGCTTTTTAATCTCAGCATGGTGTTTTTAAACTGGCTGATGTGCCCTACAGTAACACAGAGCTGCAGTAATCCAGCCCAAACGAGGGAGGAATGCACACTGCAATATGTTACAATTTATTGGAGAATCAGCCCCTACAATTCAACTTAAGCATCCGCATGAGAAAAGGCTACGGGCGAAGCCTCTGCACAGCAATTGTAAGGGGGAGGAAAGGGAGAAAGTTATGACATGGGGACACTTTCATTGCATTACCTCTTAATAGCATGGCTCTGTATTGCCAACAGCTACAAGCATTACAAAAAAGCTCTTCCTTTGCCATTATCTGCTTTATGCTGGTTTAAAGCTGATGTGAAGCCAAGGTTCAACAACCTTGCATCAGGGAAAAGCTCACAGGAGAGCACAATGATGATCAAGATCTGTACTACACACCATAAAATTGAGACAAAGTGATTTTCTTTGTCACTTTTTTAATGTCACCCTCCTTATTCTGCCACTTCACCAAGGTTTCATAGTGGCATATCCATACATACAATAGCAGGTGAAATTTTTTTTGGCCCTGCATCAAGCAGCAAGCTTTGCTCAAGTGCTACTATTCCCTTCCCCTGCTTCTGCTTTTTTAGTCCTAGGAAGATAGCTATTCTGACAAATCAATAATTTATGGTCCTCTGAAATGTTATAAATACTCTATTTCTGTAAGCTTTGTGCTTAACTGTGTAGCTAGGGGAAATCTGCTATCAGGCTCAGAAGAGTGAGTTACAGCTAAAGCTTTAAACAACACCTGGGGTTTGACCAACCAAAGGCAGGGCAGTGACATTCAGCAGACTGGGAAGTGGCAGTAACTCCCAATCCCTTCCTGTGCACAGCTCTGGGGAGAATTTCTTGTTTCCCCCCCCCACAAACATTATCAGCTGGGCACCAGACACAAGATGGAGTTCTTCAAATGTATTAATTACAAGAAATACATAAGCAGAGCAAAAGAAGCTGGGATTCTCCTTTGTTCAGCCTTTCAGCTTTTAGTCAAAATTGGTCACAAAGTTGGAAAGTTTTGTTTCCATCTTCAAGCATCATAAAAAACAAATAGTAAATAGTAGTGGAAGCCAGATGGGAGTCAAACACATGCCCTTCAAAAAGTGTCAGGGATTTTTCATGAAATGCAAATAGAGAAAACAAGAGGAAGAGAGAAAATATTCTCCCTCAAACTGACATTTTGATGATGCTCCAGGCAACTTCATTTAGGCTTTAGCTGCTGCCTTGCTGAGCAGCCTTTGATGCTGCCCCAGGCAGTTCTCATCCAGCCTTTGGCTTCTGCTTGGTCAGACACCTTTTGGTGCCATTTCTGATTTGTGTGAAATCTTATCAATTTCACATATATATATGACTTTTTTTGTCAATCTCACAATTATATAAATCTTTGATGTAATCTTAGACTTGGTCTTTTAATTTTATTTACTTCAATGGGGTTTTTTTTTCTTTCCTCTCTACAGCTGACTCAGAAAATCCCATTCTTTCTGCCCAGTGGAATACTTCACATGCCTTGATTTTTCTATTCTTTTTTTTTTTTCTTTCTGTGCAGGGTGGAGAAATATGCATTCATTGTATTTATCTCATTTTATACTCAAAACGTTGAGTGCATGTCTGTCAGAAACAAATATTCCATACCCTTCTGCTCCAGGCAATTTATCTTGGCCTTATCAAGCAGGGCTGTAAGAGGTTTAGAATAAGATGGCTGCTGAGGCTGTGAACACCTGCTGATTACTCCTGCATTAACAGAAAGAGTAGTAAAAAGCTGCCAGCAGATCTCTTCATCCCTCATGATACTTGAACTTAGTTCTTCCTTGACTGCCAAAGACTTGAATTTAGATTAGACTGTAGCATTGAGGTCTCATCTTTTCAACTAGTTTGAGTAGAGGGAGAAAAAGGTTTGACCAATCAAATATCCCTAGATTTTTTTTCTTCTCATTTTTACTGCCCATTTTCATTCCTCACATTTCATACACATTCCTTTTGATCACACCCTGTGACTTTTCAAAGCAATAGACCAGCTTCAAAGAACATTCAAAGAATGTCTAACTATCAAAGAATCTCTATAAGTTTAACCTTAAACAAACTGTATTGCATACACAAATCTATCTTCAAATTTATGCGACAACTTCCCTAATACCACACCATGAAATCAAAATCACTGTAACAGACATGAATTCTGCAAAGGAACCACTGCAGACATTTGGAGCTGCTCTCAGAGTATGGTGCACTTACCTAAACAGTTGATGAACAACGACTGCTGTACTAACAACACTCCACAGGTCAAGTTTTTATTGGTTTATTTCTGAACAAGTTTATTCAGGAAGAAAAAAATTATCAACAATGCAAAACCAAGAAGCAAATGGAAACCCTAAAGTTGCAAGTTTAGTAGCACCACATTGTCAGAGCATAAAAATGATGCAAGATGGCAAAGAACTCAAAGAAAGATAACATTCTGGTGAGATCAAATTGCCTGGGGTGAACAACATCTTATCAAAAAGCCATCCAAGTTCTGCAGTTTATCTCTAAGGAAAACAAACATGAGAATGAATTCTACATAGAGAAAGGCACTGCATATACCCAAAAGCATTATAATACTTTTCATCTACTTCATAATGCTGCAGTCCTGACATCTTATAGCTTTTGTATTAATGCAAATGAACTTTTAACTTTAAGAAGACAAGAACATTAAGCAGTATAAATTTGCATGAGGCTAACACTCTTATGCTCAAAAACAATAACAGAGGTCTGTTTGGATGGTTTTCACAACGCCATACTAGCATTTTACTTTCATGTTTGGCTGGAAAACGCTCAGTATTGATGCTCAGTAACATAAGCTAAACAACAGTTCTCAAAGAAACACCTACACACCAGAATATGCTTTGTCATTTTAAAACTAAAATTATTCTTTTTTGAACTCTGGTAACAGAATGTAGTTCCTTTTTGCTGTAATACTTTAATGTTTTATTCATGTTCTAACCGTGCTGTAATTTGAATTCAGTCTTATATCTTTAAAAAATTTACAACTGTTCTTTCCCAAATAATCATAGAATGAATGTTAAGGAATTGGAAGGGACCTTAAAGATCATCTTGTCCCATCCTCCCCTGTCACAAGACCGGGTTGCTCCAAGCCCCTTCCAACCTGGCCTTGGACACTTCCAGGCTTGGGGCATCCACAACCTCCCTGGGCAACCTATTTGAGTGTCTCGCCACTCTCACAGTAGGGAATTTCTTCCCAATATTTAACCTACTTTTCTCCTCTTTCAATTTATACCTGTTTCTCCTCGTCCTATAACTACTGTTCCATCACAGTACCTCATTTAGTCAAAAGCTCCATAAGTAGCAAGCACATTTTGCCAAATGCCTCTGGGAACAGCCCCCAGTCAGAATGGGATGAGGCCGTATCTGCCGAACAGCTGAGCTGGGTTAGCAAATTCAAAACTTGCATCATTGCCAAAGCTCAGAATCCTTTAAAAAATCCACAAAACAACCCAACAAAAAATTCCAAACCCCACACCTAACAAACCCTTTATAAACATTAGCCCAAATCCTCACTTTCACCATTTTGTGGTGAACCACAAAATATCACTTTTAGCTCTACTAGCACTTGTTCAGTTGGGATCAGATCTTTCATATGATTTCATTGTGGTTTTCAACACTCTCACAAGGAGGAGCAGAAGGCCAGGAACAGACCTTTTTGTTCTCATGACCTGTAACAGGACTTGAGGAAATGGCTGGGAGCTGAATCAGGGGAGATTTAGATTGTATAGCAGGAAAGGTGGGCAACCCAAAGTGTGGCTGGGCACTGGAACAGGCTCCCCAAGGCAATGGGCACAGCTCCAAGCCTTGTCTGAGCTCAAGAAGCATTTGGACAATGGTCTCAGGTACATGGTGTGACCTTTGGGGTGTCCTGCTCAGGGTCAGGAGTTGGACTCAATGATCCTGATGGGTCCCTTCCAATTCAGCACATTCTATGAGCCTATGACAGTAATTTTGTAATCTGTTAGATAATAGAAAATATCATGTTTCTGTAGCTCTTTTCCTCCTAAATAGTAATTATAAAACTTGTACTGTTAAAATGGCCTTCCCAGTTTTCTCTCCTCCATACCTGAATATTGGTTATTTCCACCCATATACTGAGTGACAGCCCTCATCGTTTCAGCAAATTACCTTTGCTCCAGCGTATAATTATGGTGTCCTTTAATTACTGCATCACCAGTAACTAGTTACCATCAGTACTGTGAACTGAGTTGGGTAAATCATTATCTACTCAGGCTTAGATATCATAAACGTGCTGGGAAAGAAATAAATTATAGATCAATAGTACTGGCCCTGGAATAATCCATCCCACTTAATTAGAACTACCATATTTCAGTACAGTTAACAACAGCTGAAAAGAAAATGAAAAAGTCAACCTCTTGAATAAATCTTAATAAGGCCAGTCCTTAAACTACCATTCTACAGAGATGGGGGGATTTTAATGCACAATCATAAAATAATTTAGTGGCAATATCATTACCAACAGCTGAATTTCAGAATAATAGTTCTTCATACAGCCAATATGAACCACTAAAGCTTCACAGCCTTGCATGAATGGACTGGGCTGGGTAGCTGGGAAATTGTTATATTTTTAGAGAATAGTTCAGCTGAAATGTCTTCAAATATATTTCTGTGTTAAGTTTATCCTACGTTTTGGGAAATTTTCAGAAGCTTAAATTGGTAAAAGGGTTGACTGAAACAGGTATGCATCCACCAGTGTATCCATCTGTACAGAACTACATCTAACCATTGGAAGCTGTAACAAGTCAAGCATAAGACTACTATTATAAAGTAAAATAAATTTAAGGAAAAAAACTAAAAAACTAAAAAAGAACTATAACAAACCACCAAAGAAATCTACAGATATTTATTTACTAGTGCCAGTCATTAGTGGAAGGGGGGCTCTCTTCTTTAGCCCCAAGAGCTGTATCTATGTAATACATCTATGTGATATATCTACTGTCCCCTTAGCCTTACAATTAACCCCCGCCCCCAGAACAGCCCCTGGAGTGGATTCGGTTGTTGTCAACGTGCTTTACATTTTCAAACTGGAAGTAAAATCTATTCCTCAACCAATTTCCTAAGACAAGCTGAAAAAAATTAATCTTTTCCCAATTTGAAACTAATCCAGGACTACCTAAGACAAAAAAAAAAAAATTAGATTACTAAGCTAAGGAAGAAAGAAAAAAGAAACAAAAGGCGCAAAAATCATGCACTGCACAAGAAATGGAAGAAATAATAAAGGGTATGTATTATCCTAGAAGTGACACACTTCTAAGCATTGTTTTTACACAGCTCAAAATCACATCCTAAGAACAGCAAGGAAAAAAATCACTAATTCCTTCAAGGTGTTTTGGGGTCACATGGGTGTGTTTAAATGGATCGGTGTCCTGCAGCAGAGGCACGGGAGCGCTCACGGGTCCCCACAGCGCTTCACAAACCCTTCCCCGAAGTGTTCCAGCCTGGCCTCAGCTCTCTAGCGGGGATCAATCAGCACAGTGCAGTGTGGGACGGCCCTACAACACACGGAGAGCCCCTCCAAAGCGTTACACAGAAACACCGCAAAGGGGAACTGCGCCAAAACAGAACAAGGGTACGCTGAAAGAAAGGAGAAAGAGAAGAGAAGGGAAGGAAGGGAAGGGAAGGGAAGGGAAGGGAAGGGAAGGGAAGGGAAGGGAAGGGAAGGGAAGGGAAGGGAAGGGAAGGGAAGGGAAGGGAAGGGAAGGGAAGGGAAAAAATAGGGGAAAAAAGGGGAGGGGTTGGGGGAGAAAAGGAAAAAAAAACAAAAAGAAAAAGCAGCTCTCAAAGCCCTTTATTGAGCACGCTCCCCTCAGGGCACCCGCCTCCGCGGCTGCGTCACCCCCGCGCGCCGGCGCGTGACGTCACCCCGCGCGAGACCGCGGCGCCGTGACGCGTCGGGGCGCGCGCCGGCCGGGAAGGTCGCCGGGGGGACGCCGCCATGCTGTCCGTGGCCGCCCGCGCCGGGCCCTTCGCGCCCTTCGTGTCCGCCGCGGCCCACGCCGTGCCCGGCCCGCTCCGCCCGCTGGCCCCGGCGGCCGCGCACCGGGAACAGAAGGTGCCGCTGGACCCGAAGCGGCCCGTGCTCTGCCGGGAGTCCCTGAGCGGCCGCGCCGCCCGCGGGGGGCTCGTCGCCAGCGCCAGCCTGAACGGTGCGGGCCGGGGGAGCGGCGGGGCGGGCGGGGGGAGCCGCGGGCACAGCGCGGGCCCTGCCAGCCCTCCCGGGCACCGCCCGGCCCGGCCCGGCCCAGCGGGCGGGGGAGCAGAGCCGGGAAGGAGAGCGGGCGGGCGGGCTGCGGGGGCTTGGGCCGTGTGGGGTTTTTACATGTTTGATTCAGTTGTCACCGGTGCAGTCGCTCGCACTTACAACTACAGAGCTTGTTCAAGGGCACTTACATGGCAGCTTCCTTTCGATGACTCACAGAATGGGGCAGGCTGGAAAGGACCACAGTGGGTCATCTCTCTGCCCAAACAGGGTCAGCCCAGGGCACAGGATTGCGTCTAGGCGGTTCTAGAGTATCTCCGTTGAGCAAGATATCTCAGGTTATCGTTATTTTACCATTGAGAAATGCAGCTAAATTCTGTCATTCGGGGAGGTTTCTAATTGTGGGCACCAGAGTAGAGGGGTGCAGTGAGAACACACGGTGTGTTTTACCCTGTGGTACCCCCAGGTCGGGAAAGCATCAGCCAGGGAGTGATCCCGAGGTGTTCTTTAGAACCCGACCTCTGCCCCAGGGGCTGTGGCTCTCCCTGACACTGATTTGCAGTTCCTGGAGAACTGGTGCCCGGCTCTGCAGCTGTCACTGACGGAACACTCTGCTTCAGAACAGTACAGAATGCACACGTTTAATTCTGGGAGGGCAGTGCCGTGCAGAAGATGCTCTGTAGCAATTGGAGCTATGTACTTCACCTGACCCTCAGCTGTAAAGGGTTTGTTCAGGTGGAAATTCTACAAATGTGTAACTGATGTAGCTGACACTTATCCATGCTCTGTGTTTCAATTAACATCAAACATGCTTTTCACTGAGTATAGCGAATTTTTAGAAATTAATCATATTACTTGTTCCTAAATGCTTTAAGTCTTCATACTGGAGTAACTTAGGATGGAGTACTACCTCAGAATTTTAATTTTCAGTTTAATTTCTTTGCAGTTAAAATCCTATAGGAAATACCTTCTCAGTACTGAGTTACATGTAAATAAACGTAACTATTTTCCCCACTGTATTGCATCTAAATCCCTGGGAATTAAACTTATAAGTACTTGAGACATCTCTTAATTTTCTGCCAACTCCTAGAAAATATAAGGACTAAATAATACTCTTCCAAGTAACAGGTTGCACTTTGGCAAGCGACATGTTCTGTCATTGCCACGTTCTTTTCTTTAGCTTATCGATTTTCAGTGGGGGAAGCAGCTTTCTTTTGCTGGAGAAACTCATGGGAGACCTTTTAGTTATCCTTCATATCCTGTTACTTGAGCACAGAGGTTTGATGTGGGAATCCCACTTGAAACTGGATAGTTATTAGCTTTATCCCTAAATCTTCTAAAAAGCAAGCCTGGGGACTGCAGGTTTAAAAATTATTTACTGTGGCTTTTAGCTTGGACAACAATTTAATAATGAAAGAGGATGCCTGATAATTTTAAAAAGGCTTAACCACACACTTAATATTATTACAGGCGTAGAAGTTACTTCAGACAAAAGACAGCACAAAAGTGTTACACTGCAGATGTGCAAACTTCACTATATCATTTTTCTTCTTAGCAGCTCTTTACAGGGAAGCATTTGAATGCAATACAGATCTGCCTTTTCTGAGCTAGTCATGGTATTCTGCAGGAGTTTTTTCTTGAAATATACTGAAAAAACAGTTCATTTATTTTTCAAATAATAGGGAAACCAGTTTCATAGATCACCTGTTAATCTACCAAAAATTTCCTCTGAAAGCCATTTTCATACAACTTAAAATCGAAATGCTTAATTAACGGAATCCTACCCAGCCTTTGGAATGACTTTTCCCCATTATTCTAAAAATGCCACTTAAAAAGTATAATGTGAAATGTATTACACTGTGTTTTACCTGGAAGTGGTGTCATTTGCTGTCCTTTTCCGTTCAGCCCCTGCCAGCGTTCGCTGTGTCCATAACGACGTCGCGGTCCCCGACTTCTCTGCCTATCGCCGCCAGGATGTGCAAGATGCCAACGCATCTTCCCAAGGCAGCAGTGATTCCAGGAAAGGGTTCTCCTACCTGATGACTGCAGCGACAGGTGTAGCAACTGCCTATGTTGCCAAGAATGTTGTCACCCAGTTTATTTCCAGCCTGAGTGCCTCTGCTGATGTGCTGGCCTTGTCAAAGATTGAGATCAAGCTGTCTGACATTCCAGAAGGCAAGAACATGGCTTTCAAGTGGAGAGGGAAGCCCCTTTTCGTGCGTCACAGAACCCAGGCAGAGATTAGTCAGGAAGCTGAAGTTGATCTGTCTCAACTGAGGGATCCACAGCACGACTTAGACAGAGTGAAGAAGCCCGAGTGGGTGATCCTGGTGGGTGTGTGCACTCACCTGGGCTGTGTCCCCATCGCCAACTCCGGGGATTTTGGTGGGTACTACTGCCCCTGCCACGGCTCCCACTATGACGCCTCTGGCAGAATCAGGAAAGGCCCAGCTCCCTTAAACCTCGAGGTCCCAGATTACCAGTTTGTTGGGGATGACATGGTGGTGGTTGGCTGAGAGACACGGTGCCTGCTCACCTCCATGTTCCTGGGAATGTACACCAGAAGGGTTAACTGAGGCATACTGTAAAAAACCAGATGAAATTAGCTGTCTAGATTCTCGACCAGAACTATGCTGAATACTGTGTTCAATTTCAATAAAAACTTGGAGTGAGCACTTAGTTCCTGACTTACGATAAAGTGTATTTCTTTGTGCACAGATTTCTAGTGTGTCCCGTCGAGGAGATGCTACAGCAGACCCAGAACACAGAGCCCTCCTGAAGGGCTGCTGATTCAAGGTAGACACTGAGCTACAAAGCCACAAAGAGATCTTTTAGCCAGCACTGGTCGTGCCAATACAGCACAGAGCTGGTGCTTCACTGGGTGCAGAGCAGGAGGAGAAACAAGGTTTGCTGTTTCTAGAACAAAGCAAAAAAACACCACTTGTCCTGTACTTCGTGTTTCCTTCCCACTCTTTACCACTGGCTGAAAATACTTCTGTCCTGCACTGCACTGATGTGCTCCCTCAGTTGCAAAACAGAATCCTTGGAAACTACAGAAAAGTACAACAGAATTTTCAATATACAAATAATACAAGCCTATTCCCAATAAAATAGTAAAATAACTCAAACTGGATTGCTAGAATTAAGCAGTATTAACCAGAGACTACAGTGTGGTGTGACATAATGCTGCTCTGTGGATACACTGAGGGAGAATTCTGTCTGACACCAGTTTTACAATAGAGGTGTCATTCATTTCAGGGAGTCTGTCACAACATATGCAAGTAGCAGTCAGTAAAAATTGAAAACCATTGTGTCCAGCCTGTTTGGTGAACAACTCACATCCTATGTACATGCAAATATTAACTCTAAAGTATATTTTTATTTGTGCCTCATGAAAGAAGAAGAGATGAGATTGCTTTCTCCCTCTTGTTTTCAAATGGGTCCAGACAACACAAAGCTCCTGTAGCTGAAGCAAAGGGACAAGTCAAGAAAGGGTGTGTTGCCCCTCTTACAACAAACTCAGGAAGTTGTAAGGTGTATGTGGTTCAGCCAAGGCCCCTAGTTCAGGCAGGTGAAGTTAAAGGCCAATCCTGCATAAAGACACAGATTCTAAGTCTGACTTGGATCCCACAAAGCCCACCCAGAGGAGCCCTTCATGACCACCAAGGAGCCAGGGCTGGGTGGGTGGTTACGGTGGAGACTTGGAGCCATAGTGCAGCATTCCCTTAAATCCCAGTTCTGCCTCTCACTCGGCATCCCCAGAGACGGCCAGAGTCTGGTGGGTTCTAGAGGGGACCGTGCCATGAGAAACAAGGGCAATAACTAAGAAATGTCAACCAGCAGCTCTGTTTAACATTTCTCTGCCTTAGGTGTTTGTGTTTTAGAGGGAAGTTTTTTATTTTCTACGTATCTAGAAATTTAGCAAAACAGCAGTAACTGAGAAGTCAGACAAAACTGATAAACTTCTGGTGAACGAGGAAATGTCATCAAGAGAAATGTGGATTTGGAGACACTTCCATCTCCAGCCCCAGCCCCTGCTAATACAGTGCCTTGAGGTGCTCATCAGTCCAGGGCTGGTAGCAGCAGCACAGCCAGGAGCAGCTTGCTCATTCCACCCCACTGGATGTATTGCCATCATTTGTTGTAGTGCTTGCAATGAGAGGAGGAAAAGGGGACCCTGAGGACTTCAGCAAGGTTCACTGTATTTAGAAAACTTGCATAGGAATTGTAAAAGGACAGAAGTTGTGACACATATCAGTCCCTTAGGTAAACAGCTGTATTAATATTAAATTTTCAAAATTAATGATGCTTCAATTTATTAAAGCCTTCATTTATATTTTGTGCCTATTAAAATACATAATGCTATAATCCTATTTGTAAGCAGCTAGAATAATAGAAGGTGATAAGTAATAGCCTCCATGGATTTATCAGGAACTAATCAAGTCAATGCAATCACATTTGTTGCTATAATAGGATAACAGGCCTTGGATATTAGCAGTAGCTGACAAAGTTTTAAGTAAGATTTTTACACCATCTCACAAAACGTTCTCGTGTCTATTAAGGAACCTGATATAAATTGGAGTATTGTAGAGAACAACTGTTTCCAAAGCAGTGCTGATGGATGAACTACCAGCAATTCCCTGTTGGAGCAAGGAGTTGTGCTGTGAGGAGCTCAGTGAGAACCTGTGAGTCCAGCACTGCCCAGTACGTTTGTTAATCAACTGTCAGAGAATGAGCTTTGTAAAGCTGCATATGGTGGTAAACTGGGTACAACTGGAAACTTTGATGCAAAAAGGATTAGAATTAAAAATAACCTGGACAAATAATGCCCTACAAAGCCAGCATGTGTTGTGATAGAAATTAACAGCTAGGGAGCAGGTCTACAGAAAAGGATCTGGGATACCCATGAAAACAAGAACGGATGGTTTGTAACAATCTTAATGCATCAAACGTTAAAATAACTTTAAAGATTAAAGTCTGTGGAGATAAATTATAATGTTAAAATGAATTAAATTCTTGATAGAGGAACAGGAGAAGCTGAGGGACTGGACAAGTTAATGAAGGAAATTAATGACTAATTACAAGACATTCCTCTGGTCAGAAAGTTGCAAGAGAGCAAAAATTTGAGGGAAATACCACTGAATGCATGTGTTATGCTGAATTCTTTTTTAAGTGTTAGTTTGTAGCCACTGTTAGAGATAGGTCGCTGAGCTATTTGGGCTTTTTTCTGACTCATTAGAGTCGTTCTTGTGTTGTTTAACGTGCTGCAGCACATTATAACTTGGTTTGCTTAAAGAGACACACTACTGTTGGCATTTATTGTCCTAGCACTGCTGGCAACCAGCCTGTGTCACAACTGTGACAGATTTTCTTCATTAACTGTTTAGGATTATAACATTTTAGTAGCCTCAAGACATAAATTATGACATTACCTTGTTCTAGCAATGCATAATCAAAATGTAATGTACCACATTGTTTACTAAATGCATTTTTTTCCCCCTATGCCATTAGAAATTTAAAATGAGCAATTCTGTAATTAAAGGACATTAGAAATGCATATGTTTGTTGGCTTTACCCAACTGTTACAGGGGCTTGGAAAGTGAGACAAGAGGAAGATGTCTTTTTTAGAGAATTAGCAGAAGAAGAGTCCCATATCTAACAGAGTACTGATGGCTGATGTCTTTTGCCAGTCAGTCAAAGAACTGGCAACTGTACAATGACTTCATCTTCTCCCTCGCCAAGCAGAAGTTACACTTACAGAGGCAGAGCTGGGATCAGAAGGTAATCAGTACAAATGAAAGAGTCTTGCTTCTGGACTTAGGACAAGCCTGTATTTGAGTTATCTCTAGTAAAAATTCTACTGAAAAAATCACCTTTAGCAAAAATTCTACAGTAAAAATCACCAATATGCAGGTTCTGTGCA
This sequence comes from Aphelocoma coerulescens, assembly GCF_041296385.1. NCBI lineage: Eukaryota > Metazoa > Chordata > Aves > Passeriformes > Corvidae > Aphelocoma > Aphelocoma coerulescens. The sequence continues at coordinate 14,438,247 of NC_091025.1, read as the reverse complement.
CAGCTTTCTGCAAGCAATCTAATTAATGGTGGTGTTGGACTGAATGGTTCACTCCCACCATGTAACACAGTAAGAGAACCCCAAATACTCCTCAGTGTCATCATATGATTTACATGTAATTGCAATACACAGAGTAAGAATAAATAAGGTTGGAAAAGACCTCTAAGATAATACCAGCTTCTAGTTCCTATCACAAAGTGCCAGCTTCCTGCAAAAATCTATTGGTTTGCACAGCCCCAGGACTAGCTTGTGGTTAGAGATTCAGCAGCCTTTATGTCCAGAGCCCATCAACCTAGAAATAGTGTTTTTCTTAATTAATCCAGCATTTTTTCTACAAAGGAAGCGTAAATGTCTTCCAAGATAACTCGAGTCAGCATGAAATGAAGCTGCTGCAATCGAAGCACAGCACACAGGAGGAGGCACAACATCCTACAGGTGCTGTGGTAGACTAATGCCTCATTTAAATACTAAACTGAACAGTGCTGTGGAGCTTCAGAGGCAAAATAAATGCCCCATGAACAGTAATGAATTACAATTTCCCAATTGCCAAAGCCCCACTGAGCACAGAATGGTCAGAGGCACAGTCTACCTTTGGGCAGAAAAGATTCAGCAACCTATGAACAAAAATCTCTTGAATCTGTGACTGCATTCTTCCCATCATGTTCATGATATTTTAAGTCATTTTCCCTTCCATTTACCTTCCACAAAGCTCAGAGGCAGCAGAAATTGCCTCATTCTGCGATTTTTAGCTGTCTTTCATTCATTGTCAGTCTTAGCAGTATATTTCTCCCAGGTGAGATATAATCTATTAACATTTTTGGCAGCTTCTTGTGTGTTGCTTTTTCACTATCTCTACCCAAGTAAACTTTAATGGAATTCTTTTTAGCTAAAATGTATTTGTTTGGACAATACAAAACAGTTTTCTCCACTTTCTTCTGTAATTAGTTTTATCACTACCAGGGGAAAACAAAAAATTCTGAACACTACATATTTGGTCCCTATCTTATATTCTTTGGACATAGTTAAAAAACAATTCTTGTGCATCTTTTCAAAATAGCTACATTTATCTGTTCTTTTTATTTTGACATAAATTACAGCAATTAAATAATACTGAAGTCCTTGATGAAAATTATCTTTAGCAACTCATTTAACTTTCATCTCAGGATCTCAAAGTGCTATTCCCATTATCTTCTAAGCTGCCTCCCAGTTGCACTGCAGTGTGTATTCTGAATGACACACTCCTTTGAAGTCTAAATGATACAAAAAAGTCTTGGCTTAGGAATGTTTTCGACAACTAATTGTAGTTTTTGATAAAACTCTTCCAACTCTGTAAGAACATACATCTCAGTGTTTTCATTATTCTTGTTTCATATTTTATATAGAGCGATATTAGCTCGTCACTCACTTGTCTCCAATCTCTGACTCCCCAGAGTAGAGTAACTACAGCAATTTCATGTGCACTATAATTTACTTCTCTTTCAGCTATGTACTAATCTTTGATATATCCAACTCATTCCACCAGGTGGTTATACTTGTACACATCCTTCAGATGTGTTGGTTTGAAGTCAGATTTCCTTTCAGCTGTGAAAGGCAATTCAGGTATAACACAGCCTCTATCTGGACACAACTCTTAAGTACCCTAGGGAAGCTCTTGTCCTTTCCCCCATGGCCATTTTTAAGCCCAGAAGAATGACACCGACTGACTGGCAAGGAATGGCAATACCTGGAATACAATTCCTTGTAGAACAGCACAGGTAATTTTAGAACACATTAAGGTGATGTGGGGCACCACTGTACAGGCTCTGTAGTTCATATACTCTGTACATTTGTCACAGACTCGCACCAAGACATTTGATCGGTGATTGACCTGAATTTAAATTCTTTTAAACTCCTGTTCAATGCAGTACAAATCAGAGGAGAACATTAAAGCAAGAAAAGTAATTGACAGAAATCTTAAAGACATATGTTAGAAGTAGACTGTGCTTTCTGCCAGCACAGTATTTAACACCATCCCCTTTCTCAGCTTGTAAATTGTAAATGGATGAGTCCTTCCTCACAGAGACGGAGAGCAAGTGGGTGGGAAGGTGCTGGGGAAGCATTTTAAAGTTCTGTGACTGCACAGGAACCTAACACTACACAAAAAAATGATCTTTTAAAGACATTTAAAGGAGCAGAGGAGAATGTTCTGGTATCAGGATGAAGTACCACTTAAGTCTTCCCAATGCACCATTTAGATCTTCTCCCAAATTAACAAAAAATAAAAGGGCAAAGAAGGGATAAAAAGCATACAGAGAAATCACCAAACTACAAAAGCAAAGCAAAAGAAAGGAAATGTGTATTCCACATGCTATCATTGCTTCAGAACATGGGGAAGGCAGAAAAATACAACAGAAGTTTCATGGAGGAAAAGTCCATCTGTGGATTTTGAACTCAAAGCTTCCTGCTCAATCTCTGGTCCAATAGAAGCCCAAAGCAGATGAGTGCTGGAAATCCAGAGAAAATACAGCTCTAGTCTTACATGTTTCTTTTTCTCTTTCCAAAACTATTTGCTGCTGGTTGATGCTGTAGAGAGGGCCAGCCATGACCTCAACACAGCTCTCGCTAGAAGCTCAGTGGCACTGGAAATTACCTTTCTCAGTGCCAATACTCTACCTTTCATTTTACAGTATCTATGGTGAAGCATCAGATTGCTGCAGATTTATTCAGGACTCTGAGTAAAGCACTCTCTATACAGTGGGTGGCAGTTACCAGTAACGTTGTTGTTGTTATCATTATTATTGCAGAAAAGCCTGTAGCATAAAAATGTTTATGGAGCCAAGGTTTAGGCAGACTGATTTCATATGTACCTCCTACACTAAAGATTCTCCACTGAATAAAAGCCACAATAATTCCATGATATGCTGGATCTGGAGGTTTTGAACAGCCACTGTAATGTCTCGCTTAGAGCCAAGCCAATTCCAGAGCAAATAGATATTCCATCTTCCAAATGAGACAGGAAGAACATCTCTCACAAGCAAAAATGTTTAAAACTTACATATAGACTTTTAAAACTTGCATATATTCTACGTTATTAGTATTTAGATGTTCTGTAATGATTGCTGTGGTCAATAAATATCTTTGGGCAAGGTAAGGATGATCTTGGATATATTCAAGAACTAAGGAGGAGCAGCAGCATAGGATCCTGTTTGGATTTGCATAAATTCATTTCTACTGTGCTCTTTAGCAAGAAAATAATGCTCTCATTTGATTAAAAACATTTGTTGATAATGTTACAGGGATGCACCATTTAATTACAAAAATTTACTAAGTTGGGTCTATGTTTTACAGAAGGTGTTTACGGAACTTATTAAATAAACTTTCCAATCCTGCAGTGCAGCACCAACCTCCAAATGAAGTGGGAACAAGACTTCATCAGGGAATGCAGATTTGTAGGAACTGGTCCATTATTTTGAACAAAAACAAAAAAAAAAGTATTTTTTAAACTATTCATTATTTAATCAAGCCTATTCACCTTAGAATGATTATCTACTTATTTAAATCTTGTTAATGCAGTTGTAATTTTTCAAGCATTTATGAAAATAAATCAAAAAACAGGTAAGCTATCTGGTTTTTATAAATAATATATTAAATTTTCTTCAAACAAAATAATTAATTCTGAACAGTAACACTGCATTATAAAACAATTCCCAATAAAACATTCTCTAATTATAATTCCAAAGCTCATATTATTTTTGAAACTTGTGTTGGCTATTTGATAGATAATAAAAGCAAATTCCTGTATGTTTTAATAACAGTTGTCAAATAACACCATAATGCCCAAATGATGACTTATCACAATGTATAATTCCCCATAAAAGCTAATTGACAATTGATTTTCTTAAACACTGAAAGAATTCATCATGATTAACACCACTACAATAAAATCCCAAGGAATTAGAAAAGATTTATCTCTATTTGAGCATTTCTGCAAATGTTAAGACTTCCTGAAGAGAATAAATAATAAAGGTAGGTTGGAAACACAACATCCTTCTTGTTCACAGACAGAATATGAATTGTGAGGATGTAACTAAGGGGATCAGTACTTTTTTGTAAGTGCATCATGGTTTATATGCACAGTTGGTGCATTTACTCTCAAGCCCTGTCAACACACTCAGCTCTGGGATCATCATGCTGCCAGCAAATCAGCAATAGAAACTGCGGGGGGGGAGCAAAAACATAAAAAAGAAGATAGTAATAATATGGAACACAAGAAGATGAACCCCACAGTAGCTATGCAGGTAATTTTTAGAGGTGGTTGATGTGAGCACAAGTGGGTGGATTTCAGGGTGGAGAGGAGCCAACAAGGAGGCCACAGTTCTGGCTAAGACCCACCCCCCACCCTGAAAACTGGATAATTGGAACAATAAATTTTTCCATGCCATATTAAATACAAAACAGGAGAGCTAGCAAACATGATGATTATGCATCAGCTTGTCTAAGGATCTTTAGGCAGTAATTAAAATAAAAAGACATTTGCCTGCAGTTCTGCAATGTCGTGGGGAGGGGCAATTTGTGTCCTTACTAAGCTTCAGTGGGGTTTTAATGGGAAACTTCAGTTTGTCACTGTGGGATCAGTCAGAAGGTACAAGTGGCACAGAGTGGAACAAAATAAATAAAAAGGTGAAAGGCTGTTGCTGTATGAACATGTGACAGTTTAAATAAGTTATGCACTCTCAAGAGCATTCTGTACAGCCCAGAGAAGCTGTGCCCAAGGGCAGGAGGATACCAGGCTGACTTTTAAGCTGCTTAAGCTTCTTTCTTATGCTTTAATACTAGAGGTGCCAGGGTCATTTGGACAATCCCTGTTCTATCCAAAATGTTCTAAGATCTTCCCTAGTATTTAATCACAAATCTTCTGCTTCACACTTTTTAGAGCATGTATTTCATTCCCAACTCCTGCAGCGACAACTTTCCTACAGTACAAGATTTTTGCATTTATTTGATTAAAAGTTAATCTAAATGAGAAAGGACGTTGCTTGTATTTACTGATAAGAAAAAAAAAAAAAGGCAAACAGCTCTGAAATTCTTCCCTCCGAGGGTGCTAGAACAGATTGCCCAGAGAAGCTGTGGCTGCCCCAGCCCTGGAAGTGTTCAAGGTCAGGTTGGACGCGGCTTGGAGCAACCTGGGATAGTGGAAGGCATCCCTGCTTATGGAAGGGGCTGAAACTGGACAATCTTTAAGGTCCCTTCCAACCCAAACCATTCTATCCCTGCGTGATTCTATGACTGAAATGATCAGCTGAGTCATATGAACTAGAGCAGTTTTAAGAGATATGTCTCAGTTCAGTAAAACTATATTAAATTAAAGAGGAAGGTCAGATAAAAATCTCTACCTAATTAATCCATTTGCTTTTCTCAAGGTTTTACCACATGCAAACAACTAAACATCAGTTTTAAAATGTCATTTGTTTTCCTTATACACAGAAAGAATGATATCAGTTCAAACAGAGCACAGAACTAAGCCAGGCTGCTCAGGGCTGAGAAGCCACATTCCACATTGTAATGCACAGTCAGTCAATACATTATGTATATGAAGCAACCAAAGTAAGCCTTAGCCAAAACAACAGCAACAAAAACAACCCCCACCAAACGTAAACCATACTGGTAAAATAAACTATTCAATTACTGAATGAAACCATTTGCAGTGAGCAATTTTGAGATAATAGGCTGAAATGTAACAGAAAGCACACCATTGCCTGCTCAAAAGCTCTTCTGAAAGGAATGCTAAACTGACAATAACACAAACAAATACTAATCCATTTATTGTTCAATATTCCATAACAAACAGAATAGTCAGATCCCTTGGGAAAAGGTACAGAGCTTCGTATAACACACTAACTATAAACCCATAATCCTGTTTACTGTTTTCAATAAAACAAGAATATGAGAGCATTTGCTGAAATGGAAAGCCACACATCTCTGAGCTTTGTGTAAGTGGATAATGACAGCCAGACTTCTGACTTTGCCTCCCTGATCAGGAACTGCCTTCAGTATGAGAGTACTAAATAATCCATGCTAGTTAGCTCTTCTTTGCATGGACTTTTGCATCTGTCACCTCAGCTGAGGCAAATGATCCCTGGTTTAAATCTCTTTTATGGCAAATACTGGGAAAGGCTTAAAAAAGAACACAAAACCAAAGCCCAGCACGGTAAAGGATTTGCTTATGGATGTCACTGTCAGAAAACCATAGTGAGAAGAGCAATTCATTAGGTTCAGTTAAAAGGAAGCCAAACTCTGAAAACTATTTCCAGCCATGTAGAAAAATATTATCTATTTAGTACCAGTAGTCCTCATGTTTCAAATTAATTACCAAACTAAATTGGGAGAACAGTCTTTTCCATTAGCTGGGGAAAAAAAATTAAAAATCAGTAAAACAGCTTGCTGGGGTGCTTTCCTGCAATCCCCTTATTGGAATCAATGTACTGGTCTTGCTGGAAGTTCAGTGTGATTATCCATGGACAAAACAGCATCCTGGATTTACATTAAGTGATGTGCCAACTGCAGGTTGTTTGTGTCCACACAGGTAGTGAAGTCAGTCCTTTAACGTGAACATTGCCCATGTTACTCTTATGCTGAGAGGTGAATGTGTTTGCAAATAGGAATTTCTGCTTAAAGGACATGGGTGCATATTTTTCACAGGCGGATTTGTACCCTCTTGAAAAGAATCCAACCTGCTCTGTCACATGAATCACACACGTGAGGTCACACTGCTGCTTCCATACTGGATTGTGTTTTCATTGTTCTCTGTTTTTCTGGTTTTTTTTTCTGGCTATAATTAGAGTTAATCACATTTCAAAGTACCAAGATAATTATCTCCATGTCAAATTAGCTCTTTTCAAATTAAAGACTATTTCTGCTTAATTTTTCCCATCTTGAAAGAAAAGCAGTGATCCCCAGATCTTTTATGTCATTTCTTTATGAACATGAGGTTACGATAAACTTCTTTCTGAACCACTGCTTGAATGCAATTTATTTTACACAGCTTTGCATAATAAAATAGCATTTTAGATAACTTATTCAAAGGGCAGATAGTAATTCTCTGAAGATTTCATTAAATCACTCTTTTCATGTTAAATTAATGTGCCAAGTTAATTTTGGAATAAACAAACCAAGATCTTTAATTGCTTTGTGATAAATATATACTCTTTGCCTAGAATTTTATCATGTAGTTTTACATTTTTAAACTCCATATATTTGTGTGCATCTCAAAAGCCTTAAATTTATGTATTTACTGGTACACACAATAAGATTTATTTAATAAACTGGTAAATCCATGTTCGTATCAGACCTAAATTTATCTTTAATAATTATTTTGTATCCCATGTTTTCCGACAGCATGAATGACAAAGGGGGCTTCTTGGAAGAAGTCAGTTCTAAACAAATTGACATGGAAAACCTGAAGGACAATGATAAGCTATGACGAATGGGAACCAACAGCAAAAAATGCAGCTGCACAAGAGCAAGACAGAAAAACTCAACACTGAAGCCAGATTTGCTTTCCATCAGATTTCACATGCCCACTCCCCTCTTTTTCCCCCTTCAGTAAATGCACATGTGAGCTCTAAAACTGCACCAAGCAAAATACAGTTACTTGGAAATGAGCCTGGCTCGTGGTTGGAATTTCAGCAAAAGGTCCCCTGCAGTGTGCCCAGCCCCAGTGAGCGTCACTCAACCCTGCTGCCAGCACTGGGAGTCCTGAGACACTCCATGCCCCACTGCCACTGACTCATCCTGCAAGGGGCTCCTTTCAGCCCTTAGCACTGGGGAAACTAAACCTCCATCCACTAAATCTGGGGTTAGAAAGATAAGTATGCACTGCCAAGCAGTAATTAATGCAGCATCTTTAATAAGAGTGAGATTTTGATGAGCTTTGTCGGTACAAAATAAGCTGGCAGTCCAGCAACAATTATTTACAAATGCTCCTAACAAGGAAAAAGGTTTGAGATTTTAGAGCCAAAGGATACCTTTGACAGTCATCAGCAATTATTATTAGTGCTGTTAACAATGCAGTTGGATGCATATTTCACTTGATTTCTTGGCACTATTTCATGTTACTTTTAAAGGCTACAAAAATCCATTGCAATTCTAACATTTCACACTGATCTATCCAAGCATAATGTTGGAATTAGTGTTCTTGATGTTTTCGTTTGAAAAGGTTGTAAAACATTCTTGGGAGTTATTTCATTTTTTTTTATCTTTTCAAGAAAATTATACTCAGCTAGAATAAATTATTGCAGTTCTTCTGCTACCAGTGAACAACAATCTTATTTAGGGCAGTTTTTCAGCATATACTGGAGAAGGAACACCCAAGCTGAATTGTCATACGGACACCAACAGCACATTTGTAACTAGAATAATTAGTTATTTCACCGTTTTGTAGCTGAAAAGTTTCTAGTGAAACCTCTATAGGAAAAAAAGCAACATATGATACTTGCTTATATTTATGAAATTATTTTCGTGTAGAAAAACTGCCTGCTGGATTTATTCTTAGTAGCAATAAGGCCTAGGAGAGTTTCCTTTCCTTGTGCATCCATAATTCTCCAGCTGATTTCGCTGCAGGCTCTTGTGCCAAGTGGGGACACAAGGGTGCAATGCCCCCCAGTCAGGAGCACACGGAGGGAGACAGAATCTCATCATCATCCTCCCAAGATTTGTCACCATTCTTCTCCTACACCAGCCTTTTAGCAGCAAAACTATCCATCTTATTTCACTTTTCTGTGTGACAGTATTATGACAGATAGTGATTCCTCCCTCTCAGGAAAAAAAAAATTAAAAGCATGCCTAATTTTAAGCAAAGGCTTAAGACTCTCTAAATTCAAGAGCAGTAGAGCTCACCAAATCCAAACATTCACTAAACTAAAAACTCTACATAACCTAAACTTTACTGATAGTGAAGTAGCTGCCCAACTGCTTCACTGACTCAGGCTGAAGATACATGCACAGGGAGATCACAAATGATATCACCTTGGGTTTTTACACATATATTTGTACTTTTTTACTTTTACAAAAATAAACAAGTATTTCATAAAATCATAGAATGCTTTGAGCTGGAAGGGACCTTAAAGATCATCTAGTTCCAACCCCTCTGCTATGGGGAGGGACACTTCCCACTAGATTATGTTGTTCAAAGCCATAACTGAATATCCTTTGCCAAAATATTTCTTCTTTCCAGTGCTAGAAAAATGTGTAAGCACATTCAAAACCTGGGGATTGCATGAAAAAGCAAACCCAGCTTCTTCTGCATCCTCCACATACCAAAGCAGAGTGCACTCTAAGTGGAGTACACCTGTGGGAGTAGAGCTGATTCAGGTAAGTGCTCAAAGGGTTAAACCCCTGGTCCATTTTCAGTGGTTTAAAATTCTCATCTCAGTTCTAAAAAGTCATTATTTATCTGAATGAAGAGGAAGAAGGAAGAGTAAATGGCCCAAGAAAGAGCAGAAAGTATAAATGCTGATGTGTGACTGGGTCCTGATCAGCACCCAGTTGCGACCACCTGCGTTCCTCAGTGGGGTGAAAATTTGATGATAGGTTGCATGTGCAATTGAGCAACACAAATATCTTCTTCTCAGCCTCACTACAAGCCAAGGCTGCACTTCTGAAAATAATTGTTTTTTTTGAATACATAATTTTGAGGGTCATTGCCCATGGATTGCTGAAAACGCTCTCTCTGGGAATCCAGACTTATTTGTTTGGCCATGAGTTTCTATTTCACAGTGCAAGATAAGGCCTATTTGCTGCTATTGCCCATCACTGTGTAATCAGCTCCATATTATCACTGGTTTATTCATTCTTCTGTAGCACACTGTGCCGTGCTCAGGTTCAATCAGAAGAGATTTACAGGAGGAATGACTTGTTTGTTGATTTGCTTGCTTCCTCTCCTCCCACACGGATGCACATGGAGTAGGTAGGTCAGCTACAACACTTAAAGGCTTCCTAATCCTAAATTGATGTAGCCTCTGGAAATGCCTTTAAACTGAGTGTCCAATTCTCAATTTGCAGGGGAGCATTAATACCCAGCAGCTCCTGCCTCTTCACATTAACACAAATTGTTTCAGTGCAGGGTAAACAAAGTGAGAAAAAGAGGGCACTGCTGCCTACATTTGGGAAACACTGCCAAGGGCAGTAGGCCAGGGCCAGAGAGAAACTCAATCCTTCTGCAAGCAGCCCTGCAGAGAAGGTTGGCTGTGGGACAGCCTGGCTGAGCACACTGTGATCTTAGCCTAAGTGGCATTTCCTGCTCCAAGTTTTATCAAACTGCAGACCTTCTTTCCTATATTTGCAGCTACCCAGGTGCTTTTTCCTATTACCAGAAGCACTTCAGGGGTTTGCTAATGCACTGGAAGCACCTTTCTGATAAGCCAACATAAATAGGTACAGTAATAAATCAAGAAGCATTATGCTACTCCAGGATGTGGAGGGGGATCATTTCATTATGCTGATAAAAATAAAATCAAAAAACAATAGACATCATACTACCATATGGGGGTGCATTTCTACGTACAGAGAATGTGAAGCTTAATAGGAGAGGAAAATAATTACAGGATACACTACTCGCCAAAAGCAATCAGCATCACATGACAACTGCCAGGACAGAGTTATTGGAGAGGGTTGCATTACAAGACAATATGCCTTATGAGGAAGATGGAGGCATTATTAAAACATAATGCACATGCAGAGTGGTGCGTTCATTACACACTGACAAACTAATGCTTCCCAGGAATATAGATTGCTGTAAGCAGAGCTTTAATTATTTAATTTCCTTGTTCAAGAGTGCAAAGCTCTAGCCAAGAAAGCATCTCCTTCCATATCAATTTAAGTAGCACCTTCCTCCTATCTAGTTGGCAGTGCCCATTTAATAAGCTACTGCCACCAGAAAAATAAATATTAATTAAATTAATTTTTTAAAAATTACATTAACAGATGCTTTATTTTTAAATTTCTGCAGTAAACTGAAAATTGTGCTTGAGAAGTTAGACCAACATGTTAATATGTCCTATTTTGGTTTTTATTTGGTTTATTTTCTCAATAATATCAGCCTCTTTTTAATTAAACACATTTTATCCCTTTATTGACATTGCATAAAGTCCAAAAGTCACAATAGGGAATACGTTATTGAGCCATTCCACATTTCTTAAATGACTGAAAGCACTTAGTTTCACCTCAAACACCACAATGCTCTAGAGAAGGAGGATATGATGGTGGTTATTAATAATAATAATCAGCCAGTATTTGCTTTTACATTGACAGTGACTCCCACCAGCCCTGGATCCAGCTCCCCACACCCTGCAACTCAGCCTTCAGCTCATCCCTCTGGAGAGCTCCTCTGCAGAGACAGGAGGGTCCGGTGCCCTGTGCTGCCCAAGCAGCTGCTCCCCAGCCATGGCAACAGCAGCCAGATTTTGGCAAGTCCCAGCAGCAAAGTCAGGCCTCAACTCAGCTTCAGAGAGTCCTTAACCTGGAGCAAATGAAATACTAGGGGAAGATGACACATAAGTTTGAATTAGGCTTTGATTCAACCCAGTTGAACCCCGAAATGCAGAAACAAGCCCAGGTCATGCAGTGCTTGGCAGCCCCACCGAGGACACGGGGCCAGAAAGGGTTTCCTGAACATGCTGGGAGGCTATTCCTGACTAACACATTGACATGAAAGGCATCAGGAAAAGAAAGCATGGAGAACACCATACAGATTTTATTTAAGATACCCAAATCCTCCCTAAGTCCCAAGGGCACAAGAAAGCACAGAGTCTTCCTAAGTCACAGAGATACTAAAAGATTTTGGGGTGAGCATGTACACAAGCTTCACAGGGCAGTGCCACAGGCTTGTGGCAGCCTCTCCTCTCAGCACAGCACCGCACCACCCTTATTTTCATTTTTTGAAACATAGGACTTCCAAGACCTTTCCTCCTCTATTGCTTCTTTCTACACCAAAGTCTTACTATTAGCTCTTCTATCTGTAATAGTTTATACACTTGGGTGATTAATCAAAACTTTCCTACAGAATCTTGGAGGCCATTTCTTCCCACGTCCCCTCCCCCCAACTCTGTATTTCCTTTGGCTGTAGCACATGTGAGTTTTCCTCTGTTCCTCCTCTAGCTGTCCATTACCACTACTCATTTTTAGAGCCTCCCACATCGGCCAAATGCAGGGCCTGCTTCCCATCACGCCCCCCCCTCTTCCTTTCACCTGCCCACCAAGAGTGCAGATGTTTGGGCAAGAAGAGGAAAGCTGCATCAGGCACATCATGAGAGAACAGGCTGACTGAGAGACATGGCAGAAGTAAAAGGAAGGGAAATAATTTCAATCAAATTCTTAGGAGCTGGTTTTGGTTTAAAAGATAACCTCTGAAAACATCTACATCAATTATAACAATCTCCTTTGCGAGCATTTAAAATTCCACCCAACTAAGGCAGTTTTTGCAATATACCTCAAAAAACTTCCTATGTGCAAAATTTCCCTCTATTTATGTGTCCTGGTTCTAAATGCTGCTGCTCTATTGATTACTGTAATTCAGCTCTAATTGCACTTTTACAAAGCAGGATGAATAGATTACAATTGAGCCAGGAGGAAGCCAAACATCAATTATTAATATAACAGAGATGGCCTTTACCATGTCTGTATTATTTACCTTGGGGAGTTTAGGAACCTGCTGAATAATATTTATCCTCGTAAATTAACCACTTTAAAATATTTGTTTTCATTAAGAAAAGCAACCAGAGTAATGAAATATTCTTTCAGCAAATGCAAACAAGCACTCAGTGTCTGTAATGATACGTGAAAACCCAATGCACTTTCTCAGAATGAGGCAGCCTTGGTGGTTTAGCAAGGTTTATACTGTTCACCAGAACACACAGGGCTGGTTTGATCTGTAGATCGGCTCGAATGCAGCACGGGGTCTTTGGTTGCTCTTTGAGTCATTGTTGTTATTTGCACAGCTGTTCCAGCCTCGACAGGGATCCAAAATCAGACAGTTTCAGCAATGAGAAAAAGCTAATGGTAAAGCTGGTATTTCCTCAGTGCAAATTTGTAAAAGACAATATATCCAAGTCCTGCTTCCCAGGCCCATTCTGGCCAGCACAGTGACCATACACCAACCTCTTCTTTGCATTACTGTCACTCTCTTGGGTCCTGTGTCTTGCCTGTGCATCTTCTGCTTCATTGCTCCAGCAATCTGCATTTGCTTTAGCAGCAGTTAATACTGACAGTTTATACTCTAACCTTGTGCCCTATGGCTCTGGCTGATGATTTAGATATATGGATTTTTTTTTTTTCAGATATATAAATTGCTAAGCAAGGAAAATTTTAAATTCTCCCTTTGACCTTTGCCTCTTCTCTTTGGATACTTCACCTGCTCATAGAACAGTCATCCCTTTTTTACCACTAGTTTGATCACCTGCAGAATCATCTGGGTTAGTGCAGAGCCTGCCTGGCCAAAGCACAAGGGCTGCCAGTTTGCAACCACATGCACAGACCCACCAAGATTTTCACCTTCAGAGTGAATTTCCAAATTTTCCACAGGCAGATGGTACCACACACAATACCTCTTCAGAATTTAACTGCTATTATGAAGGCAGCTCACGTGCTGCCCAGATTCTGTGGTTGTTCTGTAGGTAGAGGCAAATTTCCTCTGATGAATAAATACTATGCTTAAAAGCTATTGTTTCTTGAATAAAAACATTCACCAAAGCTAATTCTGTAAATTTCCACTATATCACAATCAAGAACTCACTGTACAATATTTAATTAGTTAGCCATTTGTAGCTAGGGCTGGAGGCATTCATCATCTTTCCAAAAACATGCACGTCACCATCTGTAACATCCAGTCAGTATTTTGGCTCTGAATGAGATAAAACATTTAACACATTGGCAGCTAAAAGTTAGGTTTGCTGCAGAAGCATCAAATGTGAATTCTGTTGTGCTGCTCCTTTGAGAGTACAACTCCAGCCATTGTGGTATAGTCTCTAATCAAAAAGCCTGGAGGGAATCCAATGAAATCTGTGCACAACATTCAACTGCAAGAGTATTAATCCAGCTTTATTCCATATCTGATTAGATGAAATCAGCCCTTTCTACCCATTAGGCATCTTTCATCTGCTCCTGCAATATATGTGTTTTTATTTCTTTTCAATCCTTTGGAAATAATATCAGTGCAGTAGTAGTCTAGCAACTGCTAATCTCTGATAAAAATTTAGGACTAGATCGTTCCTAAGAAAGAAAACAAGATACTTCTTGGATTTGCTCAGGAACTGATTAGAAAGCCCTGGAGTAATACAATCCTTGGATGTGAGGAATCTCATCGAGGAGGAGGCAAGGAAGGCTGGTACTTCTGGCTTGATCAGATCCCTCTCCCCAGACATGCTGCCCTGTGGAGGGTTCTGGCACCTCCGAGCCTTCCAGCTCCCTCATCCTGTGTGCTGATTGCCAAGGGCCCACACACCCCCACACTCCACAATTCTCAACACATTACAGACAGATTCCTGGAGCTGAAGATTCCCCTTAGTTCATTCCAGAGTTAGAGCTTCCCAGAATATAATCCCTTCTGTGTGCCCAGCACTCTGCTTCTTCCTGGGTGTGTAATGTTGAATTTGGCCATGCTAAAGCCCACGGGAACTGGCCTAACCAGGCTGCAGCATCCTCTGTCCTCAATATGCACCTTCCCCTCTTGGGTCAACTGCAAATTGAATTATCAGCATTTTTTAATTTACTTCATTATTGCCTGCAAAAATGCTGGACAAGATTATTTTTTATGCTAATTCACTAGAACACCCACTCATTGATTCCTTGTTGACAAGTATCTGTTGTGATCTAAAGGTCTGGCAGTTCTTACAGCACTTACCCCTGTTTTAACAATGTTCAGAGTGCAAGTTTTCCCTAGGAAAGCGAAACAGCCCATCACTTTCTATATCAACCAATGCCTTCAAAAGTTTTTGAGTTTATTGAGCAACTTCAGATTTTTTTTTTATATAGTTCTAGAGACCTGAAATGTTACAATCCTACAAATTCTTGCAAACCAGTAATAAAAATGAGCAAGCTCTTCTGAAAAACCTCTTAAAAAAACCTCCCATGGTTCAATGATTCACTCTATTCCTTAAACACCACAGAAATCACACAAGGGATCAAAATCAGGATAAAACATTCATAGGAAGGAAGGCTGCACTGGTTTACTGTCCAGCAAATCACCCGATCAACAGGAATATTGAGCAGTGCTCTCAAATTTAAACAGCTATGCAGGTACTTTGGACATAAAGAATGAAAGCAGCTTTATCTGAGATGTTCCATTTTAAAAACACAGTGTAAAAACCATACATGAAATAAACATCAACAATTAGGAAAAGTTAAACAGAATTTCTCTCTACTGGATTCCCACATTCCTGTGTTCCCTTTTTCTTGCTGCTCCCCTCACATGAGATATCATTGACTTGTTCCAGGCAAAAACTTTCAATGCTCTTTTTTCCTATAAGCCTTGAAGTATTAGACAAATGAATCTGTTCACTGAAAGTTGGTTTTCCTTTAAGAAACTGAGATGAACTGCATATTAGTCTTAAAAGAGACCAAAAAAAACCCCAGTAGAATGTCCATGATCTTATTTAAAAACAAACAAACAAACAAACACACTACCCAAACACCCCAAGAGACAGCTATTTGTTTAGGTGATACTGTCTTGAGGAACTTTAAAGACAGCTGTGAATATTCACTTTTTCATACAGTGCAGACCACCTTTACTGCAACATGCAAGTAGCAGCCTGTTATATCTAGAACAGATATAATTTTATTAATAGAAAATTTCTCCCTCCAAATGAAGGCCTTCCATAAATATTTATCTACATTCAAATAGGAATGCCTCTCATCTCAGAAAAGGATTTATGAACTTTAATGGCAACTTCAGACAATTTGATATGCTTATATTTCCCTCATGTAAACAGCTTTGCATTAGCATATGAATGTTATTATCCATGCTTTAACTTTGCCAGACACTGGCCACTTTGTTGCATTTTTAATGGCTTACCTATGAGTTTTTTCATTAAACTTTTTTGATCTACTGTTAGCTTTGATGTCAGCTTGAGAAAGAATTTTGCCTGTTTGCATATCAGTGAGCTAAAAGTTACCTAGAAACACTTCACACCAGCCTAAATTACAAAAAATGCCTTACACAGCTAGACTTGCTTCTCTGTTATAACACAGGTATCTGAGGAAAGCATATTAAGTACCAAAAAAGGTGCAAAGATACTTGAATCTGAAGTGTATATGACATCATTCTAATTCTTACTTACTGCAGTAGAGGTTTGGGGGAAATTGGAATTCTTATTTCACAGAAAAAAAGGTACTTTAACATGTTTTTTTCTAAATCCTAGGTGAATTGAAATTACATGTATAAATGTGGACTCACATAGAGAGGAGAGATCCTCCTGATATCTTTGAAGAACAAGGAACTTCATTTACACCTTCCTGTTATCTTTGCTATAATAATGACCAACATGTGCCCCATACCAGAGTGATAAAAAGAATTTTTCCTGTATGAAGAAGACATCAAATACGGTAATTATTAAGGTTCCTAATGGATCTCTACCACCAGAAGAGATTTTGCCCTTCAAGTTTCCTATTTAAAGTGTCTATTGAAACTTTTCCTAAAAAGGGAAAATAGAGGGATAACAAGATCCTTCCTTTCCAGCTTGTTTAACTTTTATTTTTACCTTGGCTGACTCATTTAGAAAACAGTAAATAAGGTGTTTATATATATATATATGAAAATATCATTATAATGAATTGAAGACAAGGCTACACTGATCATCTTTCATCTAAACTGATGTACACACTTGGATTATAACCAAGACTATATTTTTACATGCTTGAAAAAACATCTCTTTTATCCAGTATTTCCCTCAGTTGAAACTGATTCCTATCAGTAATGATTCCTACTGCTAATGGTGCATATTCTCATATAACACTTTGTGCTACATTTCTTCAAGTCTCAGTTTAAGAAGTTAATGAAAGTGACTCTCTCCCACGACAAGAAATCCCACCTAGGAGACATAAGCAAATGGATGCCTTGGAAGGTTGAAATAATTAGATAATCCACCCTGATACAGGCAGGAAATTGCATGCATTGTTTTTACACCTCCTGCGATAGATGTAGCCCCGAAGCTCTCTTGGATTAACTCAATTATTTATCATCATCATCTTATCAGTCTACTTGTGCCTGAAACAAGTTCCAGGGTAAAATAAAACACGAGGAACTTGATATGTCAGTGGACTGAAATTGCTCCTGTGACTGCTCCAATCCCTGATTTACACTGGGCCAATGGGAATTGCCATGGGAGTCAGGTTAATCGTCCATTTCATCCTTTTCATCACTGTGCCCTAGAAAAGAACAAAACATTCTGCAGGAGGAAGGGGTGGTAAGCATTGAAAGAGTCATGTTCCTGTTCCACCCACCCTCCCATTGAAACTGCTTCCAATTAAATGTGAGACTTTACACCCCTACCAGAAGCAAGTCCAGAGTTGAATTGTGTTGGTTACTATTGTGGCTTTGGCTAAGGGCCAGCTGCAGTCCAACTGAAGTTTTTCACACTTGCCAGTTTCCCCTTCTGCTCAGTATTCCTCAATTATTTTCAGTACTGGTCTAGAAATCAATTTTCCTGGATGCAGATCACACATTGCCTCACTACAATTTTTTCTTGGTTATCTACCCATTCCCATACTTCCCAAATGTCTTTAAATCAGTAAAATTGAGGTAAAACCTTGACAGAAATGCTGTTTCCCTAGTTAGCTCTGTGCACGTACCTGGGGAGATCCAGGGTGTGCTCAGCTCTCAGAGCTGCCACCAGGCTGTTTTAACTCCATCTCACCAAACTGTTGCACTCAGTATGTATTGATAATAGGAAGAGTGAAGCAGCTAAAAGCCAAAGTCTTCTATAGGGATTTTAATTAAGAGTCTGTCACCATCTGAATTATTATTGTTACTTTAGGAATTACACTGCAGCATAAATTATTATAATAAAGAAGCCTGGCAACTGTGATCTTAGTCAAAGTGCCTGAAAGAGGTTTTCACTTGCATTGTGCCTTTTGGGCCACTGGGGAGAAAGAAATTCAGATCGCTTCCACTTGGAAGAGGAGCTTAGATGTTGCCAGATACTTCCATAATTAACAGCTGTTTAGCTATGGAGGCAATAAATGCCCCGTCCCACCTCTGAAGCCCACGTCCTTCCCCAGGGCACTCTTACAGTTCCCCACCCAAGCACTTATTCCCTTCATGGGGGGCTCATGCTCCCCACACTTGCTCTATCACTGTGTCTCCAGCTCACAAAAGTCCCCTCTGATTGTGCTGCTGTCTCTTACAAACACACATCAGCAGAATGAAACCCAGAGAAAGCCTCCCAGTCCACGTGTACAGCCTGAGTACAGTTTGTTTGAAAAACAAAGGGTCCTGTCTTTGGGCTGACAGCGGCAAATGAGTAGCTGGGTGATGTTATAAAACAGCACAATCGTCAACTCTTTTAAGGGGAAAAGCAGGTATTCTGAATCCGGAACTGTACTTTATCAAATCATGAGGAAAATCAGACAAAAGCCAAAATATGAGAGTCTCAGCCAAAGACTTTAACACACGAGCTCCCCCAGCAGTGATGCTCAGTGTGGTGGGACCCCTCCTGCTGTGACTAGTCCCTGGGGACGGTGGCAAGTAGCCGCTCTGGTGGCTGTGGCAGGGCCTCCTGGCAGCCATCTCCCGGCACAGCCATGGAGAGAGCAGGAGGAAGCCACATTCCTACCAAGAGCCCGGGGTGCAGCTCAAGCACCCGCAGGAACACTCTGGATGCTGACCACGGGAACCCGCGGGGACCCCGGACGGTCACCCCAGTGCCACATCCCTGCCACCTCCAGCGCGCTCGAAGGACTGGCTGCTTTTTTACACTCTCACAGCTTTTCGGGAGCCATAAGCGATAAACGCAGGAGGAGCAGGGCCAGCGCTGTCCCTGCCAAGGGCGCCGGTGCCCCGCGCTCCACCCAACGCCACGCTCGGCAAAGGGAAGCGCGGCCCGGAGCGGGTCTGTGGTCCTCAGGCTCCCCCTGCCTGCATCCACAGGCGTGCGGCAGCACGAAAACGCAGCCAGGGCATTATTTCCTACTCGATTCAGAATCTTCTCGGACGTCTGGGTTGGGATCCCTTTCCCTTCGCATCAAAAAACACATTTACCTAATTTACAAAAGCGTGTCTCTTGGCTAATAGGATGCAGATGCAGCTCGTTTTTCAGCAGACAGATGCAGTGTTTTTGCTGTGTCCCCAAGGACAACCAAAACTACAACAGCAAATAGCTGAGCATAATATAAAATTCACACTCTAAAGAAGAGAGAAATAATCTTGGTGGTGGGTTAAGCAGAATTGAGAGACTAACAAAAATGTGGACGATTACATATGTTTTGAAGATAACTGAAAACCTTTTTTTTTTTGTTATTTAGAGCTTCATTATCTTTTTTGCTAAGCTACACTTAATTATACAACTTCTCTAATTCTGGGTATGATTTTAAAGCCCATTTTAGGATAAATCCTTAAAAACTGCAGTTCAAGATGCAGCATTTAATTCTAGTCAGCAACGCAGCCTTCAGAAATACAAAGCTCTTAGGTGAAAAAATATCACTGCCTTAGGATAGGGCCAGAGTTTCACTCCTGCTTGCAAAAGTAAAATGATTTGCATCATTTCTTTCAGATTGCTGTAGGATGTCAGGATGTGGAGTGAATTACAGAGGACTAATTTCATTCTAAGTTTTACCTATATACACATACACACACACATAAAACTGGAATCTTACTGTATTTTTTTGCCAAGAAATAACAGCTTAAACAATTTTTTATTTTTATATGTTTACTCAGGCTTCACCTTAGATCATTTATTGTCTGAAAAACAATCTGTTAACATTTAAGACACCCGGGGTCTGCCCTGCATTACTTGGGTTTTGTTCCAAAAGCAGCATTATGTGTTGGTTGGAAAGCATATAAAACACGTTTGTACAGCTGATGTCATCTTTCTCCGGCGTGGGTCTGCACAGTTCACACACACCACCACCACCACCATCAATCCACAGCTCTCACCACAAAATATATCTGGCAAGAAAAGCCTAAAGCTCATTTAGGAAAAATAGAGCAAATCTTCACCTTTCACAGCTGGGTCTCATCCAGCAGATCTGATTAACTGGTTTGGCAGCCACTCTACCAGAAAGCCACAGCACAGTGTAACACAGGGCTACTCTACAACTTTATCTTAATGCAAATCATGAGGTTGTTTACAGGTACTCAGAAAGTGATAGATACTCTTAGTCCCCAGTTCAGAATCTCTTTCAAATGAGCATTAAAATAGCAGCCACTCTCTCTTCTACAAACAGATCCAGGCTCTGCTAAGCGCCCAAGAGTGGAATTCACCCAATGTCAAGGACATTCATTGAGACTCATGCACAAAAGGGTGCCAAGGCCTTGTACTCCCATCAAGCAAGTTTTCCAAGGCAGTACCTTAGTTTACAGTTCCAGATGTATACCCCTGCTCAATGCTATTCTTTCAAAATCTGTCTTAAACTACAATTACATGTGTGGTCAAATTTTCCGATTTGCTTCTGTGCTTCACAAAAGGGACAGCTATATTTGAGTAGCAGTTGAAATGACTCCGTTTATGCTTGCTTTGTACACAGCAATATGGCATCTGGAGTAAATTATTTTTTCATAGGCTCAAATTTAAAATATGATAAAAATAGTCTCAAGGTATAAGATTTGCACTCAGGTCCATAATGCCTGGTTTATCATTTTTATAGAAATATTTAAAAAAAAATAAAACCACAGACTAGAAATTCATTATTTAAGCTGTCCTGTTCCTTGTTTTCTATCTAACTCTAAGACCTTGAAATATAAATAGCACCAGAGTAAACCAGGCACAGAAACATGCCTTTCTGCAGGCATAAAGAAAAGTGACTCACTTATGATAGGTATATCCATTTGATCATTACCTGAAAATATTCAGAACATTCATCCCTGGGAGACACAGCATCCTGTTAGGGCTGAGGGCTGTCATATTTTATGCAACTCATGTCTTTAGTGAATCAAGATTATTACATCCACCAATATAAGCCTAAAGGGAAATCACAGTAGAGAATCAGGCTGCAAATTTTCTCATTATAAGGAAGTTGAGAATTTTGGTCTGGACCCAGAATCTTCCCCTAAGCTATGAGGCATTCACAGAAAGTCCCCTAGTACAGCACTCTCTGCTACACATCCGTTATATACTTCATTACAGAGTTTCCTGAAACTCAAGTTCCATGAGACTTCCCCAGAAATCCTCATTTTGACATCCCTCACTCCACACCACATAAGAGCAGCATCACAAGTTAACACATCTAATAAATACCAGAATCCTTTGTACAGGGAAAGACAGACCAACAGGACAGTACAAAATAAAGAGCAACAGCAATATTCTACCCAGTCCTGATTCCCAAACCAGAAACTAGAAATTCCCAGTCCCCAAAACATCAGAGCTATTTGATCTCTACAGAAGGAAGGAAAGGATTCTGACTCAGCCTTGTGTTTAGCAGCATTTCTGTCACAGGCTCCACAGGCATTCCTGCAAGACTCAGCTGGACTCATGCTAAGCAGCAGGAGAGGAATGCACGGAAGGAATGTTACTGTTGTGCTGCACCTCTAATCTAATCAGATTCTTTCTCATGATCAAGTTGTATATAAAAAAACTTAGCCTGGCTTTACACCAATCTCTACCTAATCCATATTGTCTCGATTTGCATCTCCTGCCAAACCTCAGTCTTACAAAGACTGCAGCACCTGTGAACCACCATCAGACCAGTTACAAGCACCACCTCATGGGCCTCTCTTCTTCACCCTGGCACAGGGAGAGAGCTACAGCCTTGACAGGGCACAGCACACCCCTCCAGCCTCAGCACTTGCACATCCTTTGGAGCACTGCTAGTACAGACACATTGTTCTCCCAGCAACAACTGCCTTCTCCTTGTGGGGACAGCTGAGGAATCAGAAGGGGCTTTTTCACGTGCCTGTCCCTCGTTCATTACTTGGGCTCATTAAACATTTTGGGAGGTAGGGGCTGGGTCTGCTCAGAGAAACACTGGTTTCAGAATCCCTCTAGAAACCAGCAGAGATTTGATGCCACATCTGTCCCTTCTGCCCTCAGCTCTGCATCACTACTAGTTTTC
Source organism: Aphelocoma coerulescens (assembly GCF_041296385.1). Taxonomy (NCBI): domain Eukaryota; kingdom Metazoa; phylum Chordata; class Aves; order Passeriformes; family Corvidae; genus Aphelocoma; species Aphelocoma coerulescens. Next base: position 14,416,014 of record NC_091025.1, on the reverse strand, counting down.
ATTAAAATATCCATCTTTTAGTTCCATTTGGGAGTTCACTTTTCTTCCCCTGCCCTGTCCACCACTCTCCGCTCTCTCCAGCCACCCCAGTATGCTGGCAACTCCTTCAGAGGGCAGCAGTCACATCTGGCAATTGTGTCTCTTTACCAACACTTAACAACACTGCATAAACAGTGGAAAAATATGGAAGAGGTGTTTACAGTAGCTGCATTTCATAGGAGAGATTTATGGGCCTATTAAAAATTATTAGGCTTTACTTCTTCAGTGACAAAGCTGCTTTCATAAACTGCTCTCGACAGTTTCATATCCAGAGTCTGCAGGATGCTTATTTTCACTTTTTTTAAGTGCCGTATTTCCTTCATCATTAGGGGTTTTTTGTTTTGTTGTTTAAAACAGCAGTTCCCTAATTCTTCTGACCTAGCAATTCAGTTTAAAAGTATATGTTGCACTTAAGGCATGGATGGACAGCATGACTGCAGGCACTGCTGTGATTAATGCTGAAAAGCGTTCCCAAGTGTCCAAATAACTAAAATGTGCTGATATACTTTGACTGGATTCAGGGACTTGGGAAAAGACTGGGAAAGTCTTAATACCTAAGCGTGGCAAGCATGGAGGCAGGACAATGAAAACGTCCTTTTCACATTGGATACACTCCCAGATCTCACCCTTCCACCCCCTGACTCACAAAGAAACAGAAGGATTAGTCCCATCCATCCTTAGTCATTAAGGCAATGATTCCTTCCTTTAGCATCCACATATCAATTCTCAATGGCTACAAGGAGAAGTCTGAAGTCTCTCCATTTACTACAGGACCATAATCCTAGATTTTGCTTCAGTTTTAATAAACTGATAAAACCATTTGCATACATACTTTTCTTGGAATTCAAATGAGGAAATCATTCCTGCTCTAATACAAGAGCCATAGATGATACAGCTGAACAAAGAGTTAAATTCAGGAGCAGTTTCATTTTAATCTATACAATAATAATAATTTTTTTAAAATCAATATTTTCATAATTTTGAGCTGAAGCAGTAAATGGAAGATGCCCTTCCCCCCAAGTTTCATTTGGATTTGCTTAGGAGAAAATTCATATCAGAACTTTCTCAGCATACAAAGACCTTTGAAATGGGCTTTTTCTCTGTTTACAAAGACAATCCTTTGTCTGATACAGACATTTTGAACAGCAACAAAAAATGACAATAAAAATGTATCTAGCTGGAATCTATTACCTGCTTCGATAAATAATAACAAATCACAGTACTATGATTCTGTGCTACAACTGCCAAAAAAAGGATTGTTCCTATTTCTGAAGACACCAAAGCTCTGTGTTTGCTGTCAAGGCATTTTCAAAGACTTCTGTCCATCACATCCCTGGAGTCCCCAGTGCTGGCCAGGTACTCCAGGTTACAGACAGCAGTTACAGTCAAATTGTGTTAATAATTAAACACAAGGCTGTACAGGAGCAGCCATCATAATTTACATGCTAAAACAGGTAAAATCCCAGTGGTAAATCACAATGACAAAAAATGGTTTATTCAGGTTAATCCTAGTTAAATCATATACATTTTTCAATATATCCCAGTTGTCTTTTTCACAGAAAAGATGAACGTGACCTGAATAGGAGAAGACTGATTTCAACCTAGCTGAAGCCATTCACAAGGAGAAGGGACAAAATTCCAAGCTGGCAGGTAAGAGGCAAAACAACTTCAAGTTTTCCTCCAGGCTTTGGTGGCCCCCACTGTGCAATATAACCCAATAAAACCATTTGGCAACACCAGCAAGTCGTCACTGACCAGAAAAGAAATTAAAATTCAGCACTAGCCCAAATTACCTGCTGTTTGCTAAAACAGGAAAGATGCTGCAAAACAAAATGTTGCAATACTCCAGAGCAGTAGAGTTTGTAAGCAGAATGACAATGACTTTAAGATCCCTTGCTAATAAACAACTGGGTGGGACCAATTCCTCAATTTTTATCGAGCTGAATACAAGTCAAAACTGCAGGAAGTGGGACATCCTTCTTCACTGCAACATCTATTATTTCCAGTGCCAGTCTGCTGGAAGAAAACTATCAGCCTGAGATTATCTAATGTGCACCCAGTTTCCTGAGCAATTCTGTTTTTCCTCTAAATACAAAGGAAAATAAATATGTCTAGAAAGGTACTACTGTGTGTAGGGAATACAAGAACAAACTCTTTTTTTCACTAATTAGCTACCTTGGAATGGTTTAGCATCAATGATGAAAGTGGGATGACTCATAGGAACAATTACTTTTATGGGTACAAACACTGCAATCAGGACTGGAGCCGATATAATTATTCCCAGTAAGTGCATTGAGCAGATACGGAGTTTCTCACATGCATGTTTGCAATATATAAACCCACACTTGTAGTTTTTTTTAAATTATTATTATTGTTGTTATTGTTGTTACTTTAAGCACTGTAGACATAGAAACACGGGAGCTGTTCTGTGCTGTGCCCTAGGAAGCAGACTGCAAACTGAGATCACAGCTGGGAAACAGAGACAGAGCTGTGCTCACTGAGGGCTGTTACAAAGTTAAAATACAAAGTCAGGTGAGCAAAAGAAAGCAATACTCAAACCAGACATGTGCACAGGATTTTGACGCTTTCAAAAAATCATCCTAAAATATTGTCTGGAGTTTTAGAGAATGTGGAAAATCATACAGGGAGAAGAAACTGCCTTAATGTCAAGGATCAATCACTAAATTCTAAAAACCTTTGATGAGATAAATACAAGACAAAGTGACACCCTATGCCAGTATTGTCCATATGCATGGACATTAAGAGTACACAACATGTCAAACATTAGCAACTAATGCTTCAGAGCAGCTCCAGAAATGTGCAGCTTTATTTTTCTCCCTGCCTGAAACACTCACTCAGTTATAAGCACTTCTCTGCACGCATGCAGCAGGTGCTTTTACTGCATAAATTGGACATTTTGATACAAACTTTATATTAAAATTAGTGGCACAACTGCTGTTTTCCTCAGCCAACTAACAGTAAAAGACAGAAAGGCATCAACTTTTGAGATGCCAGTATTTTCACAAGCACAGGCAGTGTCCTCACAGCATCCGATATCAGCAATATCAACCAAACCATCTTGAACAATAATTACCTGCAGTCAAAACTGAAGCAGATAGCAGAATTAAACATTTCATTTCACTGAAAAAGGAAGGGTGGCTAAGAAAATCCCTCTGTGGGTGTAAATGATGAACTGTCCAGAAACACAGAACCCACAACAGCCATACCTTCAGTAACAGACCCTGCAGACAAACACAGCATGAAAGTGTGTAACAGAAGACAAGTAAGTGTTTATTATTTTCCCCCCATTTAGTAGTCAATAGGCAGCACACCAGGTATGTACTTCTGATGGGGTCACAAAAAGTTCATGCTTACAGGGCTTTGGACTATAATTTAAATAAGTCAAGCAACAATAGTTAATCAAAAAACCCAACCATCTAAGCTCAGGCCAAATGTGGTGAGACCTTGGAGATGTCACACAACATCCCTGATGCCACAGGACCAGGATAACATCAAATGTGTAAGGCCTGAGCAGAATCCATGCAGGTCTTGAGAAGAATCTGTGCTACCCTACAAGGAGGGGTAAGAGCACAATGAGAAGACCCAGGCTTTTGTTTCTTTAAGCACTGTGTGATTTTGTTTCACCTCATTTTTATCCTAAACAATCTTTTTGTTATCTAGTACCTTCTGAGACGAGTGTTCAAAATCTAACTCCCCTCTCTGTTTGCCATGATTTCTCCCACATGAATTACAACAGCAACTAAAGTCATAGAGAGGAAATTTGTCAAACGTATTATAGATTTCCTTTTTCTTTCTGAAAAAGCAGTCTTTACATAATATAATCTCATACTAATACAGATATGGTATCCCTAAAAATTACAACATATAATTAGATCATGGACACCTTCAACAGCAGGACAATTATTTTTACATTGTCTGCAGCTAGAAGTTAAGAACAGCAGATAAGCTATTTCTAGACAGCTCTAATAAGATTGTGGCTTTATCTGAGCCCAGAGATATCCTCTTTTCCCTGCAAGTTGCTTAGAACTCAAGACCTGATAGATGCATGTGTTTGAACCTTTTCATAAATCCAGTAATGAAAAGTAAAGTCATTTTAAAGGCAGCCAAATGAGATTGGCAATGCCAGCATTTCAAAGTAATGTCTGAATACACTAAAAGCTTTGTCACTTATCCATACCTTGAGTTTCTTAAAAACTAGCAAATAGATAAATTTTCTTGATTCCTCCATCTTCCAACCAAATTTCATCAGTGCACTGAAAATTTTCCTAAGCAAAGTCTTTGCAATCTAAAATGACTTCCTAATTCCACTCTTCAGTAGCTGGGCATGGTGCTGAGCCATAAGGGATGTTCATGGTTTTAACAAAAGCTCAGCTCAAACTCACAGGCTGTATCCCACAAGATTCTTCCAAGCAAATCCCTGAATAGGCCAGAATCCTGCTGTTTTTCTTTGCCTGAATCTGGAACAGTCAATTCACAGTCACTGCAGCCAAAGTTGCCCCCAAACGTCATTCGTTTCTTCATAAAATAAAAAAAATCCTCAAATACTTCATTCTGATGTTGCTTCCCTCCACCTTTACATTGTAAATTATGCCACAGCATATTTAGTAAGATTTTTAAATTACATATCAAGCATAGAGCTTGTCAAAGTTCCTTGAAGTTACTAAAAAAAAAGTGATTCCAAGTCACGTCTTTTTTTAGACAATTTTGATATCAGAGAAACAGCATTTTCTAAAGAAAAACCAAACAAAAGACTTGATAAGGATTTTTCTTAACAAGTTCTTTCTTTGGCCTTGAAAATAGAATAATCCAAGGCTATAAGAGGAAAAAACACATCTCCCAGTGCAGGTTCCTATGCACAAACCAGACCTTGCTCATAACCAGCTGCACTGCCTACTGGCATTTCTTTCAGAAAACATAATTATTCATGCCCTAACTAGACCAAGAAGCACCCCTCTGAAAATGCAAAATTATTTTTCCTCAAGTTTTGTTTCATGTTCTAGAAAGAGCCCAGCAGCAAATATCTCGCCCAGGGACCAAATATTGGAACAGTGATGCTGGGTTTTGTTTGCACGGAGCTCGTCAGCTTCACCCTGCTGAGCAGGAGCTTTAAACAATTATTTTGTAATTTATTTGGAAATTATAAAGTTGCCATCAAAGTCATTTTTCATAGGTGTACACAGACACACACCAGGACTGTATCAAATGGGGAGAACTCAGATGGGCACCCCTGATTTCTGTTCTGGCCGGGCTGAATCCACCAGGCTGGGTCACTGTGCAGCTGCTCAGACCCCACTGCTCAGAGGAGGGGCACGGGGACCCTGCTGCCTCCTGTGGCACCCCGGGCAGCTGAAAGCCTTCATAAAGCTATTGCTGTGAGTCAGAAAGAAAGAGAGGATGGTGTTGAGGAGAGGAAAATGGGGAAGTGACATGAGCCGCATGCTCCAGTGGCTGCTCCGTGCACAGGGCAGGATGAGGCATGGCTGGAAGTGCCAGCTGTGCCCACTGTGCTGCAGTGCCCCAGAGTGCCTTGTGCCTCTGTCCCTCTTCTTCCCATCAGGGTTATGCCTGGCATCACTCATGCACAATCATCCACAGAAAAAAAAAAAAAGAAAATCACACTTCTGCTGAACTGAAACTCTTTCAGAGTACTACAGCATTGGTCTTATCGATTTATCTATTTAAAGCAATGTCAGAATTTTGTCATTAATATTTGATTGGTATTTTTAGATGCTTACAAGAATTACACAGACCATAAAAAGGTGTTACAGTAAAGCACCACAGGCAGAAGAGCATTACTGTGAAGCCTGGAGGATGTTGGTTGGCACTATGTTCTACAGTTCTCACAAGGTGTCCTTACGTCACCGCCAGGACCTGGCTTCTCAGCACACGTGGATTTAAAAATGAGATTAAATAAAAAGGAATGAAAGTGACAAAACAAAGCTCAAACTGTGGACATTCATAGAACAAAAAGCATGATGTGTATCCAATAGTCAAAGTAAATTCAACATATTGTGCATTGAGGATTTACACATTTTAGCAGGTCTTGTTACAGTGAAATCTTTACACCTAAGAATGTACTGTTATAAATTAAAAGTTCTGTCTTGTTTCTTTTAAATTCAAAGAAAAATAGATCTTGGGATACTTTAAGAAGTGTGTGTGTTACCGCAAGTGTGCTTAGTATTCTGAAAACATAACTCACAACAGGAGCAATCATGCTTTTAGAATCAAGGAGAAGAGCTACAAAGAAATCTTGTCAATGAATTTATGCAAGGCCTTATACACAAGCAGAACTAAAATGCATTTGTTCTTCAGAGTACAAACTAAGTTTAAAAAGGTGTCAGGAGAATAAAGCAGCTCAGAAATCTGAAAGCAACCTAACCACACTAACGACCTAGAGGAAAATTCAAGCTGCCAGTGGAACTGCCCAAATTGTTGGCAAATGAGCCCAGATGCCTTTGATGGGAAAGCATCTCCCAAAGTTTGCCATCTGATGGCTTGGACCATCATTCCACAGTGATCTGTTTGATAAGAGTAGAAGGCATTCAAACCTTTAGCTGTGTTAGTAGAAGCATGCTAGTTTTTATTTCTAGAAGAGGAATGTTTGTATTAAGTTCAGATAGAGGTGGCAGTGGTACTTAAACTTTCAGAAGCCTGAGTCATCCCAGTGTGTCACCCAGCATTGTGCAGTTTGTAACTTTGGTGGGCTGAAGTTTTCCACCCTGGGTATCCACAGAAGTCCCTACTTTCTAAAAAATTTCAGAAATGAGTTTTGGAAAACTTCTGAAGTGAATTTAAGGAAGAAATACATTCTTTATCTAAGGTAAAATATCTATGATAAAATACTCACAAGCCTTTCTGTTGAGGTAATCTAGCCCAGAATACCTGTGACCTTGAGCAGAGACTTCAATTTTGGCTACATTTAATACTACAGATTTCTCTCTAGTTGCATTGTTGCTCAGAAATTGTCCCAAATGTGACCAAATTATGAGCCTCTATGATTCCTCAGCTTTTACTTTCAGAGCATTCAAAATACATGAGAATCAGGAAGATTCACACTTAAAGCATTTTCAAGATCAATACTACAACTTGAGCACTAATTTATTAAAATTTAATGTAGAAAGAAAACACTATATTAAAAACTGAGTTATCACCAGGGACTAGAGCAGGACTATGGGAATTTAAGACCAACTAATTGAACCCCAAGTAGATCACTTGGCCAGTACTCCTGAAATATGCAACAGATCCTGCCCCTTGAATAATAAAATACTGGAAATGCCTGCCAAGTTAATAAATTTTTGTGTCTCACTGAGGTTGCAAAGCACATAGCTCCCAAGTGACAAGCTCCATACCCTTGGGTGTGATAAAATTTCCCATAAAGTAGCTGTGGTAGTTTGGATCTTTTCTCCTGTTCAGGGTCAAACTTTCTTTCCCCAAGATGTTCATGGTGTGTGCAATGTCAGTGGGAACTTACACACTCATCCTACAGTGAAACTAATTTAAACTATGTAAAAACACCACATTACTGTCTATTTTAAAGCCTGAGTCTGCTATTACATCCACTGGATAAATAAGAATAAACTCCTTTGAAGTCAGTAGAATCAAAACTCTAAATGCCAAGAACAGAATTAGATCCTCCACTGTGGGCTCTCTACCCCACAAGCAGAAGTGAAGAACTGATAGACTTGTATGTATTTAAAAAAAAAGGCAGCTTTAAGAATTACCCTGCCAAGAAAAGCATGTTAACAAAGTCATGAAAGATTTTTCTATAAAAATAAATTCAACAGAGAATGGAAGGAAGAAAAGACAGACATTTTTATGCTGCTATGATTTTTCATGGCCAGAGAAATGCACACTGAAGCAGGAGAGATTCGTAGTTCATATGAAAGGCAGTAACTGCCAGCAAAGATGTTCCCTGGCAGGAGCACAGTGGAAGTGTCTTTTGACAATTCTGATCAAGAAGTGCCCTAGTTAGTATTCAAGATGGCCATCATGATAGATTAGATGAATAATTTTGGTTCTTTGTCAGGACTTGGATAGTATCTGCCTACAATACATCTGTATCAGTGCACTCTTAATTACTGAGTGAAGGACAGATAGAACAGCACAAAACTTTTCTACACATCCTTTATGCTCAGATAATGACAAGCTCATGTAAATTATGGCATATATTACAAAAGCAAACACTGCTTCTTTTCATTATCACTCACTACACACATGTAGCATTGTGAAGAGCTGAAGGGAGAGGGTTGTTAAACAAGATTCATCAAGTTAGAGAGTCATCTGCAGGATCTGAGATGAGAAAAGTGCAGTCCCAAGACCTCTCTTTATCATCTTACAGTAGTTATGCAGAACAAGCAGCAAGATTTAGATTCAATCTACTTGTAGATAATTGATGGAGAAAGAACTTGAGGGTGATACAAAGACATCAAATTGTTCTGCAAGTTCTTTCCCTGTTTTCTTTAGAATTAAGGCCTCCTGCCTGTCCAGATTGATGAATAACAGGGTACAAGAATGTCCTCTGAAAAAAAAAAAAAATTCTTCATTATTTCACATCTTCACTTTATTTACATATCCATTTAGTCACTCAGCGCTCCAGAAAAGGGGCTTTTGCTTTAGTGGACAGTCATAATCTTAGGATCATCTGGAGGTTTTTTTAGCATTTCCCCCAACCATTTCAGGAGCAGAACATAAGCTTTTAGGCTGTTCTCATCCATAACACATGGTTTGGCTTTTGGTCTTTTCCCAAAAAATGTAGGTTTGTTGTAGTCTTGGGGGGGCTTTCTGGGCTGCAGTGGATGGCAAGAGCTAGAGTAGGTATTATCATGCTCTTTAGAGCTAAGGCCCTTTTGCACAGGTCCTGGGGAGATTTAGATCAGAGGGTTTAAGTCCTATGCTCCTATTTTCTGCATTTCTTCCATTCTAGATAGCAGCATCTTGACTTGTTCCTTTCCCTACAGCCTGACAGATTTGCCTCAGAGAAAACCTATTTCCACAGAATTCTAGATTATCTTCTCTGTTTTAAATAATTTACCATTTGCTGCCACTGAGTATCATTTCACTTTAATGGACACTCCTGAGTACCTTAACACTGTATTTGCTCACTGCTTTATTGTTTTTATGGGAAATGTCAAATTAATGATCAGCAGATCTGATGCAAAAGCCCAGATTTTTGGTACAGAAACCTGAAAAACAGGAACTGAAGCAAGAAAAATCCAAGGTAGTTCTGAAACTGCTATCTTATGGTATTGTATCTGCTGTCCATTTGTGCAACAGGAACTGTTGGAGAGGATGAAAGTTTGGTAAGAAAGTTTCACAGCTATGTAGGCTTGGCAGAAAGATCTCTGAATGCAAAAACTAAGAATGAGATAGAAATGAAAGCAAGTTTTGATGTAGAGTAAAAGATGTTTTGCTGAAACACTGACCACTGAATAACTGAGAAGGCAAAGGTTGGAGATGAATTGGAAGGAGATTTTTATGATTAGGACAAAGGTATGTGACTACAAAGACATGTTTTTCACCAAGTAAATAAATCTCAAGAAGGGTATAAGTAAATAGAAAACATGTTTTTACCAAAAAGAGCTATCACAGGCAAACAAGAAATGTCAACGTAGCAAGAAGAAGAGAGGTCTGAGAATTTTCCACTGTAAGCTTCAATTGTAACTTACTTACTCTGTGATTGGATAATAATGACTATAATATGGGGATGGTAGTAGCTATGATAGGCTATAGGCAAATGTAAAGGTATTGTGTATGATGCTTATTGGTTGTCATGTATTAAGATACTCTGCAAAGAAAGGTATATAATGCTTTGTAACTTGAACAGAAAGTGGCTTCAGGTATGGCTACAGCTGGAGCTGGCAGCTGTAGGGCTGGCTCTGGATACCCACTCCCTGAAATGCTGTAACTTCACCTATGCAAGAAACAGCTTTCAAGAGAGCTGCCTGAAGTCCAGACAGCCTTCGTGAGCCTTTCTCCTATAAGGAACTGTTACACATCTCCCAGCATACAGTAATTGATACAGTAAACTACTGGCCTGGAAAATTGCTATTGAAAACACATAATCAACCTTTTGAACTCTATAAACCCAGGGAGATGCAAGATACAATTCTGCTTCCTCAGGACATATGTGCCTAGTCAGTTTAGGCTTCAGCTTCAGAAAATGGAGGTGAACAAATTGCAGAAAACTGCTCTTAGAGATAAGTTTGTTCAGAATTTTGTCGTCCCATATATGTGGCATAAACTTTCTGGACTCTTAAATCTTCTGAAAGGATATAGGTCAATGCAACAACATGGAAGCTGCCCATTCTGAAAAATTCCCCATCACTCCAGAAGTATTAAATATATATTAGCATATATTTATACATTTTAAAAAAAGATGCTTGCCTTTTGATTCACCTGACTTGATACAATTCTATCTGTACTGCTTCCAATTACTGCCAGGCTCTGATGGTGTATTGCATGAGATCTACCAAAGCACCCACCAGGCTGAGGTGCTGCTGCGTTTTCCCCTTTGTACATGCGCTCTGCCAGGGGATTCCTATACATCCAAGGTTAAATCATAAAAGGCAATTCATAGATGGGGAAAAAAATTAATAAAATATATAATTTACTGCTCTGAAAAATATTTTCCTATAGTAATGGATCTAAGCACTTCCCATTAAAGGGCACTCATCTTCAGTATACTTCCAAGTATCCATGAAAGTATACTGAAGTACAAAAATCCATGAACAAGTGATTGATTGTAAGTTGATGTTTGAATACATTGGTGCAGTGATTAAATCTACCTTTATCATTTTAGAAGGCCATCAGGTTAAAATTCCTCTTTTAATGCCAAAGTTCTAAAATTGACTTGAGATATGGTTCCTACCTGGGCTCACAAACTGCCTTCTTCAGCAATTAAAATTGACTGAAAATATTGATCAAAAGGTGTAGCACTCCTACTGGAGTCTCAGAATGTCATCAGTAGATACTGACTGTGACCCTGGCAGAGGAACTGGCTCCCCCAGGTGAGGACACTTAGCCCGCTGTCACACCTTAGCCCTTTTCAAGCACTAAATACTTCAGAAAGCAACTGAGCCAGCATTTTCCAAATCCTGAGAGCTTCTGGAGATGTCAAAGTTTTTGGGAAACCGTCATGGACCCACAGGCAGACAAAGAGAAAAAGAACAACCACATTTTATCACAGGAGTTTCATCTGACCCCCAAACCTGTAACAAACCCATCCTGTGTTGCAGATCCTTATAGCTCTTGATATTAATTTAAGGACACCCAGATCACCAGCATTAATGGCTCTTGGCAGCATCTTACCACCATCTTAAAGAGCAGGTGCTTTAAGATAGCAGTTCATAGAGTATGGATTTCTGGTTCCAAGCTTTATATCTAGGCAGAGCCATGTGGTGGCCGGTGAACATCCATTACAAGGGACAGAGAGTTCTCAGTAAGACAAGTCCCCAGTACCACAGGAACCACTTCGTGTTAGGGTGACCAGAAAGGCTTCTCCCAGGATGCTTGTTCTGTTCTGTTAATCTACCCCAGTTTGGATTCCCAGGTTGGCTGTTGGCCTCTACCCCTCGTCACTCCCCCAGAGCTTCTCCATTGGTCCTCATTCCCTGGTCCTGCCTTTTCCCCGGGATAAAACTATGAGTTTTGGGCTCATGTTGGTATTTGCCTCTGCACCCTTCGACAGTGCAGCAGCAATAAATGCTCCTGCAGGAACACACACAAATGCCCTTCTGGACTCTTTGCTACCGACTGTAACACTGAACCCACCCGTGCCTCTGTGGGGGCACACAGGACCCCATGGAGCTGGGCAGGGACAGTAATACACAACACTGAGAATTGATAATTCCATTTTAACCTACATCCAACTTCTCTTAATTCTAAAGTGGTCTTCTTGAAAGTAGTGAAGCTGGTGAAAAATCTGTGACAGGTGACCTTTGATGAAGATTCTTGGCTCAAGTCTCATTTCTGCTAAGGCTATTTTATGGCTATCAAAACTTTGCATTATCTCAACCAACCACAACTTGCTGAGTTGAAAAAGTCTTTTTATCTAAAGATAGAGGTGTGCTCAATGTGACAGGTTTCTGGGGCAGTAGAGGTAGAATGGAAAGATCCTGTAAAGATAAGTAATTTAAGATAGAGGTCATTCAGCAGCTTAGCATTAAAGGGTGTTCCCAACTTAGTGCATGGGTTAAAAAATTTATTCACTGCCTTCTGACCCAAACTCACCACCAAGTATTAACCTCTGGATTTTTTTTTTTTTTTTTAATAGCATAACTTTCTGGCCAGATGTCTGCTGCTTGTTAAGCTCTTCCACATCTCTGCTTAACAGTTTGGACACTATTGCCTAGTCCCCCCACACTGGATAACTGTGAGACTCAGAGGTGTGAATTTACAGATTAGAGCCTTCCTTTCACACATATTGTAACATCTCCATGTTTGCTTAATCTATGGGAAAAGTGACCCTTCAGATCCTGCCACATACTGATGGGAGTGGACCAGGCAGGATTTGTTTGGGTTCTGTTCACACTTTCTTTCAAACTCTACAGATCAAAATTTCAAAATGCATCATGCATATAAAAAAAATTATGCCCACATATGAAGTTATCAGAACTTATTTATGAATAGCTGCATGTTAAAATGAAAATGTTCTAGGACTTTTGCTAATTTACTTAAGGGAAAGCCGTGAATTTAAAATATCAATTCAAATTTTTTTTTGAGAAAGTGAGACACACATGCCATGAAGGAAAGGAGAATTCCACCAACTCTATGTTTTGGATTAGGAAATCAGGACAAGAAAACTTCCCAGAAGTCATCTTACTCCTAATAGGATTTTTAGAACTTTGGTTTTATATTAATGCTATCTCTTAATGGGAAAAACAAAATTCAGCCCTTTTGCACTACCAGGTTGATTAGAGGAACTGATGTATTGCCCACCTCTCAGATGGCCCCCAAGCAGGGTGAAAATGTAAACATGACATTGCTGCATCAGCCAGAGGCTGTCAGAGGGGCCCTAAAAGAGAGAGCATCAGTTCCCACCCATTCATAAGGACTGTAATCCTGACAGCCCAGGTTTGGGTCCATAGAAGGATCTCTGTGCATTTACTGCTTCTCTAACACAAGTCAGGGACAGGCTCTCAGGCAGGCTGGTCACTGGTGCTCTCAAACTGCAAGCAAATATCACAGTTTAGAGACAGCAGAGCTTTAGAGTAAAACCAGATCATGTTATCTGTTTAAAAAAACAAATTTAAAATTTCTATTTGCTTTTACTGGTGAGCAACGTACTAAGACCAGAAAAGTTCTCTCCAGTGAATCAAGCTGATGTGGAGGTGAATGGACAAGTGAGCCCACATTAAAGTGGTGTGAGCAGGAACACTCCTTACTGGGAGCACTGCAGTTCAGCCCATCCCACTGGACACACCACCATGAAGGAGTGCATGGTGAAAATTCATCATCATTTGGATACCAGCAAAAACCAAGTTTTGTAATTTGCAGCTTTTTAAAACCTCAAATTGTTATTTGCCACAAATCCACTGTATGAGGAGGAAAAAAATTACTTTTTCATTTTCAATGTCCTATTTTCTAAAGCACGTGGCTTAGGCAGCCAGATACCCAGGTACACACCACTCACTGTGGATCTGCACTGATAAAAGTCATTTCAATATTGCAGGTCTTGTCTTAATATGCAATTGAATTGATGTAATGTGTGGTTTAGAAAGATTTAAAATTCAGGGCAAGAAGCCAACTGAAATCATAGCTACGCTTAATGCAATGCTATAGACTGCAAACATGTTTCTTCCCATAAACATGTAGCAATTTAGTTTAAAACAAACTTCTCGGGTAGTGAGATCTTAATCATGTTCTCCTGCAGCATAAAGATCAGTTTTTTATGTAACTTCTGGAAAGCAGTATGTAAGAATGACCCAGTGTGGATTTAAATTAGCCAGAGCTCAATTCCATTGATAATATCTGTGGGTTTAATTATTCTTGTCTCTTCTCAAATGAGCGTTGTAGGTTTTTTTGCCCTATTCTAATTTTTTTTAAATTATAATTATAATTTAACAAGCCTAGTGGTATAGCAGCAATGTATAAGGCTTCCATGCAAAACACTGTACTTAGAAATACACCTTTGGGTTTTCATTAATGGCATTTACAATTTGAGATTTTACATTCTGATGGAAGGTAAGAAAATCTATTATCTGGCACATTTTTATTTTTTAATTATCTTGAAAAGGCACATTCCAGAACTCTGACTTTACCACATAAGTAGCAGGTAACCACTCCTGCACCTCAATATTCTAGACTGCTGGCAGGAAAACTCAGCTGTTTCCCCAAATAAAGGGTCAGGCAACAAGCACCTTGGCAAGACTTTGTCAGAATACATAATTTACAGAAAAGCATCTTAGCAGGGCACACATGCACACCAAAACATCCCCATAAAGCAGCCTGGCAGCTGGAGCTGCTGGCCCAGCCCAAGGCAGGTGTCCACAGGAGCCAGGCAGGGAAGAGGAGCCAGCAGGGCTGTGCTGCACCGTGCTGCAGCCACAGCTCCTGCTCCAGGCAAAGAGATGTCTCAGTTTGCAATAAATGGAATTAGAGACCTCAGGAGATTTTAAGTGCTTTGGTCACCCCTGCTTGTGCCCCACGTGGGCTGTTTGCTCCTGACTGGACCAGAAAATTGGCTCCCCCTGGAACATGGCTGGGAAGGTCACAGGGACACACTGACAGCCAGGGGACACAGGAGGGACAACCACAGCTTAAATCCTGCCTGTCCCTTGGATGCTCCCACTGCACAGGGAGCAAAAAATCCATAGACCCGGCTTCACCCACATTTTTTGCTCAAGTATATTGATAAAGAACTCTGTTACATGTCCAGTGTATATTCTTGAAACTTCAAGAGTGGGTTTTAATCTCATTTACCCTGACTTAAACCCAGTTTCAATTCACTGTGGCAATTCAAAAGGACCAAAATTAGACTGCGGGTTTTATTCTGAAGTTTTTGACGCAAATGAATGCCACTTGGGTTTCTGGGAGAGTTCCCAAACTTACATTTTCTTTGGAAGTAAAAATGTAACTATAGTCTAGATATTTTGCAGGGAAAACTGAGGATTAATGATGAAAAAACATCACTATCTATAGAGATTTATTTTTAAAAGAACTGTGAGTTTTTCAGATATTGCACATGTTTATATATATGCATATTATCTTTACATTTTAAACCTCATTTGCATTTTAAAAATGACACTGTAATTTGCTTTTCCCAGATGTATCACTCTTAATCCTAACAGCTTCCCAGTCCTTTTACATTTCTATTATCACTAAAGTTCAGAAGAGACTTCTAATTGATCCAAATTACATATTCAAATTAGACTTTTATGAGCTCAAATTAACATACCATAGACATTTTATTTAATTTGGCCCCCAAAATGTCACCAAAGTAATTTGGTTGTAATATATTAATTAGTAAAATTCTGAAATTATTGAACTATAATAAATTCCTCTATCTGAATATTCCTCTTGAAATAGCACCCCAAATTAATTTATAGCCCAATATGGTGTTATGCATTCATGAGTCTTCCTGACTCAGATTCTTTAACATTTATTTATGCTGATGCACTTTTGTTGACTATCTCACTAGAACTAAGAAATTAGAAAAAGCCATTGCCAGTCTCTGCCTAGGGGAGATAATGCCTCAGATCCAGGTGTTTGAGGCTTTTCATTGGCTTTTTTTAAAGTGTTTTATTCACATACAGAAGCCTGAAAAGATCAGAGATATAGCTAAATTCTTTGCAAAACTGCTTTATTTTAATTAAAACATTTAATTTAGGAATTTTGTTTTCTTACTTTCTAAGTCCTCCTGCAGTAGGGAAAACCACATATTATCCCCTGCCATCTCACAGCCCCTCTTTTTCCCTAACAGAACACCTGAGAAATTTCCAGGGCAGAAGCAGAACCCAAGTAGCTCTCCCACCTCCCCACTGCCACCCACCCACCGTGGTAGCATATAAAGTTTAAAAATGTTACTTGCAAGACTAAAAATATATGCCAGTTCATTTTTAAAAGTTCCAGTTTTCCCCCCATTTCTTATTACTGGAAATTTAAAGTGTTTCAGAGCCTCTGAAAGGCTCTGACATTAGTCCAAACATGTCTGCATTTCCCTGGGTCTATCAAACACAATTTCACCAGTTCACTGACTCTTGGATCCAACCCTTCCTGACTAGAAACAGTGCTCTGGAGAGCTGCTGCCCACACCTGCAGTGGGATTCTCCACAGAACAGCAGTTACTGTTTGATACACCTATCCAGACACTTATGTCTTTGTTCAAATGACCCACAGCAAAATCTAGTCCAGGAAAACCAAGAACCTTAAAAAAAAACCCCATACTGGCTACAATCTGCATCTGTTGATGAAATGCCACAAGGAATCTCTGTCATTAAACTGTACAGTTATAACTGCTGGCATCTTGCTTCTATCTGTATTTAATTTCAATATTTGGGACTAAGGTCAGTTTTCACACAGTTATCATTTTATCCCTGGAAACTGACAGTTTTCCCAAAGACTTGAATGAGGTATTTTGTTTAGCATGTGGCTGAGCTGACTGATGGCCTCACCTGTGTGAGGTATCTGCTTCCCAGAGATGAATCAACTGTGCTTTCCTCACTAAGTCCGTCATCTGCAGAGCTTTAGCATCTTCTCTTCACTAAAAGTTCAGCTGTTTATGAAATAAGACTCAGAGTTTTCCACACTGCCCACGAGGGCTTGCCCACCTTTGTTGTGGTTTAACCCCAGCTGGTGACACAGCACCAATGCAGCAGCTCACTGCCCTTGGGATGGGAGAGAATCAGGAGAGTGAAAGTGAGGAAACTCATGGACTGAGATAAAGTTGAATAAAGAAAAAGCTGCACACAAGCAAAGCAAACCAAGGAATTCTTTCACCACTTCCCATGGGTGTTCAGCCATCCCCAGCAAAGCAGGCCTCCATCATTCTTGGTGATTACTTGGGGAGACAAATGCCATCACTCCAAACATCCCCCCAGCTTTACATGCTGAGCATGATGCCAGATGGTCTAGAATATCCCTTTGGTCAGCTGGGGTCACCTGTCCTGGCTGTGTCCCCTCCCAGTGTGTTGTGCACTCCCAACCTGAATTATCAACACTCTTTTCAGCACAAAGCCAAAGCATAGCCCCATAGCAGCCCCTACGAAGAAAATTGGCTTTATCCCAGACAAAAGCAGCACACGATACAATACAGATGAATGTTTTTCTACTGAATGTAAATTTGTTCTTACAAAATTAAAAGGTCTGGGCTTTTTATTCTTTAGCTGAAGCATCTGTGCATGTTAATCACTCCAGAAAGTAAAGGAAAGATGGCAATCATTTTTCTGGAGATGAAACTGGACAGAATTCTTTATTCATAGCAAAACTCTGCCTGAAATTTGACTTTGTTCCAACTTAAAACTAAATTAAACATTTTTGAAGCTTATTTCTTAAAGGAAATTCTAAATGCTGTATGCTATAAGGAGGCCAAAGGCTGAAATTTCAAAGCAGTTGATATGACACAGAGCACAAGCTCTTTGGCCAAGGAGCGTGTCCAGTTCAGACCTTTCAAGTACCAAATCCCATGGCCCCAGTGACCTTTATCTCAGTTTCTCAGTAGACAAATATCTGGGGAAAGGGAAGACTTTCTACGTTTATCCAGGACTTCTGGAACTGCAGCTCCACAAGCCTCAGGGCACAGTGTGACATGAATTTACTAAGAAACAGTTCCTAGTTTGTAAAGTTACTAAAAAAACAACTGTTGGCCCCAAATTCCCTCAAAACACTGTCCAGATGTGGACTGATCATCACACTGAATTTAGTATCACATGTTGTGCATGCACAGACATTTGTGTGGGAAACACTGGACAAGTATTCAGGTAGGGTTGTTCTGCATCATTTTTCATGCTGTTGGCTGTGCCTGGGCTGGCAGAATTTCTGATGCATTTCGTTTAAAACAAAAAATGTTACACAGATGTAGAAGCAGGCAACAAAAGAAGTAAAAAGCTCTCTTCCCTTCAGTATGTCCTAGGCTACTCCTCTTTTCCTTACAGCATTTAGAGTCTATAAAGTGAGCAAACACGCTCTTAATGAATATAATCCTGGAGAAAAGCATTTTTCTTCAATTAAAAAAATAACTAGCAATTAACGCAGAAGACGACTTTCAATGACCAAAAAAAACCCCCCAAACCATCTACTAACACTGTACTGCCATCAATTCCATAATTCTTTAACAGCCCTTTCCATAGTTCTGATGGTAGCACGAAATCTCCCCAACAGCCACATTAACTTCCAAAAATACATTGATAAACAACCTTGCATACAGTTAAAATATATCTCAGTTTAAAGTTGAAAAGGTTTTCAAGTTCTCAGATAGGCTGGGTTTTACAGCAGAACCAGAAATACAAGCAAACTGTAGCAAATTTTCACATTTTTGCTATCACTGGATCGTAACAAAGAAAACCACAGTTCTGCTGAAGCAAAGTACATATGCTCAGTAACTGAGGTGAAAGAAACTGTGGAATATAAAATCTACAATGCCACAAGTCCATAAAAATCAATAAAAACCCCTTCAACACAGAATGAAAAACAGATCAGCTGATGCTTTTGAAGTACAAAGGTAGAAAGTTGTTTTTTATAAAAACAGTTCAAGTGAAAAAATATACTTCTCTGCCCACTTCAGGATTATATTCAAGGTTTCTTGAGTCATTGCCTTTGTGTGTTGTTTTCTGAAAAAACTTTCTCTTGGGACCAAATCTCAGTCCCAAAATAACCTATCTTGATTTCAACAAAACTTCTCCTTTGTAAACAGCGTTGGAGAAAAATTTTACAAGACAGAATCATTCAAAAGTTTCAAGGAGGAGGGGAAGGGAATCACTCAGGTGTAGATATTGCCACAGGGGAAACAGAATGCAGTGTGTGAACTTACCTTGTTCAGAGTTTAAAAACCATTTTTGTGTGTCGTTCATTATTTATACAGTCTATGTTACCAAGTAGATGAAACACAATAAATCCATCAGAAAACTGTTCAAAAGAAGCACTATTAAATATAAAGCCACTGGGTTCAAACCAATCTTTGGTTAGTGCTTGGCTATGGGTCTTCAATTGTTGCATGCTGGAATGATTTGAAGAGAAACTAAATTCTGTTAGGCCCCTTTGTAGACTCTTAACTCTGCTCACTAGTGAGGAGAATCACTAAAACAAGTCCAGAAAGATGGAAGTACATGATCCTAAAGAATAAATCATCTTCTTGCCATTGCAAAACAACCCCTTTGCAGGGCAGTCACTGAGCAGGCTGAGAAAATACCCACTTGGCATTACAACATGCTGCTCCAGAGTGGAAATGCTGCAGTGTAATGGCAAATTTCCCCAAAACCTAAAGTGACCTATAGAGGACAACCCAAAATTAATCTTCCCAAAAAGCCCACCTTAAACTTCTCCCAGCAAGCTCATATTACACACTTTTATTAGCTCACTATTCCCAAACTAAGGAGCCGTTCAGAAATGGAAGTACTGACAGGCATTTAGAGTAGAGGAGACTGAACTATTTCAGTTGGGAGGGACGTACAACGACCATGGTGTCCAGTACCTGATCAGTTCAGGGCTGACCAAGTTAAAGCATCTCATCAAGGGCAGTGTGTCTTCAGACACTTATACAGATGTAGATAATACAGAAGCACTGTAAACAGAGCATGTACAGTATAAATACACTGTATATTCTTACTAAAACATTGCTTTCTGGAAATCAGCTGAGCAACAATAAGCCTTTTCAACCTTGAATTTCAGCAGGTAGGTAATAGCAGTTAATCTGCAGTAGCAAAGCTGACACTGATTATAAAATGATACATATCTAATGGTCATTTTATTTCTTTTTACAGTCTGTTTAAAATTAAATTTTCTCCTAGAAACTAAATTACTCTAAAAACTTTCTCCTTGGACTACTTTTGGATCTGGAATTGCTATGAAATATTATGCAATTCACATTTAAACTCATTTATCAGAA
This sequence comes from Aphelocoma coerulescens, assembly GCF_041296385.1. Classification (NCBI taxonomy): domain Eukaryota; kingdom Metazoa; phylum Chordata; class Aves; order Passeriformes; family Corvidae; genus Aphelocoma; species Aphelocoma coerulescens. The sequence goes on along the minus strand of NC_091025.1, from coordinate 14,395,916 downwards.
GCTACTCCTGCCTGCTCCCTAGGACTTGGAGAGGCTAGGGGCAAGAAGTCTGTTTGTTCCTTATTCCTGATGCTGAGCCAAGCCCTGCTCTGTTAATGCTTCCTGGGATGGGAAATGAGAATCCCTGCTTTATTCAAAAAGACATACTCGCAGGCAATACTTGACTTTGAACCCAGATAAACAAAAATTCAGAGATCTCAAGCAGTGACTTTGTGGCGTTTGTATCTTCTCATATTTACTAAATGTATGATGTTCTGCACCAAAATAGCACAAGGACAAAATGCTCAAGACATTAATTCCTTTCATTTGTAATACATTTCCTGAGTGACAGAGATTGCAGCTGCTGCTTCCGTATCTTATAGGGCTGCACAGAGGGAATCTGCAAGGAGGGAAAGTTAACATAGCTATGGCAGTTTAAATAAAAAAGGATTAGTCTTCCTCTGGATGCATGAAAGCTGCACCTGGAATTTTAATATTGATCAAAACATTTGCTAAGTGCCACACAGCCCTTCTGAAGCTCTCCAAGGGAATATTTACCGTCAGTCAGACTCCTAAGAAAAACAGCATTTTCCATCACCGGATGTTACCAGAGGGCGTGTTCTGTTTTTCTAATTTCATAGGGCAATCCAGTCTGTGTTATCAATTCAATTATGCCAAAAGCTGCCCACAGTAAATCTGCCAAAAAAATCTTTGAACAATGAATAAGCAAAAAAAAAAATCAGCAGACCTGAACAGGACTTTTTTAAGCCAAGACCTCAAGAGATGAAACTAAATCAACTTATTTACTCAAATTGCCCCAAGGTCTTAATTGCTTTCTATTTTAAAGGGTCTGGACAAGAAAAGAGGTAATTTCAGTATTTTGACCGAATATGAGGGGTTATATATAGATACATATGTAAAGTACTAAACCACCCCATCTCCTTTTATTCGTTTGCTGTTCCAATGCTTAAATGTGCATCAAGTAAACTTCGCTTGTTACTTACTGTAACAGCATATGGCCAAATTGATTTACAATAAACCACTTCCTATCTTAATTCCCAAAAACTTGGCAAAATCTCAGAACTGCATAAAATTCTCCTTCCTGCATTGGTTTCAAGCTAGACTAATGAAGTAGTGCCTGATTTATAGCAACAGACAGCTCTGAGCATGCACCACAGATGCATCAGTTTATCGAAAGACATTGTCAAATTAAGAAAAGCAGTTTGTGCAAACTCTTACACATCCTCTTGCTCAAGCCAGGCTTACATGAGTCTAATCCACTGGAATCAGCAATTTGTGTGATTTCCTACAAACGCTACGAGACTCCAACAAATTCACAGCTACTGCCATAAATAAACATAACTTTGTCAGTCGGACACTGCGCTCGAGCCAGTGAGGAGAGCTTTGCTTTGCTGTGCCAGGTGCTGGGTTTCCACTGGGTACAGCACGGGGCAGACAGGCACAGCTGACCCTGCCCGTCCCCCCCATCCTCTACTCTGACAGTGTTGCCTCGTCACTTGGTCTGACCATCACTAGGGAAAGCTGTAACCCATACCAACCACGGCCTGTGGCTAAAAATAACCTTAGCAGGAAAGGGGGGCATTCTGTATGGGACGGACGTCGAGGGAGGCGGAATGGTTCAGCTGGGGCGGGCGGAAGGAAAAACGACGGAGCATTTTGGAAGCACAGCACATTTCTCAGCAAACCAGATGCAGGGCAGCTCCTGCTGCACAAGAGGCCTCTGTACGAGCTGTAAAACCCCCCCTCTGTTTGCTTCAGGAGCTGAACAGCAATTCTGTCCCTTCAATCTAACAAACAAATAGGCAAGGGGGCAAAGAAAAAGTCCTTAATAGCCTATATACAAAAGACACTTTTATCCAGATCAGTTTGATTTCATATCACTGCTTTTGATTTATACAAGCTGATTTTTTTCATTCTCATCATGCATCCTCTTCAGTCACAGATTTAATTAAGATTAGGAAAATGAAAAGGTACTGAGAATTAGTCAGATCTTTGAGACAGTATCTGTAACAGTTATTCATTCAGGACTAGCCAAAAGAGATCTTGCATATAACACGTAATGAGGGGAGAGAGTATGTACTATACCATCATTTCTAATGTATGGAACACAATGTAATTTTCTGCTAGACAAATGTCAAACATGACTAAAAATTAATTTTTGTGGAATCTCATGGGTCCTGTTTCTGAGAGCTTGGTTTGTTCAAGATAGAGATCTACAGAACCCTTTGGATCATCTGCCTAAGACATACTAACATTTAAAATGTGTTTCACATTCTTAATGGTGACTCCTCACCATAGGTTAAGGTCTCCTTTTCCTTATCCATTCTCTACAGTTTTTTTAACCAAATGTAAGACTGATAGTGAAAAGAAAGCAACTAAATAAAAGTGATCAAAGCTTTTGCAACAGCAAGTGACACTGCAGCCCCTGCACTGACTGAGGATACAGCTGGGCACAGCCTTGGTCAGAGAAGTTCTTCATAATTTTGGAGTCCTTGTGACAGACTCAGAGTGAGAGTGACCGGCCTCAGGAACAAGGAGCACTTGTAAAGTATTATTCTCTGATATTTAGTGAAACAGGCAGCATTTAGCTCACTCAAGTATTGCTCTAATCAGTAAGACTTCACATACTGACACTTTGCTCAGAAGGGTTACTTTTGTCCCCCTACTCATGATAATAATAATAATGAAATCATTATTATTCACAGATTCAATTTAGATTAGAAAGAACAAAAGATAGCAAATGTTTGCAAGTGTGCTCCATTAGGGATGCAATAATTCTACATCATCATTCATTTTCATGCATTTTTTGGTAAAGGGGGGGAAGACTATGAAACAGTTAAGTGCTCATTAAAATTGCCCTTTCTAAATTTTTCCTTTGGATTTGTGGTTTGTGGCACAGCTTTTCCCCCCTGGGAGAGGCTGAGAGTACTGGTGGCTGCCTGCACTCGTGCTCAGCATAGGGGGGCTCAGAACAAGAGGGAATGGGCAGAGGCTGCCCCAGCAGCAATGGAACTGGGGAGGGAGGCTCAAGGCACCTGTAAACTCCCAGCAACACATCCACACCAGAGGGCAGGACAGAAGAGCACAGTAATAAACTTGATAATTGCTTTGTTTCCTGTCTCACAGCCTGTAGATACAGCTCCTCTCTGCTTTCTCCCCACTGGGAAGGGGATGGCTTTTCCTGTTAAGTGCTGAGCTCAGTGAGGCCATTGCCACAGAGTCTCCAAAGTATGGATGTAACCTCCTCGGGGCAGTGTCTAGACCAGGAAAGTAAAGATCACTTATATTTCCCATTGCCTATTATCTTGTCCAATGCACTCACAGCAGTGGCAGACACAGACTGCTGGTATAGGTTCTTCACCTCCTGCCATTTCTTATGTTCTTCTGTGCTATAGAGAGAGAAATGTTGCCTCTAACACAGGAAAATGGAAGTTACTTAACACAGGATCAAGCACAGCCAAAAAGAGGAACAGGAAAAGCACCACAAAATACTGTTGAAAGAAGAAATTTTAGAAAAACTTCAGAAAAGAAACCCAGAGCGCTGAAGAAACCATAATGTATTATGAAGACTCTGAGGAGACCTTATTGCACCCTTTCAGTTTCACTGGAAACAGGTTGTGCAGAGAGGTGGTAGATGCCCCATCCCATTCAAGGTAAGGTTGGACAGGGCTTTGAGCAACCCCATCTTGTTAAAATCCAAGGGGGTAAACTAACTTCAGTATTGAAGATCAAAAGCTATAATTGAATGACCATAAAGTTTAACAAGAGTATTGAACTTAATTGTAGCAAACATCCTGTTGAAGGCTTAGGATGATGACAACTGATCAGTGTGCATGAATGAGTACAGATCTGTGTAAGAACACAACAAATTAGTGTAATACAAACATGCAAATAAAAATATAAATCTCTACAGTTTTTAAAAATACACACACAAATATTTATTTTGCACAATCTGAAGCAATTTTGCATCAAATTACTCATAAGCATGTTTTCATACTACAGTGCCTCTTACGGCTATTTCCTCGCTCTGCTCCTCCTTCCACACCCATAACAGAAGGGCTGTAAAAAGGAATTAAAATTCACAGCACACGTTTGAGATACTGCGTAATCTGAGTTGCAAACCCACCAGTGAGTCATGAAAGACATCCCAAAGCACTTGACAGCAAACTGCAAAAGCCTAACCTCCAGCCAACACAGATTTGTTAACATGGGGTTTTTAAGCATGATGATACCACATGTGCATTACTACTGGGTTAGAGACATTTAAATCCTTCTTGAAGTACCAAAGAGAAATACCCTCAGGAAAAATGATTATTTAATAAAGAGCAGGCTGCTTAGCTGTGCATTTAAATCTGAAAAATCAGTGTCTTGCAGTAGATCTTTATAAACAAGGGGGAAGAGCACTCAGCAAACTGCCATGGAGAGAAACGCTCACATTCAGCAGGAACTGAACAGAACAGGCCCTTTGCACTGTGCAGCACTGCTGTATTCTCCTGGGAAAGAGCTGCTCTCACAAGTAATTTAAGGTCTAATATTTTCTCTTAATCTAGAATGTTCTGTTATAACTTTCTAGACATGAATTACAACAAGGTTTTGTAATCTACCTACTCACACAAAAAGAAATCTTCTTCTAATCTTGCATACCACAAGTATTCCTCACTGTGACAGTGAAATCAGCAATATTTTCCCAGGAATACATTTCAAATTGAAAAATTGTAAATCCTCTGTGGAGGAATAATCAAAGTATCAAACCTAAATCTGCAGCCTTAAGGATTGTAGCAAACCCATGTGCTCTGTGGCTAGAGCAGAGACTTTAATTCATAGCACATGTTGAAAAGCAATCTAACACAAATATTTTTGTATTATCATGTTTAAAACCTGCCTCCAAAGAAATATTGTGAATAAATATGAACTGTATAAATTAAGTGTAGTTTCCCTTCAATTTAATCTCACATTCTCTGAAGTTGTACATTCGCAGGTAAAAGCTGTTTATTCTGAGGTTCAGTAGTGATAGTTCAATATAAAAGACAGCACCCTATACAAAACGAGTCTCTGTGTCTTGGGGAAGATAATTTTTCTGTATTGTAGTGCTACATAGTGCTAAATCCCCCTCACTGCTGTTAATACTCTGCACAAGTGTTTCACCTTCACACATCAAAGTGTGCCAGTTTAAGATACCAGGGGCTCTGCACTCTCCAGAGGACAAAGAAAATAAATATTAAAATTTAAATATGAAGTGGAAACTTCTGAAAAAAACTGACAGAAAGAGCAATTTTTATGAACAGACAGATGAACAAAAGAAAAGGATGAGCAGAGTCTGCAGGTATCTAAAACTGTTAAGTATCTTCAGGAGCCTTTTATATTTTTACCAGCACTGGGAACATAATTAGAAAAAGTGTTTCACAAATATTTAGGCAAGTTAAGATCCAATTTAGGCAAGTTAAGATCCAAGACTGATGTCCACAACCTCTAGTATTTGCTTTTGATCCCCATTTGCCTGACAATTTGTTTGCAGTGCACAGTTCAAGCCGGTGCAGTGTTTTGTACACGGGGGGAGATGGATCACAGCAGTGACAGGACAGCTCAATACAGACACCAGTCAAGAGCAGACGAGCTCATCGGTGGCCAGATTAATTCTGGAACATTTTTGAGGATGTAATTCACACCTACTCTTGAGGGGGCAGATCCTGAGCTTGTTACAACTCCAATTATTTAAGGAGGGGCGCATCAGTGGGATTTGTCTCTTGCTCAGCATTGAGATGCACATTTTTTCCAGGCTTCTGCACTGCTCAGTAATCCCTCAGAGCTAAGTCTGACAGATCCCAGTTTGCTGCCTGACATCAACTTAGCAACACTGAACAAAACCAGCCAGTCCATAGCTCAAGTGTTGGCTTACACCACAGCCTCTGAAACTCATCACCTCCTCTGCCTACCCAGGGTAATATCACCCTGCAGCCAAGCCAGGCTGCTTCAGCAGGGTCCTGGGAATTCATTTTGTAATGACAAAAACAAGTAATTGCAGATATTTTATATTACACCCTCTCTTGCCCCCTCCTCCCCACAAACAAAAAGAAAAAAGGACTCTTCAATATTTGGAGAATTAATACAGTGCTGTGCACTGAGTCAATGAGAAAAGTCACGTAACAGAAAATTCTCAAGAAAAACTGTACTTCTATTTCTGTTTCTACTTTTAAACTCTTAAGATTTCTCTTCTCAGTTCTCCTGGACAGATTATGTCCATTTCTTCCTCCTGGATTAAATTGCTTCAATTATTTCTAGGAATTGTACAGCACCATGTTGCTGGGGGTTATGGTGCTTTCTCTCAACACCACTGCGTTCTCACAGCAGGCTGCACCACTGCTCCAGAGCCTCTCCTGGACTGAGGCAGGAACACCCTGCCCCACTCACATCACAGCCCTACGAATTCCCAGTACTATCCTGGCTCAGCAGCCGGGGATGCACATGAACCACTGAACCACCAAGTTCACCAGACCCCTGTCCCACTGAAATTTCCCTTTAATTTCTGGTGCAGGAACTCTTTGGGGAACTCACTGCTCCAAGTTCAAATTGGTTCTCAGTCAGGCTCTACAAAATAATCTCTTGCTTGCACTTTGCAAGCTTTACTGTCAATGCCATGGGTTTTGGATTATTCACAAAATCCTTTTGCAATTATCATTTCTATTAATCTAGTTGTAGTGGCTGAAGGCCTTTCTGAAGCATACTGCTCCCAAGATGTTCTTTTCTAAGCTTGGCAACCACATGTGTTTGTCCAACACAATTACTTTTTCCCAGGATTTCCAAATTTCTCCTATACAAAATATTTTCCATGCCCAGCCTAGGGTTTCAGAAGAAATACTTCTTTCTCTTCTATTTAAAAGTAATATTTGGTGATCCCCTAAGCAAGTTCTTTGATGTGTCTCTGGCTTTTATTTTGGCTGAAGGCCCAGACTCAGAATGAAGCTTTGCAGGCAATCTACCATAGCAAACACCCCAGGAAAAGAGGAGAAGTGTTTAGTGGAAGTGGCAGCCCGAGCAGCTGCACACACAGGCCATTTAATGCTTCTGCAGACGGTTCAGATGCTGCTCTCCCCGGGCAGAGCAGGAACAGGAGGCTGTTATCACACCTCAGGGAGGGACACAGCCAAGGTTACCCAGGTAAGGTTTTACTGGCCTTCTTGAAAAACGTTCTGCTCTGGGATTGTGTTTATGTTAATATTGAATTTAAACAACAGCCACAAATTTATCACATTTATAACATTTTTAACAAATCTATAAAAGAGAGCAATACAGTATCAACAGGGGAAAAGAGGAACCACTTGAATACATACAGGGAAATGGGCATATGGCTTGTCAAACAAGCCAGCATTCAAAGGCTGAGGGCGTCAGGAAATGAAGACTCCAGCCAGCCACAGAACCATGAGTGTGCATAACCATGCAGAAATCTCTTAATTCTGAATGACACTTCTATCACAAAAAACCCCATGTGTTTTTATAGCATCGTGTACACTAGACAGCGTGGGGAAAATGGAACAGACAGCTATTAAAAGCATCCTTGGAACCATCATAAATACCCATTTTCATTTTTAGCTTAAAATTTCTCTAGCTGCACTATCAAGAGGTGATTTATCATCTTTCATTTTTCACATTATCTGTAAATAGGTTATTCCCAGTAGCATTGCTGTAAGAAACATTTGTCACAGCTGTAAGGGGAGGGAGCCTGGCTAATTTCTGGATTCAGAAACCAAGACAAATAGCCTTTCTTCCCCTGCAAACAGCTCTGAACATCACTCAAACCCTTTCCTCTGAAGTTAAATAGTATTTTCAAATCTTACAAGTACCTTGAACCTCGTTTTTCTCTTCATATTCTGATACTTAGAATGATCTGTGCCACTACATTTGCTACTAATTATGATGTAAGCCTGTAGAAAAGCAACTTTGTTAAACAAGGATGGGAAAATATGGAAGTATGTGGAAAAAAATACTAGAACACAGAAGGCCATTGTTAGAATATCAAATAATTACCATTTTCTAATAGTAAATGTTTGTCAACTACCAGTTTAACTTCATTAACCCCCTCTTCTCCCTTCTAGCTGATTAACCTTCCAGTGTGCAAGAGATGTATTCTGGCCTACCTGGACTACAAACTTGTTCTAAAACAGTGTCTGTCCCAAATGTCACTGGGTCCCTGCTCAGCTGAAGACACCTATTTGTAGCACTCTGCACCACACAGTGATGAAAAAACACATGTAAGGAATGAACACAATATTAGGACATCAGGAAGAGACCTTACTACTGGTAAGAACCCTGCTCAGCAGTGTTTTTTTTAAAAAAAAAGCTGAGAAATACTCAGTGATTTGATAATCCACTGAGTGTCAAACCTTCATTCAACACTGAAAATCTGAAAACTGGATAGAAAGAAGTGATTAAAATGATCCTTTTTAAGGCTCAACCTACTGCTAATTGGTCACAACCATCATGCAGAACTTCATTTGTGACACCAGTAGAACAGAAATTATAATGCTACTTTAATAACCTGAAAGAACTTTGCTAATAAAAGACTGAATCATTTCTTTAATATTAAACAGTACATTTACTCTGCAAATGATGGACCAGTATTTGACTGGAATGCAGTTTTAGCCAGCCAAGACTTTTCCTTATTAAAAAAGAACAGAAATCACTGTGAGCTGAATCCCACAGTCCCTTCCCCTACAAAGCTCTCTTTGAGGTCAATAGAAAATTTGGCTATTAAAGAATGTTGAACTCTGACCCCTGGAATAACACAGCACAAATCATATTCAGTCTTGAAAATAACCACCCATCCTAGGTCTGGAAAGATTTCAAAACAGGAGAAACAGGACATCCTTTTTTTATTATTCTTTACTAAAATTCACAAAACCAGAAAGGTTACAACTTAGTCTGGCAAACCATTTGAGCCTCCCCATTCACTGGCCTTTATTGTTTACTGCACACTTATTTCTTCTTTTAGGATATACAAGACATAACAAAGACCATTAATTTAATCTCTTGAGAGTGAAGCAGCATTTATCATTAGACACATCAAGCACAATACGGAATACTGTAAATAAGCTTAATGTGCTTTTTCAAACTGCAGCAGCTGTGGATGATGATGAACAAGGAGAGAATGTAAACCAAACACCTTCCTTTTATTCTGTGTTGGACATTTTATGCAAGCAATGTCTAAAACCAGAGTGACAAAAGCTCCATGAAAAGAAAATTGATATAGGTGTTATATTCTGACAAATCTAGTCTAGTGGTCAGTATTCACAAAAACATTTCATTCTACCAATTGCATGTTAAAAAATATTACTTTTAGAACTCCTGTCATGCTTCCCAACTATTTTGGTCTACCAGTTTTCTATATCTATTCAAATAGAAGACTCAAAGTCTTACACAGCTACAACTCCACTTAACTACAACAATCATTGTGTGTAGATCATTGTTTGGAAACATTAAACTTACTTCAGATCAAACAGCTACTCTGTTTCACATTCAACTTGTCTTTGGTCTTCTTTTTTTTCTCAAAATATATTTTCATTTTAAGTCAGCCCTTCGCTTTGATAGCTTTGAAAATCTTTCCCATGGTCTCAAACTACTTTCATTCTGCTCAAAATAATAACTTTTACTTAACATATGATAGAGCAATTTAACAACTCACTCTCTTCTAACAGTTCGTTATAGGTGATTAATCTTAGTCCTATTAGGTCTGAAGAGTCCCTGAGCTCATCAGTCGATCCTTTCTAGACTCCTAACCAGGGGAATACATGAAATAAATGCTTGAAATAAAATAAAGACTGACCAGAATATTTTATGCTTCAATCAGATCTGAGTAGTTCACTTTCAGTTTAGCAAAAGATCAAGTACAGAAAATATCAGAGCAGTCTCCTGTCCTGGCTGGAGATCTGTTGTAACCCAGCAGATCAGGACTGGCAGGGCTGGAGGGAAATGCCATCCATGTTTCAGTAAAATAACACACAGCTTGTGTCCGTGTGCTTTGTTCCATCAGTCTCCAGTCCTGGAGCTGGGGTTTCATTGAGACCCCCTTTGCCTTCCCAGAGGGAGAGGGTTTTTATTATCCTTTCACACCTCAGCATGAAGCTGTTATTATACACCACAGATGTAAAAAAAAAATCCTATACTCTTTCAGATAGGATGGTTCACCAAGGGTGAAATAGGTCTTTGCCTCCTTCTTTCTTTCACAAATGCATTTTTTCCGAAAAAATCACAGCCCTCGCATTAGAGTTTGCTCTTAGAAAACACAAGAGACTCGGCTTCAGTGCTGCTCCCTCAGCAGGTGAATGTACCCTGGCAGCCTTGCTTCAAATCCCTTCCTTTGGTCCTGGCACAGTCAGATCCAGTCCCATTAAGGGCACTCCAGGGGCTCCCAGCCCTGCCTGGAAGGGACACCCAGGGCACGGCTCCTGCTGATGTTCCCACAGTCAGGGCCTCACAAACAGAGGGAACACTTCACCACAAGCACTGACAAGGATTCAAAAGCAACTTGGGGTTCTTTTCAGGTATATGACTTTTACTTCTTCCTGCTCTGTGGCCATTTGAGACCTTGAGAAAAATACTCTGAAAAAACTAAACTTTAAACTATAAGCTTAAATATCAACTTTAACACTTGCACTGATTGTAATTCATTAGAGTACATTAGGAGTAATTCAAGGGGTAAATTACTGCATGAAAAATACAAGGAAGACACAATTGATGTCATCTGACTTGAGCTGACTAAGCAAGGAGCTATGATGCTTTTAAGAATGACAATTAAATGAGAATAGTGAGAATAACATTGTTTCTGGAATAAAAAAATATGTAAATTTAGATACATTCTACTTTTTCTTGCCTCTGTCAGCATTTTGATCTGGTATTTTCAAGACACTGAAGACAAAAAGTGATCTTTTTTGGAGGGGAATCCAAAAAAATGTAGACTTGTATTTTAAATTGAATAACCCATGATAACATGGGTGTATGTATATGAAATTGGGGTGACTCAAGACCCCAACTCCTTCCCAAGAGAGCAGGAAAAGCCTCAAGTGTAGTGTGCATATTTTTCAATTAGCTGTAAGTCAGGATAGAATTTAAGATACTGCCCAAGTTATTTGCTTAAACAAGGCCACCCTTAAGTCAAAATGTACCTGCTCTGGTAGTTTGGGTGGCATTATATGAGTGTGAGCCATGTGGCTCTGTCCTGGATGCAGTCCTGAACTCCCACCCGTACAGGTGTGTCCCTTTACACTGTCTGACAGTGAAATGCTTGTTTTAGCACCAGGCTGTACTATGGAAGGGCTCCCAATTTCATCCTCAATAGGGGAGATTTGTTTTTCTTGGAAAAAACTTGTGATTATATAGAACCATCCTGAGGTCTGACATCAGCTGAAAGGTTTAAAGGCAAGATAGAGGTTTAACAGGAGGTTAGTAGCCCAGTTTTACCTTTTCAGCAACAAAATTTTAACTGTGCTATGCAATCATCAAACTGGTTTCATTATTGCCACCCAGTATGGGCACATTAACAGCAGAGAGAAAGACATTCAATATGAAATACACAAGTCAGATAATAAACAAATAGGCTCTTCCTTTCTCTGCTTTGCCTCTTTCCTCTCCCCAGCACACGCTCCAAGCTTCACTTTTCCACGAGGACACTCACCAGCCAAAGCTTTGGAGATGCCAGTGGCACACACGTGGTTCCACAGGGACTCGAGGGGTGAGGTGGAGCCAGAGGATGGTGCTGATGGCCCATGGGTGCCAAGCCCTCCAGTGCTGCCCCGTGGAGCAGGATTCCTGCCCTGGAAGATCAGAGCTGCCTTCAGATCGATCCTTCAGGCACCCCTGGGATACCAGAACCAACAGTGGATACCAAGGACTTCGAACACCTTCAGCAACAAGTGCCCAGTTACACCAGGAATAAGCCTGTACCCTTCTTTACATTTTTCAAGATAAATACAACTAAAATCTGATTGTAGAATGTTAAACACAAACACTTGAAAACTCATGCTACTCATATTATGCAAAAACATTAGCTCAGTCAACCTGAGTATAAATAAGTGTTTCAAATATTTTTATGGTGCAGAATGCACTCCACTGCCATGGTAATTTATGCATCTGTTGACTCTTATTTTAAATGTTGAGCCATAACACTGCAGCTCCGTGCTTGCCATCATTTCCTACTCCTCCTTCAGCCACTTCTATAAAGAATTTTATTGACTATATCAGCAAGAAATAATCCCCATTCTAATAACCACTTCTACATTTAAGAGTGGGTATCTTATATCTCAGCTCCTACTAATTTTGTTCCCTGTGCATGTATATTAGAGCCTCCTGTACTCCACCAGGCAAGGAAGGGTGCAGGACAGCCACCCAAGGGACTGTACAGAACTGCCACAGAACCAACAGAGTCAGGAGTGTGTGCAGAGCAAATGTAGCTGCAAGATTCTCTAGAATGTTCTAAGGGTGACACTCATGCTATGCTTGGAAGGGCCAATAAACTTCTGAGAGCTTGGGGAAGGCGTCTGTGCCATGGGTAATCTGCAACTCACAAATATTCAGAGGTAATTGAGCACCACATCAAAAAATTATCATCCCTCTTGCCCCTAAAAAGGAGAGGGTTAGATCACGAATCTTCCAGCTATACTCAATAGAAGCCAGCTCAGCAAACAGGGTGTGCTTCAGGCATTGCTACATTTATATTAACTGGAATTAAATGTTACATTTACGAAAACTCAGGAGGCAACCTCACAGCCAAAGAAAGCATTTCAGTGCTGCATACAGCCTGTTAGACTTCAGTCTTCATAATGTTTGCTTACACATCTAATTAAACAAAAAAAAAATTCTATTGAAGTCAAAGATTTGATATGGATTAGTTCAAAGAACTAAACTTACTCCAAATTCAAGAAGGGGGGAACTTAAGTGCATTCAACATGCAGGAGTTTTAAATGCTGTCAAGAATGATTTAGGTGTTCAGGAACCTCATTTCAGAAACCTATTTGTCTCCTGACACCTAAGCAAGCTAAGCTGCTTTTGGAAATAGAACTGTGTCAGCCTGACAGTTTTGACAATGCTACTTCTCTGACTTCCTCCAGCATCTCATTCCTCCTTGTCCTTTCAGAAACTTCACATCATTAAAATCCAAAGAGAACAGAGACTCCAGGAATTTTGTGATAATATATTCACAAAATGGTACAACAGTGTGTGAAACCAACTAACTACCGCAGAATTGTCAGGCAAGTAGCCTATAAATCATGCAGACAATTTGCTGCAGCTGTTCAACAGACATGAAAAGGAATTCATTGCTTAAAGAATAGTTAGCAGAGTCTTACAGGACTGTTAAGAGTAAAGGCATTACTTTTCCTGCCAGATTCTGTTTCATGATTTTTTTAGAATAAAAGTTAAATTATTTTAGACTGAAATAATTAGTCTCAGTTCTTATCAAAATAGAAAATGAAAAGGTTTGTTGGCAGGATCATAGACACATCTGAATATTCCTGCCACCTTCAGCAGCCAAACACCCTCAGAACATGGAGTGTTCCTCCAAAGGAAGCTCCTCATTCTTTTCACTGCTGAATATTATTTGTAAATCACTTCTGAAGTAGCCTCCTTGTGTAAATTTACACCACACAAAGCTCTTACAGACAGGATACTGTTTGCTTCCTAAAGACAACAGGTCAAACTTTAAAATTCCACTTTTTCTGGGTAATTCCTGGAAACTTTCTCAGCCAAAACCATCCAGGAATTCCAAATAATGAGCTCAAATAAGATTCATGGGCACGAGAAGGGTGCACAGGAAAGCCTGGTCGTCCCTGCCATTGTACATCACTCTTCTGAGGATAGACCAGGAAGGCAGTGCACACCCAAAATCCAAACAGCCATCAGGAAATATCCCTTTGCTGACAACCCCATAAACAAGCTTTCACTTCTCACATTTCATTGAAATATTAAGATCAAGTTTACTCGCCAAAAACTTAATGAAAAGAAACATTTTTGTTGTTCTAAATTATAAAATTTGGTTGCTTTTCCCCCTCAAAAGATTCTTGCATTATCATCTACCATATAAAAACACTCACTGATGGAAATATAATAAATTAACTGCCGTCAGGATCCAGTTTTAGTGAAGAAAACAAGATGGGATAGGTATAATTAAACAAAAAAACACACTACAATAGAAGTGTGTAGAAGGGACTGCATTTGGTGACCTCTAGCTTCTTTAGAAGAAAACCCAGTAAGGTACTACATGAGTTAATTAAAAGTACACTGTCCAGAGCGAACAAAACCCAAGAACAATGCTACAGGCTATTAAATTAAATGATCATTCTGAACTGTAATTGCTTTATAGACCACTGAATTCCTCCAGTGGGGAGAAAAGATTTACTAATGATATCAAACATCTCCTATGATAAAAGTTTAATTATTAAAAGGTTCTATCTCTGAAGGCAAAGTCTGTTTCTGTGTTTATGTTGCTTCTATTTTTTCCCTAAATTATTAAGAGCAGCCATCACCAACCCTACCCTCACTTTAACCCCCTTGAAATATTTTATGCACTCTTAAACACCTTAATGTGATGTAGTTCTCTGTGGTCTCAATTTAGGAAAGCAGGTAACTGTATCTTAAGTGCCACGGGGACAAATCCTCAGCTGATATATATCACATTTATGGAGCTTCAGCATCCACCTCAATAGGACTTAAATGCTTTCTCAGTACATTGCTGAACCAGGTTATTAAAAAGAAATAACAAAAAAAACACCTTGTTCCTGAAACTGTCACAGAGTATTGACAACACAGAAATTAATACTTGTATGTGGAATTTCATTATCATGATTCTTATGCAATATGAACATTCTGTAGTGTATGTAAGTGTTACTGTACAGCAGCAAAATTTTTCAGTCAAGGTAATGCAGAGCTTCCTAAAAGATCATCAAAGGTCCTTGTGGTTAGGCAGTCATTTAGTCAGTGATCTCGTTTTGTAGACAAAGCCATTAGGACAACATAAAACTGGTTTCAGGAAAGCACATTAGTTAATTATAAAGCAATCTAAAATAAACCAAAAGGAGAATATTTGATTTATTCTAAACGTTTATAGATGTTATAATACTGTGGTTCTATAACTTGGTATCTCATCCAGGGGAAATGACAAGATTTTATAGCAATAGTAATAGGGGGGTTTAGACTTCTTTCTTTCAAGCAATTTTCTAATAATTCACTTCCAGCTTCTCCTGACAAGAACTGGTCTGAGTTTTATGCCTGATTTTGCACATGCCGATATCAACAACCTTCATTAGGTGCAATAGGAAGGTCACAACAATTTGTGAACAACAAGAAATAACAGTTTTACAGCAGCTTTCACCAGCTGGTCTGCACAAAGTGCTCACATGAGTCAAGGGTGCAAAGCCCAGTTCAAACCTTTCTTGAAAACACACCAACACTACCACCTTCCCACCTGCCTGCACTGTTTCTTTCTGCTGTTTATCCACCTTGTTTGCTTTTCTTGCATTCTCACCACACCTTTTAGACAGCATTAGCACTCATTCTGTGTTTTTCAGCTGCATGTAAAAGTGGGGCTCAACCTGTTTGCAATCAGTGTAAATGTTAAATAAATCTTCAATCTGTTCATACTGCAACACAAACTGGATCTGTCTCATTCACAACACAAACATAAGGACCTTTTCAGAAGAAAATCTCTTTAGATTTTGCATTTAAATTGAACCTACCACAGTGGGGTCCCAGGATAAAATTGGGGCTCCCATGCTCAGGTTTAAAAATGGATAATCAATTCCACTGGCTTCTGTCACTGTTCTGGAATTGCTCCTTGGATCCTGCTTTAATGTGTGCAGATACCAGCTCCAGTGACACACAATTGCTGATTGCATCTTAAGCTGTTAAATCTCACCAGACTGCAATAGCTATTTATTTCTTGTCGCTGCATTTCCTGTGCAACTTGAGGCCTTCCCTTATTCACAGGCATTCATTATACTCATCAAAAAGTTTATTCCTATCTCAGACAAGACCAAGCATATCTAAAGAGATACCGTAGCTCCACAGTAGATTCATTACAAGTGAGGTTTGACATATTCATTCCTAGTGCTTCATGTATTGCTAGTGGATAGCTTATAGCTTCTTTCTCTAATGTTCCGTTTCTGCAGGCAAACAAATTTCTGCCTGAGGCACTTGAGTAAACTAGAAGCAGCTCCAGCATGCCCCCACTCTGCAACTGCCGTGAAATCTTTCATAACATCTTTCTCAAAGTCTTTTTTGTAGCAAGAATTATCAATTCTTCCTTGGCTTTATCCATTGCTTCCCAAAAATAAGTGCCCCAGATCTAGGATATATTATGCAGATTCTCCCAAAGACATCCAAGGTCAACAGAGATTTTTGTTGGTTGGTTTGGGCTTTTTTGTTTTCAGTTTTTTTTTTTTTTTTTTTGGGGGGGGGTTGTTGGTTTTTGTTTGGGGTTGGGGGGTGTTTGGAGATTTTTTGTGGGAGTGGTGTTTTGCTGGGGGCTTTTTTAATGCTTTAAATTTTATAACTAATTGGGGAACATGGGAAACTTGGGGCTTTGAACTAAACCAAGTAATTGTGACTGTACCTGCTCCTATTACTTGAGGCTCCCAGTAGCACAGCTCTTCACTGTTGTCTACTGCAGCAATCTCAGTGGTTTTAGCATACAGGAAACAATCTACAAACCTATTTAGCTGTGTGCTTGGTGTCCTGCTTTTATCACAGGAAGATAATTTTCCCAAATTAATTATAGCAGAGAAGATTCCTACAGCTTGTTACTATAGCAATGGCTGCAGAAGAGCTGATACTCCTTGTGGGAGCAGCGCTAACCCTCCCATGGCAGGGCTTGGCTCCCAGTTCAGGTTTTTCGTGTGGAGGTCTCTGCTCCAAGCAGCCCAATATTCCTGAGCAGTGACATCTTTCCACACTCCCTTTCTGCATTCCCCCCAGGGCTGGAAATAGTCCTTTGGCACAGAGGTCTGAGGCAAGGGGAAGCTGCATTATCTTGCTTCATCCCACAGTGCAATTCTTGGGAAAGCTGCAATTAGCAGCTACCTTAGGAAACTAAGTTTGGGTCTGGGTTGGTTTTTCTTCCCTTTTTGCCCTCCACAGATGGGTGCACTTGGCTTTTATTTAGACAGAAACCGAAGCAACATGTCACAGGGAAGGTGGGCAACTGCAAAAATAGACTGAATGGAAGGTACAGCTGTAAGGAAAAAAAGAGGGAGGAAAGAAGGGAAACTAAGGGCAAAGTTTTCTCCTCACTTACTAGATCAGAACATACTTATCCAAAGAAAGTCTTTTCATCCAAATTACTTACAAATACATTCTGGATCCCTGTAAGCCAGTGTTCTCATATTTTGGCTCAATATATTTATGCTGTGGATGAATAAATGTACTTAATGCCACTAGACCTGTCAAGAGGAAATGCACTCCTTGATTTCAGACAGCAGAAAAGGTGCAAAATGTGAAGCCAGTACTGTACAGCCCTGGAATAGCTTGGCCACTGGAAAGTATCTTTTTAAACCCATCAGTTTTTTGTACCTGATATGCTATGGACAAATTCATACCACTGCACAATGAAGATTCTGACTTCTTCCAAGGCTTTCCACAGTCTTTACAACATTTCAGTTTAGCTTTTTGATCAAGTTTCAGAAAACAGTGACAACAAATCAAGTTCCACATGTCCCCCACTCCTCCTGGCTCAGGAAGAGTTCCTGATTGCATGGTGTAAGCATTTTGGGCTCAGAACTAGCTTTATTGGCCACTCTGTATTTTTATGAGCAATACATACCAGCACTTCCCTACTTTTCCACAGCAGAGAACGTTCACATTCCTTCCCAGATGCTCAAAGCATGTTTGAACTGACTTTCCTTCCTCTGGAGTTTCTAAGAGGTGCAAATATATTATTATGGCCAGCCACTGCTGTCATTGATCAGCCCTGATTTTGCAGGTGTGAAGCAAACTTGGCACAACTTAGTAACTCTGCAAGGGGCAAAAGGTCACACTTTCAATTATAATCCTCATTAATTACTACAATTAAGTGAATTTGTTAACACCAAAGCTCAAGTTGTTTAACATAACTAATTAAGCAAGTAACAGACTGTTCCATCCATTAGCATTGCACTGCTTCTGGAGGCTTCTGGAGTTTTAATTTTTTGTTAACTGTTTCTGTAGGAGACTGTTAGCAATTAAAAGCAAAGCAGGGGAACTAAAGTCTGGCACCATCCGAAACATCTGTCATAGGTGAAAACTCAGTACAGGATGTGAATGTCTAGCCCAAACCAAGGCAGTATTTTTCTTTTCCACAAACAACAAAACACAAATCAATCATGATATGATGACAGAACATAAATCATTGCTTGGACATGGCCACTATGTTCTTCTAAGAGACAGGAAGGAGAGCAAAATGTTTTGTACAGAGGAAGTAAAATGCAATCCCTGCTGTCCTCTCCTGTTGTTCTTGTGGCATGTGAATACCTTGGTTCACAGCCCCAAAAGATGTTTGATTCCCTATGACTTCAAACAGACATACAGTATTGCACAAAGGAGAAAAGACCCTTTCTGTTTTGATATTATGGATTAGTTAGAATAGGAAAGCTCAAATACCCTCAAGCTGAATGACTGTAAGGTCCAGAGAAACTGATTCCTGCTGAAACCAGGCATTGAGGTCAACCCCTGCCCTCCTCCCCACTGTGGCCTGAGGCACTCAAGGGACATGAGGCATCCCCAGGTGCTGGGAGCGCTGCTGCTGAGGGAAGCACAGCTGAGAGCAGGAGCTGGGGGCAGCTGCTCCTCGTGGCACAGCTCCAGCCGGGCAGCCAGGCACAGGCAGGCTGAGCAAGCCCACCACAGCTGCCTGCCCCCTGGACAGGAACACGGAGCTGCTGGCAGGACACGCTGCTGCCCAACAGCGAGACCAAGGATTTCTTTTAAGTGTTCTGGGAATACTAGTGCAGGCTCAGAAACAGACTGTAAGCTCTTCAGGGCAGGCACCATCTGTCTCTATTTCAGATGGAGGGGTTCTACTTTTTCACTGCGTTGTTAAGGCCCTGCTGCAGTAAAGCAGGGTAAGTGCACAAACATCATCCTTGCAGGACTTGAAAACTGCAGAATAAAATAGATGACTCAACTGCAGAGTGACAGGCAGGCAAAGACTAGTTCCCAGCAAAGCAGGGCATTGCTCTACCCAGCACATTATGTTCCCCAAATACAGCAGACACTGACAAGTGTCCTTCAGGACTGCACCTCCCTGTCAGGCTTAGCACATTTTTTGGTTTTTATATGGAAAAGGAAAAAACAAACCCAGTAAGATCCCCTCCCCCCAAGAATGAAAAAGGCATTAAAAAACCCCATAAACTCGTCGCCAAAAAGTGACTCCTGTTCAGAATATCCTCTTGAAGCTGTTTGTTTCCCAGGCAGTTTAGTTCATTTTATACAGCCACACTAAGTATTCAAATTCTACAAAAGCTATTACAGTCCATCAAGATGATGCTGCAGAAGAAAATTCTAAACCTAAATGCCACAAAACACAATCGCAAAAATGAGAAATTTAGTAACTCTTGAATCAAAACCTGATGGTGCTTGAGATAAGCACCTTTCCTACCCTTTCTTACACCTTTTACTCCTTGGCTCAGAATTTCATTTGAGCTTCTGCAGTCTCTAGTCTGGCAAGTGATTTGATGATAAAACTTCTGCTGACACACAAAGGAAACTAACTGTGTTCACAACATATTCATCTTCTTGTACATAGGCAGCTACACATTTATGTAGCAAACCCACCACTAGTTGAGGGGTTTTCCGTTCTGCCTTAGACCTTGCCTATAATAAATGGTTGGACTATATAAGGAGATCAAGGAGGTTAGAAACAAGTCATTCAAATGAGAAAAATCATTAAGTCCTAATTACACCAGGGTTTTGTAGAGTACCTGTTGGAGCTGGTAGGTTTTCACTAATAAGGCAATGGATGGTCCACGTACCATAGCTATATCTTTCCCACTAATTAATTGTAATTCTAAAAACTGCCTACAAAATATGTTTGCCCAAAGTACCATTTGGTTCTCCAAATTGAGCCATAGCTTGATTGTGCTAAAACTGGGAATCTCATGGTGTTCTACGCACTCAAAGTGCTGAGGGATAAGTACCCAACACATTACATCTGTGAAGATTACGCCTATTCCTACCCTCCCCTGACCTATAAATAAATATTCTGACGCTCCTGTCTTTCCCAGATTTTTTAGAGGCTCCTCCTTCCTTGAAAGTCACTGCCTTATTCTCTCCCAGGAATATCTTCATTTCTACCAGCTCATGGCTGAAAGTTTTGGACAGACATTTCCTCTGCTCCTGGCAGAGGAGAAGGGCACAGACCTAAAAATAGCTGAAAGAACACCAAAGCCGGCAGGAGTGATTGCATGGTCCATGTATTAAAAAAAAAAAAAAAAAAAAAAAAATCACAATTGATTTTCCAGACAGAAAGCAGCAATAAAGCAATAAGAGGTGCTGTACCTGGCATCCTGTCCTCTGGTTCTCACCAAGACATCCATAAACAGAATTGTGACAGAACAGCACTGAGTCAAGGTGCTGCAAAGCACACTGCCTGCAGTGCCTGGTGTGAGCAGTGCACCCTGACTGTTCCACAGGGGACAAGAACTGGATGCCCTAGAGTAGAAACTGATGTCCATAAACATCAATGCCATAAACCCCTCAGAGTGACAACAAAACCTTGGAACAGCACTGGGAAATACTTTGGTAAAGTTCCAGAATAAAAAGCAAGGTTACTAACACCCAGCTTTTATCACCTGTTCACATTTAATTTCACAAGCTCTATTCAGGCTGGGGAGAATCATAAGCTTATTACTCAAAGTCACAGATACTTTGTGTTTACTCTAAAAAAATATAAGGTAATACTGAAGAAATTATCAAAAGAGATTAATTTTAAAATTCTGTTTCAATACCACAACGTTTCCTAACTGTGGAGAATGTTGCCAATACTGTATGTATATAACAAGATTTAACAAATGAAAGAAATGAAATCTGTTTTTCTATAGCAAAGCCTCAAAACCTTATATTTTAACTTTATGAGAACCAATTAGAAAAGTACCCTTGAGCTACCATGAACTTCTTTGACACACAAAGAGAACTAAAGAAACATCAGAAGTATTTCATTGCTTTAACTTACCTAGCTATTGCATGAAACCATATCATTAGGTGATTTTCTATGATATCTTTATCTTACTTGAAGGAACACATGGGAGATGGGATGTTACTCAGTAACTTGGCACTGTCCATCAGTAAAGAAAGATGGTGTGAGCTGACCCGACTGTCCCAGATTGATTATCTCATTTAAAAAGTGCAGAAATGTGGATCTATTTAGTACATATTTTCTGAGTTCTTTAGAAAATATTTCAAGAACCTAACAGCTACTTATTTATAATTTCTATTACCCAAAACAGTCCCTGAGTTCAGATACATCCTTCAGCAGTTTGGCCTTTTTCTATCCCATGCAATAATCTCAGGAGTGTAATGTGATTAGAAAACACAATAGCAACTGCAGCTGAAGCTTAACATTGGGGAATGCTGAGCAAAACCACAGATGATAGGTACTGCAGAAATACCTTCTTATTGATAAAGTGGAAGAGCCCACCAAAATATTAATGAGAGAGAACAGATAAGAGTTAAATGCTTTAGCTTATAGTCCTCTTAGGCACAAAGATGCAATTTGAATCCTGATCTTTTCATAACCTCTGAACTTTTCTTCCTTTTCCTTAAACCAGGCACGATGCTTTGGACATATTTCTTCCCAACAATCTAATGAGAAAGTCTTTCACTAAGGCTGAGCTAAGTTCCAGCAATTGCTAGGGTGACTCCCACCTTATAAATCACTCACAAATATGACCCACTGTATTATCCTATAAAAATTCAGCTACACAAATTTTAAGCCAAAAGCCGCTTAACTCACTTGCATTATCTTCTGAATTGATGAACAATCCTATACCAAGACATTTGCATTTTCTCCTTAAATTCTGTGCCAGAATCAAAGCACCTTGACTCAGTGTCTATGCTTATTACAGTACATTAATGGCCATGTTTATACACAGCTTTTTCCTAGTGGGCAAACTGAAGCTTATAAACAACCTAGTTTGGGGTTTCCTCAGAGTTCAGCTTAGTGTGTGACAAGGTGTTCAAAAACCAGGCAACACTGACCAATTAGAATCATATTTCAGTGGAAGAATAGTGAAACATTAAAGTAAAAATCTGCCTCGCATTTTCTCAAAACAGGTACAGCAGAATCAACATTTAGTTTAATGTTTGATCCTCTGACATTCAGTGATTTGTTAACAAGTAAAGGAATCTGGACTCATAAATAAACATCAGTAGGGATTTATAATCATAGCAGAGCTCATAAACCAGGAATCAGATGTGTTGCATGAAAGATGACCTGGAAAGCTGCAGCAAGGTCAGCTCTTTCCAGTCAGGGAGAGCCGGAGGAGCCTTTGCTGGGTGACGGCACCAGCTCGGCTTCCACGGGTGAGCTCAGGCCAGCCGTGTCTGTTTGCCTTCCAGCTCCAACAATGACTCACTTCCTCACATTCTAAGCAACTGTTTGCCCACTTATGAAAAGAGTCACATTTTGCTAAGGTAGGGGGGACTCGCTGTCACATCCTAAGGCTCCCCCAGCAATGCACACTTTCATTCTTCAACACTGAGCAGGAAAATAAAGAGCTGCTCACTCCGTGTGGGCTTTACTGCATGAAAGCCTCCTCCTCTGCTGCTGGAAGGGAACATCACCCTCCTCACTTCAGGCTTCATTGCACAGCCCAAGCACCCTCCAGAAGTTCTCCCCCACCTTCAACTCTCCACCCTCTCCTTTATTTTTAAATAAAAAGCACCACCCCTTTCGCCCAGCTGATTCAATAACTGCATAGGGCCAATTGAAGCCAGTCATGTCTCTGCTATGTTTTATTAGTCTCTTACAAAACACAAGGAGACAACAATTTGTGCTATTAATACAGAGAACAACAGTAGAACACCCTCCTCCTTTGAAAAGCAAGGTGAAATTTTCAGCTGGAAGCTCTTACAGTTTCAATGTTCCTTATCTGCTTCTGTCCACAGCTGCTGATGACAGCTAAACTCCTGCACCCATCCCAGCAAATTGCATGAGTTTAATCAAGTGGCTGTGTGATATATTTGGTGACAGCAGATTTAGTTACCCTGCTGTGATAAAGGGTTGATCAATGTACTATTATTCTTTCCTTTATTGGCTTTTCTTTCTTCCCAGCAAGTATAATATTACAGTATCACAGACCAAATTTTCTGCACTTGAGAACATACCACCCGCTTCTAAATCCAAAGCCAATGTTTCCTGCTTCAGCAACAAAGGCATTTGCTGCATCTTAAAATTTGTGGTTTTCTAGAAATCCTTTCAATTTCACAGAACTGAATTGTAACTGCACTGAATTTTGCATATTGGACAAAATTATTTGAAGTTTTTTTTTTTTTTTTTCTAATTAGTTCAAAGCAACTGTCCTTTTTCAGCAATAGACTAGGGATTCCTGCTTTATGGTCTGTAAAAAAAAAAAAATATGACAACAAAACAGTAATTTAGTCTTTTGTCACGTTTGCTTTCCAGCCTTGTCCAACAAAGTTCTTAGCCCAAGACCAAGGTAACAATGTTGAGCTCCAGGGATACTGTACGTACCATCCTTCCCACCAAACCTGGGGTCAGATAACCCAGTCTGGCTCCTGTTCAATGATCAGATGGCTCCAACATTTTTGGCTGTGTTTGAAAAATTCTTCCTGGAGGTTGAAGATTTCAATCTCAAAATGCCTCCTGCAAGGTTTGGTGATGCTGCTGGTAAATCACTTTGCTCTATGGCTCACTTAGAACATATCCCCTGTGGCTGTATAAAGCCATCTAACACCTAACAGGACACCAAGACAGAACAACATTGCCAGGGTTCTTCCACTTTTGTGTTTTGGGGTTCAGTTTTTTTGAAGGTCTTCTATCCCAATTCACTTCAGGATATTAGGAGAATACAACTCTCTGGAGTAAAAAGGGCAGATTTCAAATGATAGAGAATCTCTGCTGTCTATAGAACTTGCCCTGCCATTCAGTGTGCTGTTATATATTAAGATGTGTATTAAATTTAACTTTATGATTAGAAAGTAATTGAAGGATCAAAAAAGCAAAACTCCCCTTCAAGCTTTTTGCTTTTACTGCCATTTTCTGTCTTACTAAGCAATGTCTTTATCATGATGTCATTTCTTCTAGGGCAGTAATTGCAAAAAATGCAGAGATCATTTGTCTCCAGTAAAAGTTTGTAACAGGCACTTAACATTGGAACTTACCTTTACATTTTGATTATAAAAGAAAATGGTCCATATGGCATAAATATCCTGAAGTGAAATGGGAGTTCATGAATTTATAGCAAATGTGATAAGGGTAAAAAGACCTCAAGAGTAAATGCTGTGATAATGGTCTTTTAATAGACCTAAGAGGAAAACTGGCTAACTCTTACCAGAGCTGGGGAAATAAAGGCACAAATCAATGAGAAAAGTTGCCAGTTAAACAAAAAAGTATCCAGAGCAAAGTTCATATAATAAAATGATCTGCCTTCAAATGAAACTTACAAGACAAAATTCTTAGTGAGACAAACCTAAGAGCAATAAATTAGAGTACAAACAAAGATATCTGCACTGGTGGATGTTAAAAGCTTCTGTGTTTAGGCTTAATGACTGAAAGGGCACAAAACAGTTCACACAAGGGACTTGGAAAAATAAGAGGTAGGGATTTTTTTGTTTGTTTTAAAATCAATATAATTTTCTGCAAATACACTATGGAATTACTTCAATGTATGCAGAATTTAAATCTGTGTTCCTCAAGGTGTTAAAATATACATTTCTTAGGGAAATGCCTTGTGGCTTCAATTACTAAGTGATAAAAATACTTCTGAACTGATGGTCTGTGTTACTGGTTCTGGAGCCACATATTTATTTCTCTGCCACAGACTTAACTCAGGGAAAGAAATTAATTTCTGATTGGATACTACTGATAGTATTAAAACTTCATTTTTTTGTTAGCTCGAGAAATCTGTTATTAAAAATTCTCAGTTTTTTTCTCCAATCACCCTAACAGACCAACACCTCTATGTTATCACAATTCTGAAATCTCCTACTTATGCACCTTGAAACCTCAGCAGTTTAATCAAAACATTGTGCTCCAAATGGGCAGAAGATCTTTACACACTGAGCAAGACTCCCAGTGAAGTATTCTTTACAACACAACTTATGTGTAGGGATAATACTTAATGAAAAGGTTACACATGAAATAGAGCTAACAACATCTTGGATTTGAGATTAGTTTGATTTCATAACTACACTACCTGAAAAGCTTTGTGTCACACAAACAAATAGAGTGAAAACAGAATACTACAGAGAACAAGAGAACATCATCACTGCTTAGTGTAAAGTCACTAAAGGAAACACTTCTTGATGGCAGATGTCATGAGAAACAAAAGGAAGGCTCAAACACATGGCACTATACACCAAAATCCCAAAACAAGCATCCAAACATTTAAATATATGCAATTTGAAAAGTGTAATTTTTCTGACTAATTCAGTCAATAATTTTTTTTTTTTTTCTACTTTAAAAAAAAATTAGTCTCTAGAAGACAACACATGCACTGGTACCTGCATACACCTACTACAGATACCTCCTACAAAGTCCTCCACACTACACTCACTGACCATTTTCATGTCTATGAAATACTC
Organism: Aphelocoma coerulescens; assembly: GCF_041296385.1. NCBI lineage: Eukaryota > Metazoa > Chordata > Aves > Passeriformes > Corvidae > Aphelocoma > Aphelocoma coerulescens. Next base: position 14,370,140 of record NC_091025.1, on the reverse strand, counting down.
TACTTTGAAAGCTATTGTGGTCACAAACCAAATCCTCATTGTCTAGTAAAGTGAGGCAGGAACAAGAGCTTTTTGTTGCAGAATTTAGATCCATTTTTCTGCATAATAAAATAATGCCATTACTTTTATTATTCTCTTTTCTATATTACCTACACAACTTTGTAAGACATGAAAAAGAGTGGGCAAGAAGTCAAAAAAATCAAACAACTTTACGTGCTGGTCAGTCCTAAAGACAGGCAAAAATCCCAGCCAGGTTAGTCACTTAAATTTCTCTTGCATGCAGCAGAATGTAGGTGGCAGAGCAGATGAGATGCTGGCCAGGACTACACAAAGCCAGACAAACTGCAGAAAAGAGGGAGTATAGACTTCTCCATGCTCAAATTCTGTTTTGTTTTAGGCAGAATTACATTCAACAAATCACATCATAAGAGAAAATGCAAGAGTTAACCATGTTTTCAAATGCTATGGTCAGGTTTAGAACACAGTGCACTCTATCAAGAAATATAAGTTCCTTCTGATGAAAATCAAATACAACTCCCCCACTTCCACATACCAAAAATGTGGCTGTTGACTAGGCAATCATTTTAAATTATTCTCTCACATCTGACTGTTAAAGCGCATGGAATGCTTATAGTTTTGTCTTGACACGTGCTAGAAAGCTTTTATTTTGTTTCTACTCTTCTTCTCCCCCATTTCTTCCAACAGCCATACTCTAAAAACACCAAAGTAGATCTGCAAACTTTTAGAGAGAATGGAGAGGAAAAGGGAAGTTTTCTGTTACGTGATCACTAGAGGTCCTGAAACAATAAAACCCAATGAGAGAATCTCTGCAAAATTAAATGCAGCTGCAATATAGTGACCAAGCAAAGGATTCAGGAGTTATTGCAGAAAAATCCCTAAAAGACCTCATCCTAATAAGCCACAGCACCTATAAGGAAGCTATTAAAGCCTCTGGATTACAGTGACAGTTGCAACTGAAACATGTAAAAGCAAAAATTCTACTTTTTAAAAAAACAAACAAACAACTAGACTTAAGCCAAAATATTGCACTGCAGATAATGAAAAAGTTTCTCAATTACCTATGAAGTAAAAGCATACGACTCAAATTCACCATCAGGCTTATAGGAGCCTCCACTGGATGGACCAGCAGCCCCCTGTGACCACGGGCAGCAGCTCCCTGGAGATGCCCCTGCCTTGGCTGCAGGTACTGCCTTTTCCTGGGTACCAGGAGGGTACAGGAAGGGGCAGAGCCCTCCTGGCAGAGCTGGGAAACCACCTGAACCAGCAGGAAAAGTTCACCAACCATGTCAACTTCTATGATTTATCTCCAAACCATATCAAGCCATTGCTGCACACGTGCTGAAAAAGAAAAGGAACTGAACAGCATAAAAGACACTTCTGAAGGGCCTTCTGAGAGCTGGTTTTGCTCAAGGGAGTACATTCATTGCCGCTCTAGCTTCTCTCCATCCCTCCTGTACTTGGACAGGACTGGCACTCCGGTGTCTCCCTATTCTACAGTACCACCTAGTGACAGTGACCAGGCCAGAGTCATCCCGATGTCACCTCTTGGTGGTGCAACTCCTGCACCAAATCCTGCGACTCCCACTATAACCATGTCTTTCCCAGCTTATTGCGAGTCTTGCAAAAGAACTGACATGATAGAAGATACAGCCTAAGAAAAATAAAATAATCCATGAGCTCAGCCACAAAGCAATTTCTGCCTGCCTGGAGAAGAGAGTATTCCAGTGAATGTTCAGGTGCAAAACACACCCTTTGTGAAACCAGCTGTAAAATGCAGCAATTAGTAAGGCACTGATGTTAATCTACTTCCACTACCTATCAGATAACCCTGCCACAGTGTCTCAGTTGTAAGATGAATACTGTTATGAAGGGGGAGTGAATCTAATAAACTGTGTCATTGATGAAGGTAGCTGGTTCCCAGAGCCTCTCTAAGCCTGCTCTCAGAGGCATTCCTGGGAGATCAAGGCAGGGAATAATTACTTCTAAGCACATCCCAGTATTCTCTTGTATATTGAATATAAATGCTCTTACCAGAGTGTTAAAATAGTGGCTATTACTGAGAGTTAAAGGGCTGTATTTGTTAAAAATACTTTAGATACTGTTCTTACAGAACAAAACAAATCCTTCATTTGTAGGTTGCCTTATCTCAGATTTACTGGGGAGATTGAGTGGAACAAAGATAATGAGTTTTCACAATGTCACAAAAGGTAAACAAAATCTAAAACTATAAAATTAAATCCAATACAACAAAAAGTTTTAACACCATTTTACAGAGAAAAAGAACCCTACATCAATATGTATTTAATAACTGCCTTTCTTATTTTCCAAAGTCATTATTCTGAATTCAGCTCGGAAAACAAAAGCTCAAATTCTCAACCAGAACTTTGAACATCTATCCCTAATTACAACACCAAATGCTACAACTTAGGTAAAAAACACACACAAGCCTTTCAGCAGGTTTTGGATCTGCTGTATTTGTTCAGGATGTAGACTGTAGAGCTTAAAGGCTTATTTTACACTATTAGAAGTTGTCATTTATGCCTAATGCAGAGAAAAAAATTTATGTGCAATATGTGGCTTAAAGATCCATATGGAAAGAATATTTGAAGGATAGCTGAAGGCAGTGGGCCAGAATTAGCAGTAGTTGAACTTTTTAATTGTTATTTGTTTAATAAAATTCAAACCATCTGGGCAGATAAAAAGTTTTTGAAATGAACTGATCAGCACCAATGCTGGACAATGACATCAGAATTTTCATCAAGAGACAGGTAAAACCATGATCTGTGCCAGAGCAACCTCTGCCTTCACCTATTTTGGGAGTTTTGGGGCAGCTGCTCTCAGTGGGACTGCAGGGAGGTAACATCAGGGCACTATGGCATGGACAAGACTTGACACCACAGTTCTTGTCATAAAGCAATGACACATCAGTGCTCTAGACTTTCATCTCCATGCTCTTTAAAACACATCACTTTCTTCAACAATATGGTATAAAGTTCTGTCAGAAATATCTAATAAAGGTCTGGGCCCTGAATAAGAAGTTTCAGTAAATGCTTGTCCACAGTTCTGACGTTAAATCATGTTCAAAACTACAGTACTGTCAAAAATTCTTGGTACCACTTAATTTGGTGGTCACTGCATTCAATGGAAGACCTGCTGTTGTCTTCAATTGAAGAAATGAGCAAAGTCAAATTAAGAGCTTTTGAAAACCCTACAAGCACACGTACTGGTCGGGGTTCCTGGTTTTAAACACCTGATTGGGCTCCATGAATTTAAGTATCAAAGCCCCAACCAAAGCTACTCTGCAGCACCATCTAGTGATGCTCTGTGGGCTCCACAATAAAACAGCGCTGCAAAGCTAATAGTGCCATTAATTGTACAATTTATGTGTATTAACTCATTGCGGGCAGCTCGCACCAATCACTTGAGAAGCATTTTAACCAAAAAGTTTAGCTATAGGCAAAAAAACCCCAAAAGCCTAATACCTAGTGATCATCATTAGAAAGGAATTTGGAGAAGGAGCTTACTTCATAATCCTTGGTTGTTAAGCCAAATAATAGTGTTGGCAACATTAACTCTAAGCAGAAGTAATGTATCCGTCATGTGGATTGGCTAAAGCAAGAGAAAGTTGTTTTGTTGCAATATTCAATTCACATTTATGTCAAATATTTGAAGAACAGTGTTAATCTAAAAACTTCCAGATTGCAGGTATGTTATCACTGTACCAGCAATCCCAGGAGCACAGAAAAAGGCATCACCCTCAAGACTTCTGCAGCTTTCTCCGTCAAGGAGGACTCAAAGCCATGTTTTAATTTGGGTGCTGGGGGGAAGCCTATTTCCACAATGAGGATTTTGCTATATAACAGCTCTTCTTACTGTTGGATTGACATCAGGCAGTCCTACCTCAGGGCAGTCTCTTAGTGACATGATTGCCTTCCTCCAGTAACAGACCTAGCAACTGGGACTAAAGAGAAATGGCTTTCTTCATGCTGCTTATTTTTCCTATGCAATTAAAAGATGCAAAAATCAGGTGGGATGTTTTGCTATTCAGGCACAGTACAAGAGATGCTTAGCAGAAAATTCCCCACTGTCTCTCTCCTGGTGTCCCTGATATCCCTACAAAGTCGGTCACACACTGCAGCTCCTCCAGATTTACTGAGTTCCTGATTACCCACACAAATACAGCCTCTGCACCTGCACTCTTGCTGCCTGGGGAGTGCTAATCTCAGCTTTGCTCCTGCATCCAGATGCCAGAAGTTGAGAAGGTGTTATTTGGGAATTCCCCTTCCCCACCCATCCTCAAATCCACTTGACACCACGTTTAGAAGGCACAAGAGTGAAGCAGAACAAGCAAGGAATTTCTCTGTTATAAAGATACAGAGAGAGAGCTGTGCTACAACTAAATAGGATCAACTGGTGAAGAGTGAAGAACACAAGGTTCAAAAGACTTGGGTTTTGTGTAGATAAATGATCAGAATCAGACAACACTTTTCACTGTTGTGATGCTCACAAGGGCTGCTGCACAAGCCAAACAAGTCAAGCATAAAGAGGTTAAATCAAGGGAGACTCACCAGAAAACCCCTCATTGTATTTCTGTTGTTCTACTTTTAGGAATGTCTTAATACATCTTATCAACTCTAGAAAGAAAAAACACATCAGGCTTAAAACACTTTGTAGGGGAAATTAGATAAACTTAATCACATTTAAACTCCTTATACAAGGGCTAAAATTACTGGAAATGCTGACCACACACCAATGCAGCCACACTCCCAGGCTATGTTGATTTTCATCCCAACTGCAAAATAGCAAACACAGAAAGATGTCTATTTAGAGGGCTTTTTAATTACATACTGCCATCTTGTACCCTACTGTAGATTAGAGAAATAACAGCCCAGTGCCCCTAAATCAGATGTTTTAGCAAGACGACACTAATTAATAGATGGGAGCAAGACAACCACTAATTAATCCTCAGAAATTATTCAGTGAAAAAGAAAGCAGAATAAATTTGCTAGAGAGAAAAGGCACTCTCCTTCCCTCGTACCTTTTGCCCCCTCCCAGAACAGGCTGGCAAAACCATCAATATGAGGCCAAAGGAGATACTGGGCTCCTGCTTTGTGCCACTGAGTTTCTAAGAACCCTCACTTTTTGGTTTACAATTGGCTGAACAGGCTGAAGGGAGAGACAGAAAAACAAAGAAAAAAATTGATTAATATTGGTTGATTGTATGAGTGAATAGTCCAGGTATTAATGAAATATAGCCCAACATAATGACTATTCAACAAAAACTTATATATGCCAACCACACCAAAAAAAAAATCAAATAAACTATGTAGATTTCACTTTATTTCATGTTGCAAGTTCTACCAACACTAAACGTGAGTGTGCAGAAACATGAAGCTCAGAGATCCTAACTGTGGCTCTTTCCCAGAGAATTTCCTGCCTTCTGGCTCTCAAAATAAATTGGCAACATATTAAAACACTGCAGTTTGTAGCCCTCCCAGAACAAGGTTAATTAAAACCAAAGGATAGTAGGGAAGTCCATCTTTCCCATCTGCCCAATTCAACCACGGGAAGCTTTGAACCTCTAGAGCAGCAGACCCCAGGTGCCACTGGGGGTGCCCCTCAAACCCCCATGGGGCACGGGGAGAGGCAGTGCCTCCCCCCAGCCCATGGGCAGCACAACAGGCAGGGACTCCCCAAGGGACACAGGGACACTGCAGGGAGCAGAGAAGCACCAGCTCCAGAAACTGTGAGAGGTGGAGGAGGATCAAATCAAGCAGCGAGACTCAGAAGGAAGCTCTACAAACTACCAAAATACCTGCACTGAGGGATCTCTTCCTCAGGCCAGAGTTAACAACCCCCTTCTCCTGCCCTCCCCACCAAGGTCACTGCAGCAGGGCTTCGTGTAAATACTAAATAACAGTAATATTCAACAAAATACTGAAGAGTCAAAAATCAAACCAGGAAATAAAAAAGGACCACTATGAAGGCAGAGTGATAAGGTCATTTTAAATCCCCTGTTTTCCCTCTCAGCATTTGCACTGGTGCAGAAGAACTGTATCACTGCAACACAACGTATTTATATAGCCAGAAGAAGCTTTGCACTATTTCCACTGCCTTCAGCCTCTAAAAGCTGGGGAAGGATACCTACAGTCATCTAAGCTTTCACTGGGATCTGGCTAAGCTCTCTGCCAGTCCATCTGAAGACCTAGATCCCATATGTACCCCAAGCCCTCAGCACCAGCTCCCTCAGTGGGATCAATGACAATCACCTCCATGAGCATCAAAACAAGTCTGACAGCCCTTTCTACCCAAAGGTCAACTGCAAGGAATATCAGGATCTTGAGGGATACAAGAAATGTGAATAAATAACTGTAATGGTCTAAAAACCCAAAAGTATATAGATCATTGGCAATGCTATGGCACAACTGCGAATAACACTGAAAAGTAAGTCTCCTGAATTTTTAGAAAGCTCAGCTGGTTTAGAACATAGTAAAATTGACTGAAAAAGGGGGTTTTCACTTACTTTTATGAATGTTGTTTTATAATGCATAGGTTTTGTCTTTGGACACAAAACGAATGTTCCTGTGTATATTTTTTCCTATTCCTAGTAGCATTTATTTAGTGGTGGTTTTATTCTCCCAATAAAGCATCCATTCACTCTTCCCTAGCAGCTGTCATCCAATTTATTCATCAGAATAACAGATCTGCATTTCAACAGTCATTTGTAGACAAGTTCCAGCACCAAGTTAAAATAGTATTTTAATAAAACCAAACTGCAGGACAACTTGGAGAGAACATAAAGGGACAAAAATCATTCCTAGGAGCAGAAAAAAAACTTTTGCCCCAGTTTCCTGCTGGCTCAAAACCAGATTTCCACCTCCAACTGAGCTCTTCACCAAACCAAGCAACCAGGAGATGAACATTCTCTGGATCTGCTGAAAGCTGAATACTGGGCTGAGAGCGTTGTAGAATGTTTCATAGGACAAATTTTCCCAGATTGTTGTCCCAGGTGGGACAACTTGAGCTTTTCTGGCCCTTTCTGCCCCAGCACTTTCAGAGCATTCCAGCCCCAGCTGCTGCTCCAGGCTGGCAGCTGGACCTGAGCCAACACACGGCACAAAGCAGCTCAAACCCCCTCTCCACTGCCTGTCCTCTCACCCCACTGCCAGACACAAGGACAGTGCCACTCCAGAGCTCAGCCACGGGCAGGGAGTGATTCAGAAGGGGCAGATAACACCTCATTTAAGTTATTTTTCTTTATCAGGCTCCCTGGAGTGACTGAATGGTGTAGAGAATGCTTTAAGCCTGGAGCATTGAAGAGGGTGAAAAGATTGAAGAAAAGCCACAAAAGTTTGTTTTCTCTAGGGAAAAATTTGTTGAATAATGAATTTAATGGGGAGATGACAACACCCAACTGTTCAGTTGAGGTCTGAACAGCATCTTTAATGAATAAAATATTAGCACTAGAAAGCACGTTTATACTCTCCTATAAGAGGGCTTATAAGCAAACCATAAACAAACTATGGCAACAAAAAGGCAACGTACTTGTAAATATTCATGACATTTTCCATTCCACTTATTTTCTTACTGAGATTATTCAAGGCCCAAATCCCTTTTTGAAGACAGTTGCATTAAAATAAAAAGGAGTAAAGGTACAAAGGTCATTCTCACCACACACAATCCTTCTTAATTATGAATTTATTATGTGATGTTCTTTTTATGAAAAAGGTAATGCCAGAATTAATTAGAATCCATGCACTTTAATCCACCACAAAAAATTAATTCATTGTACAAGTTCCTTTGGGATTGCCACCATCTCTAGATTTTCCTTTTTTTTTTTTTTAATGAGGCAGATATTTCCATATCATTGCAAATGATTACAGGAAATGCAAGCCACCATAATGAATCAGTTTATCAGGGAAGCAGCAGATAGCCTATGGATCACTGTAGGTGCAAGCTTCTGGTATAACTTGGTACCAAGACATTTCTACCTGCTTCAGAACAAATGATCACAACCAGTTTATGGCCATGGCTAACCCTGAACTGGACAGAATAACTACAGCAGCTACCAACACCTTATATACTCCCTAGATATTATAACCTCAGTAATTTTAACCGATTTACATTAATGACTACTTTATCTTGTATAATTTGCATATCAAGTATTTTTTCTTGATAATGCCTTTGCATTTCATTGTATTAGGCATACTGTTAAACTCATGCTATAAATGACTCAATTTATCTTGTCTTGCCAGCAGCTATTTGCAAGAATGCTAGTGATATTCAGTAAAGCCACTGCTGCACTTGCATTTCATATTTAGGAATCAATTTCAAACTGAGGAATACAACATTGTCCTAGATCAGCCAATCACCAGGGAGGATGAGGGGTGTTTAAGGAAAAATACCATTCCACAGGTTTGCACCAATGCTGCTTTGAAAATCCTCGTTTTATGAGAATGATATGTCAGAATTTTAAAGCCCTGTGCATTCTCTGAGGGATAGGTCAAAGCAATGCACTTTGCTTTCTCATGTACTGCAGTTTGAGTCATTGGCAACTGGTTTTTACAGCCCTACCACACTAAGCAGAGCTCTGGCAAGCAGCAATGACATGCAAAACACCTCCAAAGGGGACGGTGGGTGAAGAGGATTGATAGGAATTCCCTGGCAGTTACAAACTTCCTCTTGGATACTCAGCAAGAGAGGCGGAAGAACAGCTCAAAGCACAGAAAACCAAATAATCTGCAGATAAGTATCAAAGAATTTTATCAACACTGAAGTCATACTTCAGGGGAGCTCCATTGATTACAGCAAAGCCCACAGGTTTGAACAATTTTCAGAGGCTAGAGGCTGCAGTTAAAAGAGCTTTGTCATAACACTACAACCACCATAACCACAGTCATTTTCCATTCTTCAGACAGCAACAGCAGGGTGCTTTAGCTCAGGTGGAAGCACAAGAAAGGAGGTTTGTTTCACAGAGGGTTGCTTGGAGGTTTTTTTAGGGGGTGTGGTTCTTAGGTTTTGGCTATTGGGAGTTTTAAATTATTTTTTTGTAGGCCTTGAAACCTGTTTTTAAAAAGCACAAACCACTCTGGCACCTGACGATTAGCAAGAAAATTTCCCATCTTGGTGGTGTCAGCTGAGGCATGTCAGGGTCACAGCTGATGTCTCAAAAACTGAGACAGTGATGAAACAGTAAGACACATCACAAAATGGACTGGGGTCATGCCAACAATTTCTGGGAGCAAACATAATTTAGAATAGTTTGTTCTTAGAACACAAACCAGAAGCCAACCATCACAATACCACAAGAATTAATGTAACTTTTTTTAAAGTTATCAAAGCTCAAAGACTATTTCTGTCTATGTTTGCATGCTGGACACTCACATCACCTCAGAAGTGGATACTACTGCAGCCAATTTGATTCATGCATTCTCTGCTATAAACAGAAAAATAATCTGATTTTGTGGGATGCATATTCCAAATCTCCCACATTTTCAGTAATGCAAAAGGAAAAAAGGAGAGAGGGAGAAGCAGGATAAAAGGTTAAACACCACTACTTGTTGACAGGAAAAAAAGAAGCATTTTCATTAAACATTTAATTTTTGTATACTGAGCTTTTGAGGCAATTATGTTGAAAGATCAAGTCCTTCCCACGTTATACACCCAAGGAAGGCTTTCCCTTTCACAACAAAACTGTTTTCCAAGAAAACTGCTTAACAGGCAGCTCAGCTGCTCCCTTCAGCAGAGACAATCCCCACGGCCATTAAGGCAGGGAAATATCAGATACTGAAATCCTATCAAAACAATGCAGCTTGGGAGAGTTAAATTGCTTAGTGTATTTCAAGCCAGCAGCATGGAAAACATAAGCATATAGGGCACATCAGGGACTGCTTTTTAGGTGTTAGTACACTATTTGATAATGCATGTTTCTGAATTATTCCGTTAGAAACACACAGAGATGAAAAGTCTTGACAGTCACCAAGACATTTCAAAGCCATGTTTTCTTTCTTAAATAAGATAAATAAGCAAAGCCAAAGCTCTAATAAATTCAAAAGAATAATGCAGATCAAGTGACAATACATCATTAAAAACAACACATTTCTAATAGAACCTTGGTATTTTATGAAGACAGAGTTAGGGTGTTGTTTCCTTTTGTTTTAAAGACCTTGCTCTTTTACGAGTGCTTGTCCCTGCTTTACACTCTCTGGTCTGTACATAGGTGAGTGTTATTCCAGATCAAACAATGGCAGCTCCAGTTTCACTGGTTCCTAAATAAACTCCACTCCAAACCAACAATGGGCCAGCGTTCACTCCTTCCCACAAACAACAACTAAGAAGGTCTTTACATGAGGAGATAAATGAGTTTAATCCTTTTTAATATTCCTCATAAGCCACTAACCCCAAGTTTATTCAGCTACCTCAAGAGATTACTCGGTCCACAATACTGAAGCCCCAAGAGAGTGCAATCTGACATTGTTATTTTATTGAAGACACTGTTGTTCCTTTGTGCTGGAAGAAAGGTGCAATTCAAGAGTTTCAATGTGCACAGAGCTTTAAATAACGATACTGAAGATTGTCCTTTTCTGTCAGGCTTGTGAGTGTGTAGATCTCAAACTCCCAGCCACGTCTGCAGCACTAGTGCACTAATGAAGTTCACCACGCAGCAGCTTCTGGAAAGGAGTCAAACTCCTCCATGTCACAGTTGCAGTGACACAGCGTGAACAGCATCCCAGGACTTTCTCCATCCAAGTCAGTGGAAGGATCTGAACTCACACTTTTGTATACATATATTTCACCACCAGCTGGTGTCACCATGCACCTTAAATTTATGCCAGGTTATTTCATACTTATCTTGATCTCCAGCAAGACATATGTGAGAAAAGGTTAATGTTTAGAAATAAGCACTGACAACTGCACTAATACATACAATCATCTGCCTGGCCGAATCTTCATGTTTTTAAGGATCTGAATAAAGAAAGTTCCTGAAATAAAAAATTAAGACTTTTTGCTGCCTTTGTACATTATTATCTTCACCTTATTTAGTACGTTGTTTGCACCAACAGCAATCTCCACAAGAAGTCTGGTGTGGAGTCTTGTGTGAAGAAAAATTCACTTTACATACAGTTGGACCTATTGCTTATACTTGGAATCATAATTTTCTACTTCGGTGTGCACTGATTACTAACTTGTTTTTTGTGCAAGAGAGGTAAATGAAACCATTAGGAAGGAAGATAGGTTGGTTTGTTTTCTCAAACACTCAAATCCACATGGTAAGATGAATATCCTCCTAGGATACTTAAATAACTATCTGATGAAATCCTTAGAGCCATCAACAGTTTGTGAGAACTCAGGAGAGATGGCTACAGTGCAAAAGGTTAAACCTAAAGAATGGACAGTGTAGCATGTCTATGGAAGAGGAAGAGCTGGATAGTCAGAGAGAAATAGCAGAGCAAATAATGACTGGGTTTCACTGCGTTGAAGACGACAACAACGAAGGCCAAGAACAACAAGCAGGATTTATCACAAAGACATATCAAGTTAATCTAATCTCTTCCTACAGACAGGTAACACACTTCAGAAAAATAAAATAGCAGTAATTCTTTATCTACATCTTGACAAAAAAAAAAAAGTACAAAAAGTATTAGAATCATGGCATCAGAACAGCTTCCAAGAAATGCAGTGTACAGCAGTCTGCGTACATGACCAGCCTGTAGTGAAGATACTGCAATTTCCTACCAAAGAGAAAGGCCACACTGAAGGGAGTCAGCAGCAATGAATCCTTTGTGTCAGTCCTATCAAGTACCATAATGGCCTGGCTGATGAACTAAGGATTTTGATTATTCAGTTTACAAACTACCAAAGCAGGAAGGGTCAGGAAATAGATAGAACTCTCAGTAATTTTAAATTGGAGATGTCCTTTGGAAAACAGCATATGACCAAAAGGCCCAAGATTTCAGCACAAACAATCTGCCACTGCAATAAAATGGGCAATTTAGCATAAAGTGAAAACTGAGGCAATAAAAACCTGCTGCAGAGAACACTTTGCCTTTGTGTCCATGTTGAATCAGGACAATAGCAGCATTGCTAAATTGTGGCAAAAATCCTCAGAATAAGTAGTGAAGAGTATAAAAAGATAACATAGAAGGTTAACAGGGACTACAGGAAAAGCACAGGGAGTGCTATTTGATCCTGCTTCAGAGACAAGAGTGCTGTGTCAGAGAGGCCTAAAGGCCCCTTTCCAGCCCTGAAATACTTGGGCTTCATGTTTTGTTCCCTGCCATCCATCTAACAATCCTTTTTAATTTCTTACATCTTCTTCCCCCTCCAGTAGCCTTCTTGTTTCATCTTCAATACAAGTTTCACCACAGTTGTGAATTAGCATCTTTTTCATATTAGCATATCATTTTCAAGAAGCTCACCATTACTTTTCAAGTTAATCTACTCACTTCATTTATCTCTCATTAGAGGATCCTTAAGCATAACACCCACTGAGTTTCCAGTCTTTTGAAAACTCAAGCACAGCACAGCTACAAAGTCCAGCCTGCTGAGATCAGTCTTCCATATGATTTACCCAATATTAAGGATTTCGTTGCAGAAACCCAAATTTATCCTGTTGGGGTTTTGTTTGGGTTTCTATTTGGCTTGGTCCCCCTCCCTTCACTACTTCTGATAGTAGCAGCTACAGATAACAGAAGTTGTTCTGAGCATCTGGAGATTGAATGCTGCCCAGGCTTCTCGGCATCCAACCCCAAATCCTCATTTTGTCCCAAGAGACTAAAATAGCAGCTTGTGACATGGGGAAGTTTAGCAGGGCATTAGCAGTGAAGAATACGGATATACCCCAAAGAGTAACAGGTAGGGAAATGCAGCTTTCAATTACAGCTCACTGTAAAATCCACAAGTGCCAATTTCATGTTTTCTAAGTATTTTATTCCATTTCTTGTGCTCTGCTAGTTTCTGTTTAGAGCCACATAATCATTTTCATGTAAGACCACTTACACAATTTTAGTAAAAAAACCCTACTAATCAGCAGTAAAATTGGTTACAGGAAAAACATACCAGAGCCATAACCATAGACACAATGTTTTTACCCTTTTGTCATGTTAAGAGATCATTAGCATCAATTGTCACTTTATAATGAAGTAAAAAGCATCCTAAAAATTAGAAGGCAAATAAAATGAAAGCTTGTGGTCCTGGATATCAGAACTCTATTGATCATGAGTGTACTTTTAACTGCGTCTCCCTATTCACTAAATCCTTGAGAACATCTACTAATTATACTGTCTCAATGCAAAATTGCTGAAGCAGTTCAGCAATTACAAAGTATTTTTCTTTGTTTTAAGAAAAGTCTTCAGCATTTCTAGCATCTCATGAAGCTGAGATCAGATGCACTGAAAATCAGTCACCTAAAATACTAAGATGCTTCAAGACAGTTTTCCTGAAGCCTATAGAGCAGAGGAAATATTACAGCAAATGAGTAACACAGAGACAACAGTTTAACACTAATAAAACCACCTGAGTAGACAAAGTGAACAGCAGGGAAAAGATGAAGCTTCACCAAAAGGCATTCCTGATTGCTTAGCAAGTCCTGCCCAAATCAGACAGTCCCAGCATGGTCTGTGAATTCCAAAGGCTTGAACAATAGGGATCCCTGCTTTCACTGGCAAAAGTGGAATGGCATTACCGTTATAGGGGAGCTTAATGACCATAATCTCACGAGAATGCAAAATACTACCCAGGTTCTCCACTACTTTGTGTTTATTTATTACCAGTTCAAACACCACCATGTTCAGTTCCCCAGGTTTAAACAGCTATGCAGAGACTGCAACAAGAGAATAAAGACCATGGCATGTATTTTAGCAATCCCTATTACTGCACTCACAGCTATCTACTGTTAAGATCAAATCAATTCACCACTTTCTAGAAGTTGAGGCTTGTGAAGTATTGATCACTTTCACTGCCTACTGTACATTTAAATAATGTATCCTATGCTCAGGCCTCAGTAGAGGGCAGATCCCTTTGATACTTTATCATCTCTACAGCTATAGATTTTGCCATTATTGTATTTGCCTTGCGTTGCACAGGACTAGGACTGTGTTTTTGATTTATAGAACCAGACATGCAATTTATTCTACTGTTTGCTTCTTATAGTTGTTTAGGTGGGAGTAATACATAGAAGGAGATACTTGCCTAAGTCACTAATATCTTCTATTGAATCATATATATATTTCTTTAGAGAAAAACGACATCTGGCAATTTTTACAAAAAGGAAACAGTGCACACTGCAGAAACCAGCAGCATCACCAGGATCTGCTAAGGGTCATTAGTTATAGTTTTATACTCAAGACCCACGGAAGTCTTGACTGAAACTCAGAAATACTGACTTTCCTTAGGGCAACTGTCCTGCCTCTCAGAGTTTTATTAGTCCTGTTAAGGTAAACAGAGAGACAAAAAAGCAGAAAGACATTCTGCTAAGTTTAAAATCAGGGCTGGTGTTTCGTTTGATGCTGTCATCATGTGACGCATTTTCCCATTTTCCTGCTTCCCATCTCATGAAGATTGATTTTGTTTATACCTCCATATTAGCAGAACAAGAGCACAGGCAGGTATGAAATTTAACTGGAAAAACAATAGATAAGCTGGCCCTGCAGTAATAGCAAGATCACACAACATGCAGTTCTGCCCAGACTATGGCAGGGAAGTGCCATGTGCTTGTAAATGAGGTGCATAAAAATGCCTGTTTTCAGCTCATTTTTTAATTATGGAAGTTATCTTCAGGTGCCAGATAACAGAGCAAGATGCTTGTGATTCCCTTTACTAAACTGCCTGAGTAGCACCAAAGGACCACAGAGATCACAGCCCAGAACAAACTGCCAGATTTGTGGCAAGAAAACTTTGTCAGGCTTTTCATCTGCAGGAAACAGACACTTTTGTTATTCTATAAACATTTTTATTTCTGTCCAGGACAGTGGTGTTGTCAGACAGCTATCAGCTTTCCTCCTCTTAAAGAGCTCCCACAAAGCATCCCATTCCCAACTGCAGGCATCCTACACACAATACTTCTGGATCCTTCCCACTGGTTTATCTTTGTGTTACCACAGCTATCAGCTGCAGTGTTAGATCTCCTGTCAAATGGAGCACACAACTAGGAATCCCCAAGTGTAGTCCATAAAGCATAGTCCATGCTTCAAGGTTTTTTTTTTAAAGATACTTTAAAAAAAAAAAAATCACAGGAGCATTAAGTGACTGGAGTAAAAAAAGGCAATGAAATGACTAATAAGATAGGGCACCACTGAGTTTAGTATTTGTATTAAAAGTCAGTTAGTTTCCTTGTCCCATAGATATTCTCACCCTCACTGATGCAAATGAAAGATGTGTTTGAAAGATGTTAAGCAAAAGACTAGTGCAGCTGAAAAGACACTATAACATTGTACAGGCAACAAACCAAATCCATGCTTAGAAATTCTTTTGCGGAGCTCCAAACATCTCTACAAACAACAGTTTGCTTCATATGCCTGCAATTGATTCCTGCAAGTCCCACAGAATAAACTTTTGAAGGAGAAAAATAACATCTGAACAAGCTCTTAAAAAACAAACAAACAAGCCCACACCACAGAAAAGAAACCTTTTAAAAATACATGCATTCATTTCCAAATGATGTATAGCAAGTGTCCAATAGCAAAAATCCATATGAAGTGCTCAGAGGCTCCCATGTTCTCAGCATATAGCTCATTTTCAAGGAATCACAAGTGCACATCTTAAAAGCCTGGGGCTTCACAACTGTGTACCTTTTGTTGTTAACGTTTCCTTCAGTAAAAGTAATTCCTCTGGACACTTGCTCAAATGAGAAAAGCACACTTGGGAAAAAGCCTCTGCAGAGTTCTTCATGTTCACAGTTGAAAAGCTCTGTTAACTCCTGCTTTAGTCAGCAAAGAACTAAAAATGTCACTATTAAAAGAAAAAAATCTCTATAGAGTTAAGAGCCCAGCTAGGGAAAGCATTCCAGTCAACCCTGCAGTGAGGACATGCTTGTTTATTTACCTATTCCATCAAAACCAAGCACACTCTTTTCTACTATGTGAAGCTGAGGGTTACTGCTTCCAAATAATCCCTCTAAGAGATATTAACAGACAAATCTCCAGGTTGCAGCCCCTTGGGGACAAACATTTTTCACTGGTACAGCTGTTTTTGTGGGCACAGGAAGGAACACACTTTTACACCACTGAACTGCTCTGGAAGAATCAACCACTACAACATCCATTTCTGTATAGTTAAGGGCATAGTCATGGAA
The DNA here is from genome assembly GCF_041296385.1 of Aphelocoma coerulescens. Taxonomy (NCBI): domain Eukaryota; kingdom Metazoa; phylum Chordata; class Aves; order Passeriformes; family Corvidae; genus Aphelocoma; species Aphelocoma coerulescens. Next base: position 14,353,828 of record NC_091025.1, on the reverse strand, counting down.
GATCAGCATCTAATAGATTTTTTTTTTTTTCCTATTCATAAAGTATCTTTTAGAATCAGAATATAAAATATTTGCGGGATGCTACCACAGTAACACATATTTGAAGAATTAATCTCCTCTTACATCATTCATCTCTATCCAGATTACCCAGATTTCCCCTTTCCCCACCCTAGGTCAGCAGCACTCAACTCAGCATTCTCAGAAGGGCCAGAAATAAAAAAAAAAAAAACCAAAACTAACCACACACATCTGCTAAGGTCTTGCTGCTAATTGGTGATTGGGGAATTGAGTCCAGCTGGTCCTCCAGACAGGAGGGAAACTGTATCTCCAAATTATATTAGAACGAGAGAGAAAGAATCAGTTACACCTGAAACCCAAGGCAGCAAGGCCAAAGATACACCATTAGCAGATGCATTCAACACAGCCTAAACTTACAGGCAGAGACAGGAATTTGTAAGCACAACCAAGAGCACTATTATTCAGTTTATAGAACAGGTATCTATTGAATTTGGCATTTAGAGATGCAAATCCCAGCTAAGTATAGTCATAAACACCACTGCTCACTTGCACTTAGTCAGGTGCTAACATTTACTAATTAACATCACCACCACCACCTGACTTCATTTAACATGAGCCTTCACAATTGTTACCATGACATGAGGCAATACTGAGCAGTGCCACCATGCAGCATTCAGTAAATAACACAGGTTCATTTTCCACAGCCCAGTTTTCTGTTGCCACCCCCCATGCAGCCACACACCTTGCTCAGCACTCAGATTGCAGCACCCAGAGTGCCCAGCCACACTGGGTACACACCTTCTGTCACTGGTGGTGCCTAATTAGATCACGGAAAATAGGGGCAGATGAAGTTTTAAAGTTGCAAACAGGAGGTTGCATTCCATAGCATCTCTCCTTTAGACAGCCATGCCCTGCCCCCATGACATGAAATGCTTCTCTGTCCGTAGTTCTTTCAGCAAAAAGGAAACTTTGGAACACTTTTTGCCTGTCTCTGCCTGTGCTGCTTTCCCACAGCACTGCTCACCTTGTGGCTCACCAGCGCACAAGACATAAAAACATCTTTTACAACAGAAATATTTCTGCCCCTCTGACGTTGACCTTTCAGTTGCTGTCTCAAGAGGACAGCAGTTTTTTAGAACAGAAATCACCACTTACTTTCTCACGTGGGTACCCAGCACCAGACCAGCAGTGAGAGCTCTGCTCCTCTGACTGTTCACACTCCGTTTGGGGAGATTCAGCAGGTGTGTGCCATGAAGTGACACCAGACGGGACCCAGTGAGTCCCCTGCCAGGAGCCAGCAAATCAACAGCCCCAGCAGGCTCAGCCTCAGCTCCTCTTTAGGACAGAGGAGGACCACCCCACCCCAAACACATCCCTCTTCTCAGAACAGTGCTCTATTTCAGCAAGACATCAAACAGCAACTGTAAAATTACTTACAGTTTCTCCTGAACAGGTCTCAGCACAGACTGCTCACCCAGCACAGCCCCTTCCCTTTAAACCCTCTGGTCCCACAGGTGCTGCCAATCCCAATCTGGTGATTGGGGAATTGGCTCCAGCTGCTGCTTCCCTGCCCTGTGACTGGACCCCTTTCCCCCACCCTAGGGGGCACAGCAAGGTGTGGCAGCACCCTCACAATTTCCCCAGCACTTTCAAAGGCCATGACCAGAGCCAAGCAGCTCTTGTGCAATAATATATTTAGGCACAGACAGAGCACAAACTTGGTCTGATATCAACCTTTGTCACTCACAAATTCCCACTGATAGTATAGATGTTTGCTCCTGTGTGGGCTGGCAGGTGCTATGAGCCTCCAGGTAGTATTTAAATACTGAATTTAATATACATATATAAGATGCTTTTACTTATGAAGATCTAACAACTACCTCTGCCTATAATACGGAAATGTATCTCTCAATGCCATGTATGTATCTGTTACTCTTGCCTTCATTACCAAGTCTCATCTCTCAGATTCTGATCTGCTAAGACCCCCAAACAGAAGACAAACCAAATTCGGGACTGAAGTCCAGAAGTACATCTCCTTCATTCACTGCTCAGGAATGCTCAAGAGGAACGTCTCTGGATTTGGGGACCAACTTAGCCTAGTTTCCTCTGACAAGCTCTGTTTACAGCATTCAAGTTCCCAGAATTTACTAGAAAAAAAAAAACAACAAACTTTTTTGTATGGGGAAACAATTTTTTTTTTAAACTTTTTAGTGGAAAGCTCTTGGAGGATTGTCATAATTTTGTGAACTCTAAATAAATGTTCACAATAATTTAGTGCCTACTGATGTCGAAGTTAATTATTGCTGTATTAAAAATATGGCCTTGTGTAGTGTTGTTGAGACCTTTAATTTAAATCTAAGAATAACATTTTAATGTCAGGTAGAATAAAGATCTAAAATTGTGTCCTGTATCAAATGGTTAATACCCCAGAAAAACTAGAATGGAGACCATAGAACTACAACTCAAAACCAAACTCACAATTCTTTTTGAACTACACTGACACAATCTCCAGTTCATCTGATATGGAATCAAGCTATCACAGAATTACTCACAAAGCAGCTCTGGTTCATGGTGGAGCTTTTATGTTTGAATTTCTTTTCAAGACTCACTCAGCTGTGCTGTATTGGATGTCAGAAAGAAAGTATTTTTCATAAGAAAAACCTTTGCCTCCTGCTGCATGATCTTGATTTTATTTATGATCTAAGAAACTCCCAACAAAACATTCATACATAAAAATTAAATAACACAAGAGTTTACAACCCTCAGGATTGCAAGCTTAAAATACCTAGCTCTGATTCCAAGAATCAATTCTTCCTGTAGAATACAAGGGATCTTTGTTACATTAACAAATCTGCCAAATTGATTTTTTTCACTCCTAGCCATAATTTATCATCTCCAAAAACACAAAGCCACACAGCACAGTTAAAAAAAAAAAGTCCTTTTTAAAAATGGCCATACATTTCAAAGAGGTATTTTAAAACATATCTTCTTCCTATTGTAGCCAAGCACAAGATGGGAGGAGAACCATCCTACAAAATCAATTGTAAAAGCAATTAAATTGTGCTGTGGATGTAAGGCTGAAATCTCACACAAAGCCCAGAATAGGAGGCTCACACAGACAGCAAAGTAAAGCCAGGAGAGAACATTTACTGTCCTGCTTTGCTGTGGCACAGGAACAACTTGGCTGTCCCTGGACCCAAGGCAGGGCACGTGCTGCTGCTCCCAAAGCCATCCGTAGGGATTTTGGCATTCTGCAGCACTGTGCACAATTCTGGCTCCCCCAGAACGGGACATGCACAGCCCGAGGCTTTCACTGTGAGGACCAGACTGTTCCCAAGGCATTACTGAATTTGAGCACACTTCTCCAACCATCAGCAGTCTGAAGACTTCAGTTAACCTTTCCAGGCATGTGTGGTCACGGTGTTGTACAATAAACCACTGGAGTTTCCAAACACCTTTGTCTGTTACTTGGGTAGAACTGACAGGTGATGCAGCAACTGCACCTGAACCTTGCACTTCCCCCTGGAGGGTATCAGATCTTTCCTCCACAAGCTGGTTTACCTACACAGCAGATATTTTTAATTTGCTTAGACAGTCATCAGGATTTAATGACCTCTCTGTTCTCAGCCCTGTATCATACCTCACATGAATTTCTAGCATTTTTCAGATAAAAGTGATGAAAGACTGCTAAAACCTACAAGTGCAGCAAAGTTATATAGGGTTCATAATCTCACCTAGAGCTAAGAGGTAGTGCAAAGCCCTGTGACCACAAATACCTCCATCCAGACAGGTTTGCTTCTGACCCTACAGACAAACCAATGAGAGAAGGGGAGTAACAAACCAACCACTACAGTGATATGTAATTATGTCCCCTTGAAGTATTTCCAGCATGTTTCCTCTTAACTGTCATGGATTATAGAGAAACTATACAAAAATACAACTGAGATATTGGGGAATCCAGCAGTACCCATACAGCTTTCAGTAAAAATCACCCTTTTTCTCCCCCATGTATTTTGATATTACCCAGTATGATGCAGTATTAATTAGGATGATGTACCATGGTATTAGTAGCTCATTTATCAGTTGCAGTATTTAATTTGAATATAGTTACTATCTCTAGTTCTGAATAGAAATGAAATTTCCAATTCAGTATGTTTGGCCACTAGGAAAAGGAAAGCCAAGGAAAGCCAAAAAAAAAACCTCCTGAGCTTTTCTGAGAATTTTGCTGAGTAGAAATACAATGCTTGCTGCTCAAACCATTCATGCATACCTGATGTATCTAATGGAGAAATTCAGGAACTTTTTAAAGGTTATCTATATTTTGATAATCCCAATTTTGACAAAAATGCAATCAATACAGTTGATGCATTAAGAATCACAGAATATCTTTCTGTCATGATGTGTTGGTTTTGACATTAGGAAACCATAACTATAAAATCTGTATTTATGTGCAGCCAGAATGAACTGATTTAGAGCTTCCTTTTCTCCAAGACAACCTAATTTATATTTTAATTTGCTGGAGGTAATTGATTATCATGGAGTAAATGCATTGTACTGAAAACTCTATTAAATCACTGACTTAATGGAAACAGCATTTTTTTCCTCTCTTTTTGGATAAAATGTAACCTTTGTAAGCATTTTAAAACTAATGTATCAGGCTCTAAATATTTTATGGTCTGTATTAAGCACTGTTTGGGGTTCATGTCCCCTTAGACTCCAGCCCAGTACATTATATCATACAAAGCAATTTGCCCAGAGTAATGAGTTCTGTAGTAGTTTCATGAAGACCATTATCAAATTGCTGCTGCTGCAGGCAAGCTTTTGATCTGATATAAAGTATAGTGGGGAAGAGGCTGCTCATCCTGTTCCTACTGTAACTAGCAAAGACATGAATATCCTCTAACTAATAGGTGCTGCTGGTACATGGTCCAGAGAAACCAATCCAAATTTACAGACCAGAGTGGATAAACTCATCTTTTTAAATACTCAATATCAATATAGCTATAAAGTGTAATCTAGTAGATAATTAGACCAAAAATCAAGGGAAATTGATGAAGTGTAAGGGAAATAGAAAAATCTATGCATTTCCAGCAACAAATACCCTCAAACTGAAGACCAGAAGTAAACAAATAAAACCTGGGAAATTAAATCAGGTAATAGCTGTTTTTTTAACTTTGTGCCTCTATATACATGTAGTGTTTGCTTATAGTGGTCACATTTACCGGAGTAATTTTTATTTTATGAGGACTATAATTTTTTCCCTGGAAGTAGTTGTCCAGGGCTTTTAGCTGCTTGGGTTTAGATATACCTAAGATACACTCAGATGAAAAAGTTCAGATTTTTCTGAGCATTGAGACATTCTAAAATTCAGGAATTCTTTTTCTAGCAGATGGCTCCTTCTCTTATAAAAAAATATCTGCTCAGGTAATGAATAAAAACAAAACCAACAACCACTTATGGTGATTTTTCTCCAATTTTTTAAGTCCACATCTGTAGTATATTCTATACCAACATTTTGTATAGCATATGTACACATATTCTCTGTACACAATAAATTCAAACTGTCCCTGAGTAAAACATTACTGACAGCGGGGTTACTGATAACTCATGTGCAAGCTCACTTGTGAAACTCCATAGAGATGAGGCTGAAACCCTAAAACCCGTGACCTCCATCCCTGCTGGCCGTGCCTCATAGACTGGTTTTGTGGCCAGGTTCTAATGGAAGGGGCAGGAACCTTCCATTGGAGGAGAAGTGAAACTCTTGAGACAGCATCATAAAATGGATTCCAGTTAATATCAGTGGAGCTGATATCATCATTTTACAGCCCTGGTGTAGTGCCAGCTGTAGCATGAATTAGATAAAGAGAAGCTGTACCTGATCTTTGGTCTTATGGGCCCCTTTATTTCTCAGCCTGCCTGTGATGGAAAATGCTTCAAAGCAATTGCTCCAACACGTGCCTTACCTTGTGCCCTGCTGCATCCTTTTTTTCTCATCAGAAGTAGGGTAGTTCTGGGTTCACTGACCAGCTGTACTCTAACATGCTTCTGGAAAACGTGGTCATTTTTTGAAGAAAGCAACTACGAGGCAAATAATGATGACAGCAAATTTCCAGGCAGTTTTGAGAATCCATGCTCCCTGGTTCTAACTTGCCCACATCAGCTGGAAAACTTCACTTTATTTAACTTCAGATTCAAAAACTGAACTCTCTTGAACCACATGGCAAATGTCCACTGCAAATTAAGCACACTGCTCCTGTTATTTTTTAGCAGATGTCACATGCCTAATTTCCTATACACCATCCTGATAATTTAACCCTTCTTGTCCAAGAAGAGAATTATTTAGAAAAAGAATCTTCCTTGGAAAAGAACTGATAGCTATAGGACTAATGAAATCTGTAAAGCAGAAAGACTTCTGCACCTCATCAACTCCTTTACCCTACACTGTCTCAGATACCTCTGTGGGTGTTTTTATATATATATATGTATTTATTGCAAAAAAGCAGGTGTGATGCAGCCAGTTCTAGCAGATCTCTGCATTGTGACATCAGTGCTCTGGGTGTCAGCAGTGGCTGATCCACCATAACCTGGTTTATAAACAAATCCACAAATGTGGCTGCAGCACCACAAGCTGCAGGCAGGGCTGAAAGAGCCTTCTCCAAGCACAGCCTCACTTATTCAGAAAGAGATTTGTTAATGTACTGGTCAATCTAAGCTGTCCTAATAGATCTCCTCTGAAAGAACTGAACTGACTGAACCCAGAAAACTACAAAAATTGTATCTGATTGTTATTTTTAAAATTCTATGTTTTTTTTTAATCCAGCCTTATTTCAATGCCCAACTCCGTTGAGCATATCTGACAATAGCAGTTAAACAGGAATAAAAGCAGGCCAGCATTCAGTTCACCCTGATAAATGCAGAACATTAGGGTTTTCTGGGGCTTAGAAGTCATTAAGCCTGGAAATACATCATTTTCACACGTCCTGAAAAATCCAGTCTACAGTTTTGCTAAAATTCAGAAACAGATTCGAGTTAAAAGCCATTTGTTCACTAAAATTAAAAAACAAGCACAGTAAATCTCAACACCATGCCAGATTTGTGCTCTGCAGTTACCAGTGTTTGTTCTGTATTAACATCTGTCTTGATGGTTGTGTTCTTAGATACATTAGATCCCAGACAGCATTTCATACATTGAAACAAAGAGAGGATTATTGCTGCTGAATTTATGCAGTGTAATTACTTGTTATCCCATTCACAAATCTTGCTTTGCTGTCATATTTGTCAGACCTGCCCAAGTGCTGGAACACCAAACACTACAAGGAAAAATGGCAAAATGTGCTAGTCCAAAACTACTGCTTGCTATGACTGAAGACATATTCACTACTCATTTATCTGGTTTATGTACTAACTCTGCTCTATCTTGACTGGCTATTTATTTGCATGATTCCCCCCTGTAACACCATCATCAAGTGGACAGAAGTAATTAATACAGTAAGAATTTATGGCAATGAAGCCCCTCAGAAAGGCAAGAGGGAGAAATTCATGTAGGTATTAAACGTCTGAGAGGAGGAAAAACAGACAGATGCATTAATTTTTATACACGTTTGTCATATGTTGCTGCTGGTCTTATCAGTTGTGTCTGTTCTTTGATATAAGTAGGTCTCTAAAGAGCAAGCTGGGAAGCTTGTGCTGGTAGCTGTATTATGTAAGAGTACTGTCAGAGTAACTCTTGAAATATCTCTTATTTTGGAAAAAAAAAGGAAAAAAAAGGGATAAGTTTATGGCTTGGTTCAGGAATTCTCCTCTGGAGGCATAACATAGTGCTTAAAATAGTGGGAACCCCTGCTTGGAGGTATCTCTTAGTAAGAAAGAGCTATAGTTTAAAATTGCAATGCTAGAAACACTACCCTAGAGGAAGTTATAACACAGTGATGAAAGACTGAGATGCATTTCTGCAACATAAGAAAAATTCTACCATGGCTCTAAACCAGTGCCATTATAAATCTAGGAACATTTGTGCCCTAAAGACAGATGCTACTACAGCACCACATACCAACACAACTGTGGAAATCCGCACATGACAGCAGAAATAGAATATCCTGAAAAATAATTCCCCCACTGAAAGCTAATGAAGATCTGTGCCATTTTGCAATTATTACTGCAACCCTCACCATCAGTGTTTTGAAGGTTGCTTTGTTCCATGCCATGCTTGTCAGTGAGGTATTTCAACACTTTCCACATCATTCTGTGGTTTAGTAAGATTTATTGTCCCTTTATTGTGGCAGTTTTAGAAACCCATTCCTTGTGAATGACAGGGGAAAGGCTAACTTACTACTGGTTGCATTTGAGACTCCTCCACTAGGAGGAGGCTCAGGAGAAGCAATGAATCCACAGGTCATGATGACTTATGCTAGAAGTCAGCCAAGGAAGCTACCTTGATATCAGAACTAATGGCATCATTCCTTTTCTCTAGATTGAGATGGTATCTGTGGAAAGGTTTGACCACAAGCAAGAAATTCATCATTCTATCACATGACACCAATACATCTCCCTCTTTTATCAACCAATGATGGGTTCCTGGAAGTGAGAAGATTATTGTAGGACAAAAGTTAAATTCATTCATTTGAAATACGTTAAAAAACCTATCTTAATTAGAAAAGTATAGTAATCACGTAAAAGAAATAAATTTGATAGCATCCTTTTGTACCTTTGATAGCATGTCTGAAATCTTGTCTGTTCTATTGGTATCTGTTGGTCAAGAAAAAATTAATATTCTCTCTTTTCCCAACTTTTTTCCATTACATCAGTTCAATGACTAAAGTGGAACTATATTTTAATTTTATATTAACCCTATGGGCATACTTGGCCCAAGGTTCACAGGGTTGTGAAATGTAGCTCTCTTGACACGGGATGATTGCTTGGGATGAGTTTGTGTGTGTGACTGTGGATGACCATAATGAAAAGATCAAGGGGTTATCTTGAAAAGAGACTGACTGTCCCAAGTCTAAGTAGGTATCCACATTCTAACATTTTAAGAAATTCAATTACTATTTGATAAGGAAAAGCTCTAATTGTTTTAATCTGACATGCAATAATGGATCATTCTTGCTCAGCTGTGTATTTGCAATCGTACCTTCAAGGGCAATAATTACACCTCTAGGTGCCTACATCTTCATCAGTCTGTATGCAGGTATTTGAACAGCACCCCATAAGCCTAATCACTGCTTTGATTCCTCATCCTCCAGTCCATTGCTAAATATCCATGGCTGATTTATGCAGCACAGACACAGTGCCACATCATTGTCTGAGGCTGCAGAAACACTTCTCAGACATACAATTCCCCCAGCCCAATGTCACCTGGGCAAACCCATCCAGACCAGTGTGTAGCTACACTCCCATTTTAACCTTAGTGTGTATATGACCCAAATAACTCCTCTAGGATACACACGATTTTTTTATTCTTTACCTTTCAGTTCGTTCTGAGAATTTCAAGAGAAGAAGAGAATATATAGGATACTAAGAATTAGTGGCAGTGTAATTAATGAGAAACTATCAAATAGATGTGGTAATTACAATGCTCTCTGGGAGAAGGTGTTTAATGGGACAATCCAAAGTACATCCAGGGTGTTTAATCCCTTGGAATTCATTTTACATCTGCTTTATTACAATTGAAATGTGAAGACTTAAGCATTTGTCTTGCTTTCATTGTTCAAGAAATAGAGCTTATAATTATCTCTATAAAGTAGGAAAGTATTTAAATACTTTGCATTGTATGTATGGCAACAGGGTACAGTTCACAATGCAAATCCTGCAGGAGCATAAAATGGAGGCAGATCAAAAGGAAAATTGTGAAGTAATTTCACAACTGAGGTGTGGTAAAGTATTACATATAAAAACTTGTGCTCTTAAAAATAATTATTGCTTTCCTGTCTAGAGAGAAAAAAAACCAAACAGACCCTGCCTCCTCAGTTTCAGGAAAACTAGCAGTCCTTGCCAGCAGAATAAATCAGACAGTAGGAGACAAAAACTATTATAGTTTCACTGTGTGAAAAAGTGACCTCATTGAAATTGGCTTTAGCATTGTGGATAAATGCCCGATGGCTCAAGACAGATCCAGTTTAGTCAACCTTATCTTCTTCAGTGGGAGAGGTTATGAAACACTCTACTGATAGGGTCAGCACTGCAAGGTCAAAAGCATGTGTTGTCATGTCCCAGGCACTGCAATTTTTAATGCAAACAAAATAAGAGGAATAAAGGTATTATGTCAGCTATCGAGCAGATAGGGACAGTTATATAAGAGAAGGATGGGGGAAAAAAACAAAGGAAAGGAAAATTATTGATTCAGCTTTTTTTCAGCTACTGAAATCGAGAGCATGGATTCATGCCCCAAGTGTTTCATGTAGTATTTTGGCTCCTGAAGTTTTTTTAGCCTGGTCTACCTCTTAGAGCCTTTTCAGAAGCCATCACAGATGACTGTGTTCAATATTGTACATTCACCCACACTGCTTCAGCTCCTCGCCTCTGTTATTTGCTGGACTGGCACTGTAAATCAGGCATGACCAAAGTAGCTAAAGACTAATGGACTGGCTGCCAAGATACACCTGTGTGCCTTCAGATGCTAAAGTCTGCAGAGGAAATACTTTTCACTGGTACCATCTGCATCCTTATGGAAAGTGATATGACAACCCAGATAACCTAGTGCCTTTCTCATTTTTAGCACTCTCCCTGCCCAGTGCCTACTGAATCACAGCCCAGTACATCCTTTGGAGTATTAGGAATTGCATTAAGAAAAAAGGTAATGTGAAAGAATTGTCATGAATGGTATTCCTAATCCTCTAATAAAACACTGGAAAAACAAAATCTATGCCATCATAATGATAAGAGAAATTAAGTTACTTCAATCACATAACCTAAAGTTTAATGAAGACACCAAAATGTGATGTAACAGCAAAACACATATATTCTTTGGTAGAAAACTTTGTTCTGTCCTTATTGACAGAATTCTGCACCAACTTTGGCATAATGGAATTCTCTTTGGCAGCTACAATGTCCTCCCACCATTTGGAGGGGCTTGGTGCATCTAAAAGCAAGGGCCCCTTTTTTCAGAACCCTCATAGTCCTAAAGCACTCTCTGCTCAAATCATCTACATGGCTTCAGACTTCCCAGGAATGAAGCTTGTGCACTGAATTTGCTCAGAGCAGGTTGCTCTGCCTTGTCTTTCTTGACAGTTTACAAGGAGAAATGGGTATTTGAAATTTGAGAGCAGCACACGTGGAAACATAACTGTAGAGAAAAGTTGAACATGCTTCAGTGAATTTTTATGTGCCATGTTATCTACGTGACTTTCCTGGAATTCTTAGCTAAGGCCACCCCAAGGACTTGTCACCGCCTGTTATGAAGGAAAAGACAATCTGAATCACAACACAGGAGAAGAGAACATCTCTAAAAAGAAACCAGTCTAGCAGGAATTCAGTCAGCCATCCTCCTCTAAAAAATACCAATTTTGAATTCAGTGCAGCCAGACATGCACACTAGCCTCAGGCTTGACAATCTGTCAGAAAACAATGCTAGTCTCCCATGCCATTTTGCATTTGGAATATGAAATAAATCTTGAAATGGTTTTTCAGGCCTGAAAAAGCTATTTGTGTTCTAAAGCTTCTAAAAAGATAGGCAGATTGCATTACTGATAACATTTGTATGGAAGAAAGCAACTGGATAGGTACTGGGCTCCAGGGAAGAACTGCACTCCAGAAATGCTTAAGAGCACTGGGAATCCTCCTGCACTGGCCTCCTGGGGTATAAACTAAAGCCTGACTTCTCAGCTCTCATGGTATTTCCTATGTCCAAAACTACCTAATCCTTACAGCATCACAGGGAAATTCTGTTATCTCCACATCCCAATGAAATTGAGTTGCCTCACTCAGAGGTATGACTCGATTATGAGACTGTAATCCCTGGCTCTCAGTATCTCCTTCCCTCTGGCAAGGGTTTGCTTCTCTCCTGCTTGAGCCTGGCTGCTTGAAAAAACTTAGATCTTTGGAAAATGTTGCTCAGTGATAACATGAGCAGGTTACACTGAGGCGTAAGTAAGGTGAGAAAGACATTTATTATGCAGCAGAGTCATAAACAACTTATTCAGTAACTAATCCTACCTCCTTTTTGATAGAGCATATGAAAGGGTCCTCAAAATAAATCATCCTAATGCTAAAACCTTGCTTTCTTGTTTGGAGGCTTTATTTCCCTGGACTATGTCCAGCAATCTGTGCCAGCAGGCAGAATATCAGCAGTGCACAGGAGCAGTGAATGTAGGCTGGAAAGCAAACTGCAAAGTGAAATGTGACTTCAGATTAATATTGGGTCTGTTCCTTCAGGGTCTAAATACTTTATGTTCTCTCAAGCACCACAGCCAATATGTACTGTCTACCACCACTCACAGATTTCAAGAAAACAAATTCATGAATGTAAACATGGCAAGAGCAGAGCTGTGAAAATATTTTGCAATTACTATGAACAACAAAAAATATTTTGGAAACATTGTACCAATAGAAAAGCAACAAAGAAAGCTGCTGCTCCTAAGCAGAAGATATAAATCTCTGCACAAATTGTGGAAGGCAATGTTTGGATGTAAGCACAGTGCCATTTCCCAAACTGAAGTTCTACAAATTGCCATACAAACAAAACAGAGGTTCTTAATCCAGAATTGTCTGCACATGATCCCTGTGTGCACAAAAACATTTACTTAAACAAAACCCCAATTTTTATGTTCTTTATCCTTATTGTGTCATCTGCTGTTACAAAACAAGGCCTTCACAAATGACATTTGCAGTATTACCCTTAGAATGATCTATACATGAACAGAAAATAACCTACCAAAAATATCTTCAAATTACTTATTTTTCTTTCACTTTTACTGTAACATCTCTAAAGTTATCAAAAAACATGTTAACAAAACTTCACATATTGTCAACCATAAATTATGGTTTCTTGTTTGTTAGTTTGTTTTAAATTAACAAACATTTTAAAAGACAGATAAATGATACTTCCTGGATTTTCTAGATGCCTTTTTCGGTCTCTATTTTTTGCAGTAACTTCTAAGTTATTTCTTACTTCCTCAGTCAGTAAAAAAATTAAATATTAAAAGGACAGTCAGAAGATATTTGGGCATCAAATCCAAAAGGACCCAGGTTGCATCAGAAGAATTTTGTGGTTTAAAACCCTGTAGCTGCACCTAAGGAAATGCTAGGAATGGCACAACCTATTTCTTTGTGTCCCTTTCTCCTCCCTGTTCCTATGGCCTGGCTCCTGTCCATACCCTGCACTGCCCTGACCAGCCCTGCAGTCCAGCCCATGCCCTCTCCTTTGCAGCACAATTTCTGTTCTTCCTTCCTTCACATCCTGCTAATATTTCCTTCCACAGGATCCTTGGGTTTCCTATTCAGCACTGTTATCTGTCTTGTCACCCATCATATACTTTAGTTTTCCGTTCTTATCTGCCCTTTCCTTCACCAGCAGGTTACTCTCTGTTTATCTCCTCTTGCCATTCCTTCACATTCAGCTCAGGCAGGTGTCTCCTGTTGCCTCCAGACTGTCAGCCCAGCACAGACACTGTCTACCCTCAGGTGCTGTGCCAGCCAACAAATTTGGATAAAGCAGCACAGAGTTGCCTTCCTGACAGCTTTCTCCTGCACATTGGAGCATGTTTATTGTCTCTCAGTCCTGGGATGCTGTAGTGCAAACCCATCAGCAGGACTGGTGCTAACCACATTTAGTAAAGACAAAATATTCCAAGAGTCTAGGTAGCAGTTGTTAACAAAATTGTATGGATCATGTATGGAATGTCTCAGAAGTTTAAAGCTTGTCTAAATTCTCCAGAGAGGTTTCCCAGGACGCGTCCCTCCTTTCTGACTTTGCATTCCTCAGATCTAAAATTGCTTTTCAGGAAGAATGGTTCATTGTCTTTGGGAGTTCTTTTTTGGGGATGTATAACTTACAAACATTTCTGTGTATCACAGGGAATGCTGGGAAAGCTTCACTCTCCCCACTCCTTTCAGCTGGATGTATCTTTGCCCATCCACCACTTGCTTCACTTCCCAGGATTTGACAGTTCAGTGCTTTTTTCAAAAGGACCACATCAGACAGGCTTTCAGAATCATAGAATCGCAGAGTAAGCCGAGTTGGAAGAGACCCATCAGGATCATGGAGCCCACCTCCTGGCCCTGCACAGGACACCCCAGCAATCCCCCCGTGTGCCTGAGAGCATGGTCCAAACACTTCTTGGGCTCAGCCAAGCTCAGAGCTGTGCCCATTGCCCTGGGGAGCCTGTTCAGTGCCCAACCACCCTGTGGGTGAAAAACTTTTCCCTGATATAGAACCTATTTAATTGTTACTGCAATGCCTTATCAGCCCTTGGAAAATGAAGATCTTATTCACCCAGAGCTAAACTGCTACAAAAGAATCTAAGAGCAGCAAAATCTCACTTTGAGAAAGAAAAAAACTAGAGAAAGGAATAAGTAACACCTCCTGCATCCACCAGGTCAAGCACATCATTTCTAATCATTCAAATGCAAACCATAAAATGCCACATTAGAAGTCAGAACAGTATCAGCACACCTTCCTTAACACCTAACACCATGCAAATCCACAGGGCAAGGCAGACATGCCTGTCATTTGTACACAGTCTCTAGAGGCTCCAGGAGTCTGGATCTGCACATCAGAAGCAGATTTATTGGACTGTGACTATGTGCTCTGCACAGTAAGAACCAATGAATCTTGTGTTGGATTGATTAAAATTGTAATTGTACAATCTCTGTGATCCAAAGAACAAGGAGTCATTTTTCACAGAGAAACACTTAGCAATTGGACAGACTCAAACTCTCTGCCTCAAGGCATTTGTAGCTGTTCTTTACATTGTCACATAAATCAAAGGCATGTATTTTGACCCTTCTACACATAATGCAGCCAAATAGGAAGCAATACAACACAAAAAACATTGCTAGTTGAATTCAGAACTGCTTTTCAGAAAGAAAAACAATGGAGGATATAAACCTCTTACCATTGCAGAAAATTTGATACTATCTTCATAATAAAAAGTACAAATAATAGACAATTAACAATTAAGTTGCTTAAATTGAACCAATATTCCATTTTTACTACTACATATAAAGAGGACGAGAGAAAAGAAAATGCAGACAGAAATAGAACTATGAGGTTAATTTCAAAGTTAGAAGGAAGGGAGAAAGAAACCTGAATAACCCTCACTTACTTGTTTCTGTTTCTGTAAAAGCTGTTCACAAGGCCAAGAACTGAAAACCCTTGATCTCCATACCCAATAACGTTTTTAGGCAATCAAAATCAAAACAGTTTTGAAAGACAGTTTAGAGTCTGCTTTGTCATCCATTATTGTTATGGAGAAACATAAACCATGTAAACACATAACCTGTGAAATACCAAGACTTCTGCTAGACCTTTCAGGAATTCTATAGCTCCTGGGCTAAGAATTAGGTGCCAAAGAACTTGGTGTTGCAACCTTCAGCAGGTGCAGCTGCTGCTGAGTGGCACCTGCCCAGGTTTTCCTCTCCCCAGCTCATTCATTCTCTGTGGAATCGCTTGCACAGGCATCACAGTCCTCCATGTTGAGTCATCCTCGACAAAGTCACTTGCACAGCTCCTCACACATCTTGTCAGAAGTGATGAGAGCAGATGTATCTTGCTTACCAGAATTGATATGTTTACAGCAGGTGATGCCACAGTTCTACCCAATTAGTGATAGTACCTATTTTCCATTGAAAACCAGAGTGGCTGTATTTAATCACTTCCTCTTATTTCACATAATTTGTTTAGATTTAGAAACAAATGAATGCAAATCAGGCATGTTTTTCACAGCACAGTAAGTTAAAAGCATGTGCACAGAGATCTGACCATTCAGAAGCACAAAACTCAAATCCAACAAAGCAAAATATTTTAGCTAATCTACAATCTAAGATCAAAAATTTACTTTCAATCCACTCTTAATGACTTCAGGATGCATGTGATCAGTACTTGATACAGAAGGGAGAGCCAGTATTAGAGAGAGAAACCCATCCACAGCCTCTGCCCAGGAGCTCAGTGTCAGACCTCAGTCTCTAAGACTTCAGTTGTCAAGATCAATGTATTTTAAACTCTGTAGAAGTGGTAAGGGAAGGGATCATCGTGGCCCATGGCATCCTTTTTGTTTCAAAGTCTGCTGAACCGCTTCTGCTTAGATAAGTCAAACCTCAGAGCAAAATCAAGACTTCAAACTTGACCTTGACAGATTCTGAAGTATTAAAAACCTGTGTTCAAAATCCTCTCCTACAAGGTTTACTATTTTTGTACCTCAACCAAAGTGAGTTGAAGATACAGTTCAATTTTTCATTTCTCTTGAGAGCCCTTCCATGTAGTAGAAGAAAAGAGCTACTGCATTCCTAAATCACTGAATCAATGTCAAGGTTGTGTGTTTATTTGATAATCTTTGATAACCGGTAAAAAACATTTCTTGAGATAAATGTATCAACAGGACTGGGGTTCTGTACCTTTTTATTAGATACAGCTACTCCAGAAGAAATAGAAACAAAGACATCCTTAGCTTATTAAACATTTGTATTAGCGATGTGTTTTCTTCATTTGAAGCCTTCTCCTCTTAGGTCACTGAGAATTTGGATCAGACTTGTCCTGCCTGGGGTTTGAACAAGGTTTGTTCCAGAATGTGTTGGTCCGGCTGCTGGCATTGGCTGGTAACTTTCTTTGTCAAAGTGACACAAGGTAGTCCCTGTTCCAGGAGTCCATTCCTACGACAGTCAGGAGGGCTGCAGGGACAATCAAGGGCTGGCTGTCCTATAGTTATCAGAAGATAAGGACAGGCTGTAATTATAAAATAAAGCAACAGGCTGTGAAAGACTATAGCCAGCCAAACAGGCGTTTGTTTTTCCTCATAAATATGTATGAGCTGTTTCCTTTTACTCTTTCAGCTAATGGCCATAGGAATTCTGCCAGTTTGCTGTGTCAGGTATGTCAGTGCTCACTTGACTTTCCTAACCAGGCTTTTCCTAGTAACATTTACCAGAAATATACTAAAAAACAATTAAAAAACAAAGATCCTTCATCATCTGTTGCAACTACAAAAGTTTACAGACTGCTATGACAAAATGTTTATTAACACATTAACTGCTTTAAAGGTGAGTGGTCAGTATTTCAACACACACAGACAGACCAGTAGAAAAAGCTAGGATGAGTTTGTACCTGCCTTCAGTGCTGACATTCACTGCTCTCCTTACAGATGTCACTGCAGTTGACTGCTGGCTATACTTTCACCTCTGCTTCCTGAGAACGACTTCAGAACAGAAAGGTCACTGCTGGCTTTCTTTCACATCAATAAAAGCAAAACCTAATTTAACAGCAGAGGGGAAATATGATAATAACAATCACCATCTCACAGTCTCCTCCCTGTGCCCCCTGGGAGGCTGCAGGAGGAATGGAGCCCCAGGAAGAGACTGCTTCATCTTTGCAGAACACTGGTTTTGTTAACAAATCACCACCAGCATCCCCTTCTAGAGAAAAGTTTTCCACGCAACATTTGGGAAAGTCAGTCATATATAGGGCATTGTGGAGTTCCAGAGGCTTTTCCCAGAATGACTCCACAAAAATCCCATCTGTGCAGGTCCAGCCATCTATGTCCCGTTCTCAGGAACTACATGTACAGATAAGAAATGTGACTTTTCATGTAGGACTTTTCATGTAGGACTTTTCTTTCTCCTTTTTTTTTTTTTTTTTTTTTTTTTTTTTTTTTTTTTTTTGTTTTTCTGCTTTTTTTACCACTCAAGAGAAATGCAAGTGAGTCCTAAACTACTGTCAAGAATCTATGAGAGGAGATAAAGTGCAAAGCAATTTAAAGTGAGCATCAATCATTTGGTTGAATGCCCAGAGTCAATCTGTGCTCAATCTTCCCTGAGGTACATTTAAATACGATATGAGAAAGAGGGACGGTGGGAATGTGTGTGAGAAAGGGCAGTGAGGGGAAAGGGCCTGCAGTGAGGGGAAAACAGGAGGGAAAGTGTAAAGAGCAGCATTAGGAGCAGTGTGAAGAGCAGCAGGACAAACTGTGTGAGGAACTGGGCAACTTTGAGCACCAAGGGTGGACAAGGAGGTGGACAAGGAGGTGGACAAGGAGGTGGACAAGGAGGTGGACAAGGAGGTGGACAAGGAGGTGGACAAGGAGGTGGACAAGGAGGTCCAGGGGCCAGAGCAGGGATTGCCCTGCAGTCTGTGGGGAGACCACAGTGGAGCAGACACCCCACTGCAGCCCATGGACAGCCCCACAGCAGCCACAGGAGGTGGACAGTTCCCAAAGGAGCTGTGCTGTTTGGACAGGACTTCCATTAAAGCCGGGGAAAAGTGTGAGGAGAGGGGGATAGTGAGGAACTGCTACAGACCGACCACAGCCCCACAGCCCCTGCCTGGTTTTGGGGCAGAGCATCACCCTGAGTATGGTCTCTACATCCAATTGTTATTCCCACTGCTATCAGAGAAAGAATTGGACAATTCTCACAGGAAAAATCCTGCCCACAAACAAGTCTAGATAACAGTAATAAAAATCACCAGTTCCTGTGAAACCAAATCTCCCTTTACAGACAAATACAGTGAAGGAAATTGTGATAAGTATCATCTTTGATCTAACTTACATTTAATTAATTTTAAAAGGCCTAATAACTTTGAAGAAGGATTAGATCTGAAATACACTTCTTTCAAGCAGTTTCTACACCACTAAAAGAAAGTATCGGTTTTTCTGCTCAATATAAGCATGTGCAGGGACACATACTCCAGGCCTCAATAAAATGAAGCATAAATTATACTCTGAAGTTGTACAGAATATGCAAAAGATACATCCTATCTGTACCTGCTCATTACATTTTACTGCCAAAATAGAATTTTGGCAAAAAAAAAGGTTTTTACAATAGCCTTCAAGTTTTAACACAAGACACTAGTCCTAGATTTTTCTACATCCTCTGACTCACACACTAATTAAAGTGACTGCCCTTCCTCAATGTGTACAAGCCAAAACAGATCTGATCATGTTGAAGTCTTGTCATAGGTTAGCAAGCTGAGTCTCAGAAGTGATGTTCTTCTTACAGCTTCCTCTATGACCTGACCAAACCTATCAGCTGACCAGTTTGAATATGGACAATTCTTTAAGCCACTTAAAATTGTGACCGCCTCTGTGATCCACACTTAAGAATACACAAACTTCCCCCCCAAGCTCTCTCTCGTTTCCAGTGCAGGGACAGGTGGCTGCAAGGCCCACGTGGGGGGGGCAGCAGGCCCAGGCCCTGCTCGGGCCAGGCCAGGCCAGGCCACGGCCATCCTGGAGCTGAAGGGCCCTGTTCCACCCACGGAACCCCCATCCCTCCCAGCAGGGCTGTGGGCAGCCAGAGCGGCTCGGCTTCTCCCCCCCCCCCACCACTGTGGCCAGGATTTCATCAAAAGCAGCACTGCTGTCCGGCAGACAAGGCCGAGGTGAGATTAACCCTTTTAGTGCTGTGAAGAGCTGAAAACCTGAGGGAAGAGAGAGAGGAGAGGCTTAAAGCTGAAATTCTGTTGTGAAGCTATGATATATCAGAGTATCCCGTTGTAATTTCATGAAGATATCGGGGGTGGAGTGTTCAACTCGTAAGCAAAAGCACCTGAGCTGAGATAGGCAGATGCTGACGCAGCTGTAATTTCATGAGAAGTTTGGACAGGGAGAGATGGAAGTGATGAGGACTTTTGCTCCAAACAGGAAAGGAGAAAACCTCAGTTCCTAGAGATGGTCCCAGAGATAGTCCTAAAAATGAAGATGAGGAAGACCCTTTGCTCCCAGGGAAGGAGAAGGGGCTTTGTTCTTAGAGATGAAATGCTCCCAGAGATGGGTGAAGAGAACTTTTGTTTCTGAACAGTTCAACCTTAAAATTCCCCCAAAAACCTTCAAGAGTGGACCCTCGAAAGCAGTTGTGGGAAAAGCTGCAAGTCAGGGGAAGGGACTCACATGCGAGCAGAGACTCCTCTTCCTAAATGGACTGAACAAGGTTATTATGGAAGTGGTAAACAGACTGAACATCTCAAGGGTTGTCTTTTTACTTTGTTAGTGGGAGAAGGGAGAAAGGTGGGGGGAGGAGGAGAGTTCTGAAGGTGGTATAATTTTTTTTTTTTCCCTCTTTTAGGTCTGTTAATAAACTTCTTTATATTCTTTCAAGGTTGGTGCCTACTTTGCATTTCTCAAAATTCTTATCTCACAGAAGGTAAACAGTAATGAGTATTTTGGACCAAACCACTACAATAAATTGGTGTTTCTGCCCGGGAACAAACCCAACCCGCTACAAGTCTCCAAGTCATAGGGCAGCCCCTTCAGACCACTGTATTTCAAGGATCCATTCCGACAATTCTGGATTGGTGCTGGCAGCATTTCTCTGAAATCCATGTTTGCCACTTCCCACTCAGGGTGAAAGAAACATCTTTAAGCTTCTGGACTGCATTCCAGTACAAGATCTTTTCCTTGGAATTACTGGTTAGCACAAAGCAATGCCTGTTCTGCTGTTTTAGCAATACTGTCTTCTGAGTCAAAGATGGCCATATTCCCAGAGATGCACCATGTAAATTATAGAATTATGTGCATTCTAAACTACTTTGGCGTAGAATCATACATTTAAATTCATTAAGCAGAAGGGTGGATAAATTCACTGAATTTCAGTATAAGCATTTGTTCAAGTAATTTTTAACACCAGATGGAAATTCAATCTTTAATGGCCATAAGATAGGCAGCCCAAGAAATGTACTCCAAAAATTAGAGACTTTTGGAAAGGTACTGGAGATAGAGCACTGGTAGGAGGAGGCAGGTGAGTGTTGTGAGGGGGTGCTGGGCACTCAGCATCCATTCTGATACACAGCCAGTGGCACCACCCTGGTGGACACGACATAAGCATCAGTTTGGAGCCACCAAGACATAATTATATATCCCACAGGCATGGCTCACTGTACCTTTTGGAGTAATTACATCTTATCCACTGAAAATACCTACTACTAGTTGCAATTGGATAGAATATGCCGCTCATTCCACCCCATTAGTGGGTAATGTGGCCTTGCCTGACTAGCCAGTGTTTTGTTCTGGCCAGAAGTATCTCATTACTGTACAAAAGCAATTTTGTAGCTTAAGTCATGTGTATATTCCTATCCTACAACAATAAACTACAAGAGGCGAGAAGAAAGGAGAGTGGGATTATGAACTATTTCACACATAATAAAACCACTTATGTAAAAAAGTATTTGTGATGTGCAAAACCAGGAAAGAGTTTATATACACAGAATATCATTATTATTGCCTGTAAATACTCAAATTTGACTGTTTCACCTCTAGATGTCAAGGACAATAGTTAATTTGTACAAAGTAGATAAATGAGGTGGAAACTAATCAGAAGAGGTTTGTTTATCTGTTCTTTGATGATATATTACACTACAATAATAAGACAGTAAGTGTGTGTTCTATCTGATTGAGAATAACTTCCAACATCATTTCTCATTTTTACATATCAGATCTGAAAGCACCTCCCAGTCTTTGAAGTTCAGCAATATTCAAAACCATTAATTAAGCCCAGCCATGTGGTAGCAGGGGATTTTAACAAGAAAAGTAACAACATTAAAATCCACCAAGCCTGCAACACGTTACTTCCCTCAAGTGACTCCTGCAGATGTCATCTCCTGTCTCCTCTGAATTTGATGGCCACGTTGCATTAAAATGGTAATTTTTCTTTGTACTGGGCAACTGCAAATGCATGTGTGGTTTTAATTGCATTTTACTTTTTTAAAAAATGTGAAAATACAAATTGTCTTTTGTTAGTAGATTGTATTTATAATGTAAGAAAACAATTATTCCAGAACACATTAATATCATACTTTGATTTTAAGATCTGTATGGCTAAACACACCCATAACAATCCACTACAACCTGCTTGCTTTCTGGGGAATGGGAAGACAGAGAAGGTATTTAAAAGACAATTTTCTCTCTTCTGCTGAAGATCCAGGGACTTACCAAAGAGCTGATGTGGCTCAGCAGAAAACAAATCTTCCAGATGAAAGACAACTGAGAAAATGGAGTGGCTCACAATTTAAATTTACTAGTCCAAAGGCAAGGGCTTCTCCTTCTCTCCCTTCTGACAAGCACTGACATGAAGTGTGTTATGTGTTATGGTTTTCCTAGAACTCAAAACAGTAGAGCTGTCATTGCCCTCCCAAGGCCAAGATCTCCAGAGCTGGAGCAGTGTGACAGAACACACAGTGACTGCTTCATTTTTTTCCCCCCAATTATAAAACATTGCTATTTGGTTTCCATTAAAGATGATCATTAAAAGCTGCTTATTAAAAAAATAATTTATAGGATGGAGAAAGTTGATGAGAAGCTACTATTTCTGGCAGCAGATTTATCAATAGAGAAAATTATAAAATAAATGAAGAGGGAGAAGAAGTCCATTTAGAAAAGCCAATGAGACTAGATATAAAAAATAAATTTATGTTGTGATAAGTGGTAGGAATTTGATTTAACAGAATTTATAAACCATGCATATGGTATTTCACAAATGCATAAATGCAAGTAGAGGTCTAATACAATCCCATTTCCTCCCCTGCCATCTCACTTTTATAAATATAAAAAGCCCTGACAGCCAAGTAAAAATAATGTATTGCTTCAAGAGTCCTTAAAAGAAAAGAAACTGAATTATTGTTATGCAGTAAAATTTATATTGTCTGTGAGGTGAGTGTGCTCTACCTTCTTGTTATAAAACATACATAAATTTTCAAAGGAGTGTATTAGAGCCTTGCCTGCAACACTGAGAGCTGCTTCTGGAGTAAGTCACATGAGGAGACATGGATTCACCTTGGGCTTTCAGGAAGGCACAGAAAAACACTAAAATATCTCATTACAGAAAGAAAGATTTTCATTCTCATAGGTCATAGTCCAATTTTGTAGATTGCTGCAAAATCAGAATTGCTGATAATTTTAGATAACCTGTAAATGTTTTCCTTTCTAATACAATGTGGTAAATGTGTGGGATTTGAACCCCATGGAGAATCACCTACCCCGCGTGAACTGAGTTTTTTCACACATGGGAATAGCCAGGGGCAGCCCTAAATTGAATACAGATTAACTGCACTCACATCTTAGGCTGAGCAAAGGGCATATGTGCATTTTGGAAAATCAGATTTTAAAAAGCAGATATATAACATGCTGCCAGCAGATCATGTGCCAAAATTGAGGAATGCAGGGTCCAGCAATTGACAAAACTGTCAGGGTTTAAAAATTCTTTTCAAGGCAAAACCAGATTATTTCTATATGTTTATGAAGAAGATACACAAGGCTGAACTTCTAAAAATGGGGAATCTATTTCTTATTTTGTTGGGTTTTTTAATTTATGTGCAGCACAGATTTGTTTCCTAATTAAAAAAATACCCCCCACACAAATTCCAAATATGGAGGGGCTGGTCCTGATTTTTCAATTTCTTCTGTTTTTTCCAGGAGAGACAAGTGAAAGGCTGTGCTTACCTCACAGCAGTGATGGCTGGAATGGCTCATGGGAATGCTGTTTTCAGTCCATTTTAGCCTAAGTGGCAAGTCCTTCAGAGTGCCAGAGTCATTCACAAATAATCCAAAGTGTCAGATGGGGAGGGATTCTCTGCTGCAAGACGAGTTATATAATGAAAATGCTGACAGTCTTTTAATTATCAGTGGCACAAGCGGGTGCTACTATAATAAATCTCTCTTTCCTAAACACAGATGAATCAAAAAACTAATTAGTAGCTTCATCAAAGCTCTCTAGGATCAAATCTAGTCAAAAAGATTATATAGAAAATGCTGCTCCGACAGAGTTTAAAATGAAGTCAGTCACTTGGGTATACTTAAGCAGCCCACAGTGGGAACCACATAAGAATGGGCTACAATATTCCCCATGAAGAGATACCAGGATTCTTCTTTATTTCTGAAGGAAAACATGAAGCACATTAACAGGGTGAGAGAATACCATGGAACCCTGTAACAATTTACAGTGATGATTATACAGAATTAAAAGATCTTTTCAGTCTACACTTTATAGCAAAAATATGGGAATGGGCACTGAGCACTGATAATTTGGATACCCATTTCTATCTCTCACATGAACAGCCATGATGCACTGTAAGGTCATAAACCAAGGCAGGCAGCTCAGACAGCAATTACAAGCTCTCATAAAAAACAGCAAATCAGCAGTCCAGAAAAAGCCCTAAGACAGAAATATATCCAAGTAAAATATTTAAATCATTCTGAGCGTTAATTATAACACGTTATAATTAACATGTTTGTTGGTATGCTATAAACATGAAAAATACATTACTCTTAGAAATTAACCTTTGTATCTTCCCTGGAGAAAGGATGTTTTTTCCAACAGAAACACAGTGTTATCAGTGGAATTCTGTAACACACACTTTGAGGAGCTCTAAAGCCCTGACACTTATGCTGTTAAATGGCCACATACATTTCCAGAGTTGCGTAAAACATTCTAAAATACTGCCAAAAATACTATGTCACATTTAGTTCACCAACTGTTGTTCGCTTCACATGACTGAAAACAATTGCAAGTTATCTTCCAGTCTTTCATTAATATCACGAAGATAAAACAAATGCATACTCCTTGCACACACAAAACAGAAGAAATTACTCTTCTGAAAGAAAAATTACACAAAGAGTCATAAGCCCCATACAGTTAGAGAAACAAAATATTCCAAGAGGGCTTCTGTGGAGATAAAGTGTTAATGAGGAGATTTCAGAAACGTGAATGACATTATGTTAGACGGAGTTGAGTGCCAGCCTACCCCGTCATGACTTCGAAAGCTTTGCCATAAAGCACAGGATAACCACTGCAATGAGGAAACCTTTAGTATTGTCTAAGTAACTCTAGGGAATTTTGTGGAAAATGCACGTAGAAAACAAGGGTGATCTGATAGAGAACCACAAAAAAAGGTTTCATTTTGAATATAAAATATGCCAGACTGAGAACTGAAATATCTTGAAAGTCCTATGAAACCATAAATTGCAAAATCAGTACACACTGTGATTTACACAAGAAATTGCCAAGGATTCAGTTCCTACAGATTGCTTTTGAAAGCATTTGTGTAGCGTTTTATAATTACAGCTTTCAAAGTGAGGCAAGTTTTCATAGAATCATAGAATAGCTTGGGCTGGAAGGGACCTTGAAGATCATCTCATTCCAACCCTCCTTGGGCAGGGACACCTTCCACTAGAACAGGCTGCTCAGAGCCCCATCCAGCCTGGCCTTGAAGGTGTTCTCCTAACTGCAGAGAAAGAATAGGCAAAGTTTAGCTCAGCTGAAGCCCTGACTGGGTTATAGTGTTTGGTGGCACTTTTATTCCTTGATGCCTGCAAAAGCTATCCCATAATATAAACACAACAAAACCTGGGAAGAGCAACACCAACACATTGTTTGGACCCAGTTCAGTGAAATGTCCCCATTTCTTTCTCTGGTATTCAATCTTGTTTCTTTTCTTTCGTAAGAGCTGCTGTACTGCCAAACTTTCTTACTTGAATTAAATTTCTAAGTGCAGATATTGTAAAAAGTTACTTTTCACTTTTGGAGTAAGATATTGAATTTTCACTCATCAAAAAAAAAAAAAAACCAAGCAGTAGAAAAAGTGAAACCTGGACACCTATGGATTTTCATCAAGTGAACGTTTTTTTGGAGGCTGAAAAGGTCCAATGTCATCGGAAAGCAGAACATCTGTTACATTCTCTGGTGAAACTTGATAAGAAGAATGATGAAGGGGGTTCAGAATTCCTATGAAAGTTACTTCTGGTTCAGCATCTACATGCCATATTTACATGAAAGCAGAGCATCACCAGAGTTCGGGTTTGTGAAATCAAATCACAAAAGAAGATACTTCAGGTCCATGTTTATGAGTTCAGATACAACATCTGGGCACTGGTCAGGCAAAAAGTACTCACCTTCAGTAAGAGATTCCTTTTCTATCTTCTTCTCAAGGTACTTTTCCTGGGAGCAGCATCTGAGAACAGCTGAAGTAATTAAGGTGCTTAAGGTTGTTGTAACACCTGGCACTAAGTGATATACTTAGAACATTTGTTATACTGCAAAATAACTGGATTCCATTTTATCTTGAATGATCTGTAGGGGAAGGAAGATAATTCCTTATAATGATGAATGAAAATTTGTTAAAAACAGTTCAATATCACAAGAGTAATTAAGGTCAGTACTGATACCATCAAAATCCAGCCTCCTAAGAGAACAGTAACATTCCAAGCAGATACAACCTACTAGATGTTTCTATACTTTTCCAGGCCAGAAACTTTTTTTCTGATCCTCTGAGGTAAACATTTGACTTAAACTTTAAAGTAAAACTATATTCCCAGGCACAAACCCATTTGTCCATACTGTAGTGTCAACGTTTTTAGATTTATATTAGACAAATAATTAATGGTGTTTTAAAAAAATAGATTTTGTATTACACAAACATTCCCTGTGTGCTTCCATCCCTGTCAAAGATCTAAAGAATATATGCAAGCTGACCTAGCTAAGAACCCGTTTAATGCCCTCAGTATGCTGCAAGCACTAACAGTGGTCAGGGCATGATTAAGCCACCATTATTAATGACTGAATGGGATTTTCTCTGCATGATGTTTATGCCTCATCTGTTTTGCTGTATACATATTTGTCAGCCAGGATCATCACCTAAGTCTAAAATACAGATATGTTGAAAATTGCTCTAATCTGGGTTTGCATAGCTTTCTGGAATTCTAGGCTGGGTGTCCAGCAGTACACAGGACAAACAGCTGAGATGAAAAGAAGTTGAACTGACATGTTTATTCCATTTTACTTTCTACTTTTCCTTTTTTTTGGACTCAGAGTATTTTTAAAACATCAAATAGCATAACTTAATAGGATGAGGGAAGCTGTGAAAGGTGATATCAGCAAATGGCAGCATAGGTAAAAAAAGGAATCTCAAGGAGAACATAAATAAAGCTCAGAAAAATAAAATTAAACTGCTGTTCCAAAACAAACCATGGGCTTTCCTGGGGCTCACAGCATATTTAGCTGGGTTATGGGGAAGTGACATCCTAAACTCCTGTTTTCTCAGTCCCCACAGAATTCAAACCTAGAGTGAGACACAGCTTCCCTGGTTATGCATGAACACCAGCTGAAACTTATCTCCATGGATGGGAAATTCAACTTATCTTTTACTAATGTGTATTTTCTGAAGTTATTCAGGAATTACCTGCTGCTAATCATACTTGTAAGCTGCCAGGCTTGGCAAAATTCACATCCATCACCTGCTGTCTTTAGGTTGCTGCCATATCAAGTAAATACTTTCTAGCACCCCATGGTGCTGCTGGGACATAACTGTGCTGCTTCATATTTTTGAGACTTTCATATTTTGTCAAACACAGCTGAAACTGGTTTGCAAGCAGAGCTATACATGGAGGGGAAAAGGAATGACACAGGCAGCATTGTTTAATAGTGTTCAGGCAGAAATATTTCTAGGTGTACTGTAAAAATTATAAGGACTGGACATCCTCAGAAAGCTTGAGCTGCAGAGTTTTAAACAATTTAGCATATATATGCACAGAGCGAGCAAAGATGCAGCCATCTGATCATGTACATGTTTTTAAAACTAATTGAAATGTATACATTAACACTTTCAGTGGGGTATTGCTAACTCAAAACCCACCTGTGATATTCAAAATACTTCCAGGTTTTCTGGAATTCTTCATTAACCATCTCCTTAGCAGTACTGAAATGAAGTTGAGAATGAAATTTTTCTTACCATGATACAGGGAAGTTCTTGGGACAGGAAACTCTTTGATGCCTCTAGTGAGAGAAGAGGGCCCCTGAAGTCAAGCCATAAAGATTGCTCAAGAAAAATGGACACTCTGGACTCCAGCTGAGACATTCCTTTGCTGTCTGTGAACTCACAAAATATTAACATATTCTAATAACCTACTTCCTTTAAAAGAACATGGTAATGATGAGCAGTATAACCACTGAGACTTCAAAGTTTAGGGAAAGGGCTAATATCCACCCACTGGCAGAGGACTTTAAGCTTGCTGTAAGTGCAAATTGTGATTCTTTTCCCCACATAGCTCCTATGTCTCAGTACTGGAGAAGATTTTAAAAGAAAAATGTGCAGAAAATTGTAAGTAAATACTTCAGACCTGTTCAGATTCTGTTATGTATCCTTGAAAAAAGGAAAGGGAAAAAGAAGATATTATTCTTTTTGTGCCTAAAACTTTGAAGAGTATGGTTAACTAAATAAAATACTAAAAATAAACACTTGGATCATCTAACTCAAGCCTACATAAGAGATTAAATAATGTTTCATTATATGTAAAAATTCCTATGGGAACACCAGAGAACTGAATACCCACATGTTGTTGATCGTGGAATTTTAAGCAGTGGTTTTCATAAGAGAGTCAAACTTAAAAGGTAGAGAAATTGAGGATATGAAGGGTGAGTGCATAAGCATGTCTGAAAGAAAGTCATTAATAGCATAAAATATTCGTCATAATAGCCTGATAAATGAGCTTTCATACATCCTCCTCAAGATTCACAGCATTTCAATATGCCTTTTTTTAATTACCAAATGTAAATGAATTGACCTTGGACTTAACTTGAATGCTGGCTCATGATTCTTTACACGAAGTCTCAGTTCATTCAACGATGTCAGTGGAGTAAATTTACAGTCATTTTCTCTCTAAAGCACAAGTCAGCAGAGGAAGTTTTTGCACAGCAGTGTTCCTGCCAGTCAGCTGAGGGTACCTTCTACTTTCTGCTTGTAGTCTGTGGAGGACTGTTCTAGATACATGTGATCATCAGATATGCAAATTAAAATTAATTTTTTAGGGAAAATAAAGAGGAAAAATGTACAAAGAACCTTCAAAAACAGCTGCATTTTGCTTTTTTGAGATACACCTTCCTCTTTTGCCACAGTAAATTTGTAATTAGGTAGAATTTCTTTACATTGGTACCTGCTGCATGTTCTGTAAGTAGCATAGCCCTGAGACAGAAACTGGTTAGATGTCCTTAAGACTTAGACCATCGGAAGTTGTAACATTACACTCACACCAATAACTGAGAATTCAATTCTGAATCAGTTTGAAAAAGCAACTTCTGTCTCCAGTGTACCTTCTGTATTTCTACTTAAGATATTTTCCAGTCATTGCATTACTGATGCCTGGACTTACAACTATTTGCAATGGTTTCCCTCACTTCAGAGTAATTCCATCAAGTTCACTATGCCTGGTAAATTAATTTCTTTAGATGCAGACACAGTTCATCTCCATACCACCCACCCAATGCTTCAGACACAGAAAGGCCCACACCTTCCTAAAAAATTACCTTCACCAGGTTGGAATTTGCTTGTCTTGACCAGAGATCCATCTTTGGTGGCCCTTGTGGCTCAGCATCCTCTGTTTCCACAAAAAGACTTTTCACTATATAATAAATAAAAATTGTCCAACATAGAAAGAAAAAACTGCAAACTTTTAGGAAAAAAAAGCCCCATTAGAAAAGTTTAGAAGAAGTATAGATGTTTACAGAAAAGTGTGTATATTATCAAATTAGAATAAATAGAAAAATAATGAGATCACTGCAAACATGTCACTTTGCATTCAATAACTCTGGCCTATTGCAAATGCTCTTGAAATACCCTCTTCTAATTTGCTGGTGGTGTGAATCTGGGTTTGGAACAAGGCCATAAATCCTTTCATTATGAAGCAATTTTCTGATCCTGTGCATTTATTACACTGTAGTCCTGACAGTCTATACCTGACCTTGATTAGCATTTGGTATTTATACAATACTAACTGGAATCTTCTGCATGAAGCTGCCACAACAATCACACCTAACGATGCTTAATTCTGCAACAGGATTCTTCCTTATTATCTCCATTTACCTTAAGTTTTGAAATTTACTGGAAGAAGAGAGACAGATAGGGAGACACAAAGGAGAGCCATCCAGGAAGTAAATGAGAAAAGGGACCTGTCAGCTGTAATTACTGTGTAAATGAAATATAGAGCCTGTCTCAGTAATTCACACCCACACATCGCTTGTGTTTGGGGTTTTTTAGGAAAACTGCAGGCTTATGTTTATATTTCTTATGACAAATGTAACTTCTTATTCAAGTTAACTTCTTATTCAAGTTTTCTCCTCTTCCAATGAATGAATAGTCAGGAAACTAACCTAAACTATTGTCTTACAGATTTTTTTTTAGAGCTTCAGCTCAAAGCTTCTCATTTTTCAGCAGTTTTTTGACACATATGACATTTGAGCATCATTGTATTGTTTCTCAAGCATCAATATTTTTTTCTTCTAGAATTCACTGAATCATAGTTCATTCATTATTCTCTATTACTTCATTTCAAGGTACTGCTAGCCACCACGATTTCCTGACATGTTGGACTGAAATTTTTCAATAAATCTGATACTTGCATTATGCAGACTTCCTGGGTTACTTTTTTCCTTAGAAATGGGCAGATTAAATTGCTGCTACATGAACAAAAGAAAATGCTGGTAATCAGTACAGGTAAAAAGGGAAAAATACATTGAGAAAATCAGACACAGTAAGTAATATGGAGAAGATGGAAAGAAAAAGCAAGTTCTCGAATGACAGTGGACTCTGTGAAAATAAAACTGAATGCTCCTTTTGTGGGAGTCTTGCAGGTCAGAAACAGAACTGGCTTCCAAAGTCCATTTGCCATAGATTCAACCACCATTTTTGGATATAATTTGATTTCTGTGAAAGGCAGAACATTTTTAAGAGCTTTCCCATTACAAGTCCACACTAGTATCATCCTTTCCAACATATCACTCTTTTCTGTTGCATACTGCCAGGATTGTCTGTTCTAGTTCTGTTCTCCATTCCTCATTCACCTCTTGCCTCGCAGTTACAGTCTGCTCCTTCATCCATGGAGAATGAAATCATGTCTATCCTGGTGGTTTATTAACAGAACAGACAGCCTAGAAATGAACTGACTGTATTTTGAGTCAGAAAAAGCAAAGGTTTTATCACTCTTGGGTCCAGATGCCCAGGGAGAAAAGGTTTCAGTTGATCAGATGATAAGGAGCTCCATGGAAGGTCAAGTGTGCATTTGCAATTAATGTCTAGTCGAGTCTATAATGCTGGAAAAGGTAAAAATAAAAACCTTTTGGTTGTTATTTGACACTGGGTCTATAATTGCAAGAAGAGTATTCTCAGGGATACATGGAATAGCATTAATTTATAAGCATCTATTTCAAAGCTAAAGTGCTGCCACTCCTTAAGACATACTCCTCTGTCATATCTATTCAAATAGATTACAAATCCACATTCACATCATCTGGCAGTTCATGGGACCAAGCATCAGGAAATACTCCACTCTCAGTTTTGAGGCTGACATGGCAGCACATGCATTTTTGCACACACAGTCACAGCTCTGAGTATTTCTTTCTCTGTCTTATTGCATATTTATTGACAGTTAAAGTACAAATATACGAATATATTGTAAAAATGTTTATGTCAAAATAATCATATTTTCCTCATACACCTGTATTAGATATTAAATGCTTGATAAACTGGCTCTTTGAAAGAAGTGATCACTATTTGCTCTATATTAAATACCCTATAAATACTAGAAGAAAACCTACTGCTTTTCTTCACCAGTAATAAGGTGATCTGTCTCCTGGCATGCTGAATAGCCTGAGAAATGGCTATATAAGAATTTTTTTGGAATTGGGAAGCAGTAGATGGAATACAAAATTAAAGTTGTTTTTACATGACAGGGTACTCAAAAATCATTTTGAACATAAAGTCATAATTTCCCAGTTCATTAGCTTTTCAAACGTACCAAAATTGCCAGTACCAAACAAATGTTCACTCCAAATGTGACCAATTTTTAGTATTTCAGTATGCTGCATAATAAAACAACAGTTTCAAATTAACAGTTGATTTGAAATGTGATAGCTAAGCAATTCATACTTTAAAAACTGATGGGTTTATTGGAGGATTCTTACATTTTTATTTTTATTTTTTTAAGGACAGTTTGTCAAAATCGACAAAGATCTAGATCAGTAAACCTGCCTGCTTCACCACAAATATTGATTATTTACATATGCTTCACTGAGTGCAATTCATGAGGAACTCAGAGGAGTCATCCTAAAATTACTGGCAAAGGTTCATAAATCCATCTCATTCTGCTTTATTGCTAAGTGTTATCCTTTTGTTTCATCCATTTATGGCAAACCAGCACAAACTGAAATATTTCTTTATAAAAATGTGAATCAAGATACACTGCTGCTAGCAAGTCCTGGTATAGTTTTGCAGGGTTCTGCAGATTATTTTAGGTGAGCATCAAAACATGCTTACAAAACATACTGGTTTGTGTCTTAAAAAGCAGTAAGTACGAAGCAAGTCAAAGCAGATGGTCTATGATGCTTCTTTGGCCTCTCACAACATTTCCTTAAATTGATGGGATGAGTTTAGTCCTTTTGGATCTGAACTCCAGCATGCAGCTGGAGGAAAATCTCCCAGGCCATGAGCACCATCACTGCTGATCTAGACTATTTTAATCTCTGCCTGTGTTTGTCTGAAGTAATGAGCTCCATCACCAAAGGAAAACACACTGATCTTTCTTAAATTGCCTGCTTGAAGTTCCAGACCTTATGCAGAGGACTCACAAATACCAGTGGCCACCCTGCTCATGCCTTGTTGGATTGTATTAAAGCTCAGATGCCAAAAATGTAGAACAGTACTGTAGTACATGATCCACAAGTATGAACCAAAGAAAACTCTCTTTAATCTAGAAAAGAATTTACATTATCTTACTGGACTGAAAATAAACCAAGCAGGGTGACAGCACCCTGCATACTATGACAAGGAATGAAACCCTGGATGCAACAGCCACTAATACTCAAGTCCATCACAACTGTTGGAACTGAAGTCATGGATGTGAAACTCCAATGGTAACTAGATTCCATAGCACCTTCACAGAAATACTGGAACTTTATGTACTCACCTAAGGTGTTCATTTTTGTACTTTGTTTTTCTGTACTTAGCATGGAGGGGTTTTGCTGAACCACGAGACTTCACCTCAATCCCTGATGCCAGGATTGGGGTGTTTGTTAATGAATGGGTTTGGGTTTTGTGCAGCTGTTCCGTGCCCTCCTGTGCTTACTTGTGCAAACCCTGAAAAGGGAACAGAGCCATTCCTGACAGTCAGCACCAAACCTGCACCACCAACACTGACCCCAGCTGGGCTCATACCAAACCAATTGTGGGATTTTCTGAATGAAAGCACAATTACATATTCATTCATAAACTATAGAGATACCAAGAAGCATTAATCTTGGAGCAAATATAAAAAGCTCTATTTATGTGAAATACCAAAGAACTATTAGATTTGGCCTTCAGATTTTCTTGTTTTGTGCTGTAGTAATGCACTAAAATATTTGACCTGTACAGGTATCTATGACTCTGGGTGAAATACCATCTGTATTTCATGATCTTTTAGTAAATAACTTCTGGCAGTGCACTAAAAAGACTCATAAACTGTGTGATTTATTTGATAATGGAATAATGTTCTCTGCAAACCTGATTTATCTGCACAGAATTTTTACCAGCATATACAGATGAGATTGATCATATTTCAAACATACCTGAAGGAAAACTGGGGTGGGGCACTTAAGAAGAAACATAAATTAGAAATTCAGATTTTAAAGAAAAAAAGCTTAGGCAAATGTACAATAAATGGAAGAGCAGAAACAGAATTTAAACTCCTCACAGAAAAAAATTATTCAGCTCATCGTAAATGGAATGACTTATTGATTGAGCACTGCAATGGTTCTATATGTTGAGAAGTATCTTTCATAACTCACATAATATTACAGATAATTAAAAATCTGATAACTTATTTAGTGACAGGGATAATACTGAGCATAGAAAATGGTACAGATGAATCAATCTCATGTTACAGATCAGAATATAGAATGCAACTGAAGAGCTTTTATTATTACATGAAGATAACTTTCCCTGACACAGTTAAATATATATATTTACACTTGTATATCTGTACTGCAATTTACAAGCAATTTAATAAAAAATAAGTTCCTAAAAAATTAATACATGAGTACTGAACATCTAAAACTAAAGAGACCTAAATGTGTAAACTATCTAGATAATTCAGGATATGTGTGATGAAAGAGAACATTAAATTATTATCAAAGAGAAGAAAGCCCCCCACTCCTAAAGCCTACCTCTCAATGTTTTCACAAAGGAAAAAAAACCAGTCTGACAATATAGAATTCCCTGGGAATAAAAATCATTAGAGTATTTGCTAATTAAAGATAACTGGAGACCAGTAAGTAGACTGAGGTGTGGTCTGATTCTGATCTGTTTATGAGGAAAATTCAAGGTAATTAAATTTCTATTACTTAAGTGTTTCTCATTCCCTCTGCTCCCAGCACGGCTGGTTTCCATTTCAGGTCCGTGAGTTCTCTGAGAAGAGACTTGTGTACTTTGGCATGATTTCTTTTCCCCAGATTTCATAGTGCTGGATCATTGAAAGGATGCAGTGTGCAGACTCCCCTTGGTGCTTAAATGACTCAACTACCCACCAAAGCAAGAAGGTCAATTCCACCATGGCAAAATTCATCAAACCTTTTCTTAATCTGCTATTTTAGAAAACTCTCAGAAGGACTTCCTGCATTTGACACCTTACTCTCAATTCATATTCAAATTCCCAAACCAAACTGAAATTCTCTAAGGATAAATACCCTGCCACAGCCTGGGAACAGCTGTGCTGATACACCTCTCTATTTCCAGTAGCAACTGAGTATCCTAATCATGACATCAAGTTCTTAGTGTCCTGTGAGTCCAAATAAAGAAAGAGATTCAAACTAAAGTAAATATTCATGCAGTTATTAAAAAGCCACCACACAGGCCACTCTTCTTTCCAAACCACATCCTGCAGGCTTTCTGTGGTCTCTCACCTTGAAACTCCTGCCAGGTTTGTACCTCTCCAGGGTACAGCTATGCACTCTGTGTGAACATAAAGCTAAATCAGGCACTTCACATTTCACTGTCATTCGACGTGGAAGCAATTTTAACTGATCGTTACTCTTATATTGGACTCAGCTCATACTTCTGCTTATGCTATCAAGTTTTATTAAATTCTCTATAATATCTGATTCATCCAGAAAAGATACACTTACTGTTTTGTGTCTTCATTGAGGTAGATGTACACTTCAGTCTCAGTTTTGTCATCGTGCCAGAACTTTTCTGCCTCCATCCCTCCTCTTATCTCCAATTTAGAGCTCAGCAGGACAGACAGCAGCAGCCCTGGACACTTGGCTTCCATCCAGTGTCCTGCATTCCACCCCAGGGCTAGCCACAGCCACCTCACCTGGTTTATGTTAACAGACCCACACCACACTCAAGTGCCACTGACAAAATCTGCAGATCTTGCTCATAGTCCAAAGTATGTTTTCACAGAAAACATACTTTGCACAAAAACCTGAACTGCCATTAATACAGTCTATTTGCCTTCATTTATCTTCACCTTTAATACAGAGCAAGTTTCTGTCAGTCAACTTAAAAACAGCAAAGTCTAATTGCAATTTTCCAACAAGGCTTTTATATCTAAAATATGTTATGTAGATAAGGAACACTTGAAAGCTTAATGACTTCTTACTAGATCAATGATAACACATAAAGGTGTTTACCTTTTTAAGGGGAAAACCAAAGGTTTTTAGGCTCCAGTCTCATTTCCTTTGGATAATTTTTGAACATTTTCAAAAACTGTAGAAACGCTTTATTTAGTTTTAACAAGGTCAACAGACCAAAAGAAAAATGAAATTGAAAAGAATCAGCTGGTACCAGACTGGGGGAGGAAGCAAACCAAATAGCAATGTATCCTTGAGAGTTATAGGATTTTTACTGTTTGAAACCTCAATATTATTAAACACTTTGCTCAAAGATCATCCCTGGTTTAAAGTTCCATATTCCCTTCCCCTCAATGGAGTCTGAATTCAGCCTAAGTTCAGACACTGTTTATGTTGACCCTGCAGTCACTACCACCACCTGCAGCTGTTGCCAAGGACTGGCTGAGCTGGACTCTTGCATTTCCAATTTTGCCACCATTTCAGCACATGAGTGATTAACAATATGACACTTCTCAAACAAGTGACAAATTCTGAAACAAGTAGGTCAGATGATCTCAGAACCATCTCAGTAACAAAACAAAAATCTCTTTCCATGCAGATTTTTATGATAGCTGTCTTTATTTCCTAAGGGATTTGTGCCAGCTTACTGAAATGACATTCTCTGAGATATTCAGCAAAAAGTGAATGTGACCAGTTCTTGTACTGATGGGTCACCCCTGTCAGACTGTCTTGATAAATAGAAAAGTCTGTCAGCACAGAGCAGAGAAGATTTCTTTCAAATTGAGCACACCCCAGAGAATTGTCTGAAAGATACTCTTGTGTAAGTTATCTTCTTCATTAACAATACAGGAAAGTTTACTGGGAATTGCAGGAGGAAAAGAATGAAGAGCATTAAATTTTATGTGGCTATAGAGTCTGGCACATACCCTCAGAATTATACCAAAATATCGCATGAATTAAACACCTGAGTGTTTCCTTCAGCTGTAGCCATTATTCTAACTCCTTGGGCAAGCTCAGGAAAATGTTTCTCATAAGGGTTTGTTGCATTTTCAGAAGTGTGCAATCAACAACAATGCACAGATGGACAACATTCAAATTTTAAATAGTTGCAGGTAAAATCCTTTTTTAAAGGACTGAAAATACAACTGAGTGAAAAACTTACATATTCTTCTGTACATTTTTTCCCAAAAATATTACAATATTCAAAACAAGAATTCTATTAAATTCAACACATTATGGAATTTTAAAAGTCTAAGTTCAGAATTAGCACTGACTCCTACTTTTAGTGGTTTACCCCTACACATTTTAGTTCAGAAATGGAGAGAGGATGTAAGAAAATACCATAATCAAAGATTGAAAGAAGTAAAATTCTACTGAATTTCAATGGGCTGTGTTGAGGTTTTATCCAAAAAAACAAAACACTGTCTTGTGGTAACTTTTTCCCTCAAGTTTGGACCTTGAAATGCTGGCAATTTTTTTCAATATAGTTATAGAATGAAAAAGAGAGTGAGAACTGGAAGTTACTCCAATTTTTTTATTCTTAGAGTTCACCAGTGGTCAAAAAGTCAGACAAACTGGAATGAAAAACAGGATTTTGAGTCTTTAGCACTACTTTGTTTATGCCTGTGAATAAAGGTCACTGCATTATAACAGCCAATATTAAGAGATTATTGCAGTAGTATCAACAGGCTGCACTTTTAGCACTTTGACTCTAGTACATATATTGTATTGTGTGTTGGCAAACCAGGAAGAAACCAATGAAGATGACTTTTCCCTGTGAGCTTGAATGCCAGACTGCCAATTCACAACTTGGATTATAAAGCCATCTCTTAGGTCCAGAGGGAAAATACTGGATTAGCTACTTTGGGCTCTTAGAAAGGCACAGTCAGGCACGTACCAAGGGCAGTACTTGGCCTCGGGGTTTATTTCATACAGTTTTCAGTGCCTTATCAGGGGATCACAGCTTTGTGACTCCATAGATTACGTCAGGTTACACTCTCCAACTGTCAGAACTTCCCATGGAAAGAGGAATAATAAGATACAACAATCAAACCCACAGAATTTGGCAGAATGCTTGGAGGAAAATACATCTTTGTGGTCATTGCTCCTCCTTCAGATGCCACTGGAGTAACTCTGCAATTCATAAGGCTTGAGTTTAACAACTGGCAAGTGTTCTGTGTTACTGCTGGTTTATCACTTGCTGAAATTGTTTTAATAACAGCCTCTATAAATTTACCATAGAAGTCATCTAGGAAGGTTTTAATTTTCACTAGACATGTTAGCTCTAAAACCATGAGACTATCAGACTTTTTGTTCAGAAAGCCTGCACAGAAACAAGACTACAAATATCAAAGTAATTGAATTTACTCGGGTTAGTGTAATAATAAAGTTTTCTGCTTTATGTAAATTCCTATGAAAGCCAGACAGACCAAGTAATCACTGATGATATTGCCAAACACTAGCACAGAAGCAGTGTCATATTAATAAAGCGTTTCTGAGTTGCTTCATCCCGCAAACAACAAAAGTGGAGCATGAATGAAATACATATCAGCATTCACCAAACTGGAACACCTAATCCCATTTAAAAAAAAAAATCACACTGCTAATTCACTTTTCCATCTAAATAAGCAGAGAAGCTAAATAAAAGCAGGAGTCACTTTACATTAAAAAATTCATTTTATACCACTAATTCATATCAATCAATTTCAGCCAAGGATAAGAGGTTTTGAAAATCTATCTGATTTTATCTAAGAACAGACCTGGTGATTCAGTGGCAATTGTTCTCAGGATTATCTCTGATTATTATGGATCCAGCAAAAAAACACATGGACCAGAACTCAAAGAAATGAATTAATATGACTGAAACTGAACCAGCAGTTGCAGAATGAAATTCTGCCAAAATATCCTCCCAGGGAATGACTTTATAAAGTATTAATAGAGTGTGCCCACTGTGGCAATACAATATGAACTTATCCCAGTGGAGTATGAAAAGGGGCATCTTCCCATAATAGGGCAAAGACAGCCTTTTTTCTGTCTTTTTAGCTCCAATGAAATTGCATCCAGTGGTGAGATCCCAGTCATCAGATTGTTACTGCAGCAATATTGGTGGCAGCCATTGTCTGCAAGAAATCTTTAAATATAATGAAGCAATAATATAAACAGGGAGGAAGGGAGAGTTTCAGAGCAGCCTCATGTGTGTACTTGTTATTCTTGCCACTTGCTGTGAATATCACTGGGAAAGGTCACTTGGATTTAGCAGTTCACAGCATCATGAACTGCCGGCTCAGATAAAGGCATTAGACTGTGGAAGATGATAATATGTTCTTCCTTCTCTAAGATATTAATCTAAGATACACCTCTTGATCTCTAGACAAGAATTTTAATTTGTCCAGCAAGGAGAGCACTGAACACCATCAAAATATTTTCTTTTGATAGCAGAGCACTATCAGAGAAATGCCTTTTAATGACCCATTTAAATCCTACTGTTTACAGCAGATTAGTGCAGCCATGTAGTGCAGCCAGGTCTGAAGACACTCACTACCTCATAATAGTGGATGCTACCAAAAATCACCTCCACAGAATATGGCTGGCAGAGACCTGAAATCTGCTCATTAGCATCACCATACTTCTCATGACTCACATCACTTGACAAATCGATGTGATAAATAAATTGCTGGATTTCAGCTTTTTTTTTCCATTTATCCTGTACTGCTGTTCTGGAAACAACTCATTTTAATACTGTCTGCAAGGAGATGATGACAACACACCCAAAGGAGTGGGGAAACACAGCACTGGCCAAAGTCTGTGGGCATGACTTTGGGAAAGATGGTTCACTTCTCCCCCAGCTCCTCTATACAGACACAGTAATTCATGATTTATCAATACACGAGTTTCCTAGATTTCTGAAAATGAGGCTCAGGTCACTCCTAGATCCTTTAGGAATTTAATTAAATTGAACCATATATTAAAATTACTATTTGTTTCCCATATATTTAGCTGCAATATTTTAATGCAAGATATTTTACATGTGTATCAACATTCAAAATTTGTGAAAGAGGGATTGAGGGTTTGTTATGTCCTTGACAAGACTAAGCCAAGCTTTGCACAGTGCACATTAACCACCCAAGTTAGCACTTTTCCTGCCAGCTGCAATATTTCTCAAGCTCTCAAAAAACCATACTTCAGGAACAGCAAAATTACATGGGGTTGTGTGGAAGCATGATCCTTAAATATTGAAAAAAAAACACCAAAATCACAAAACAAAGAAACAAAAACCAAAACACAAAACCAAAAAATAAAGACAACACATAAAGAAAATGTATTATGATATTATTGCTTTACTGCTTTTAGATTTAGATGATTATTCCATCAATATTTCTCAAGTGAAGATACAAGAAAGAAAATTGCAGAGCTACCTTTTGTTCCCCATTTGTGAAATTTTCAACATTTTAAGAACTATCAGAATGTGTTTTAACTATTCTTTCCTTTTTTCCCAAATCAAGAATAAATAATGAGAAACATTTTGAATGTTTTCCTTTAATCAGTGAAAAATCAGTCAAAAGCTCTAACACTATTTAGTATCTGGCTGTAACAGTAATTAGTATCTCAAGCAATATCAGATGCAATTAAAATGTGCTTCTAAGCATTCACATCATGTAAAGTAATTTCTTTTGTATCTTTATGTTCTAATAGGAAAGAAGAAAAATATTTCTGTGCCAAAAACTACCAGAGGAAAAGCAAATCGTTACAGAGCTGTATAAATAAGAAACTTTGAATGTTCTAGATTGACTTCTTTGAGCAAGGTCTAGTTACCAATTGCAAGGTCAA
Organism: Aphelocoma coerulescens; assembly: GCF_041296385.1. NCBI lineage: Eukaryota > Metazoa > Chordata > Aves > Passeriformes > Corvidae > Aphelocoma > Aphelocoma coerulescens. The sequence continues at coordinate 14,313,256 of NC_091025.1, read as the reverse complement.
ATTGGTTTTAGTTTAGCAACCTACCATGTTAGATAAGTACCACTTCAGTGAAATGTGAACCAGCTAGAACTAGTTTAAGGAATGGCTATCATGATTTTCAAGAACCCTATAGAAACTCTTCCCTGTTTTTTTTTTAATATCAGAGAGATGGCTGAAATGGAAGTATTGCATGGCCTTTTTTGAACAGGTATTTGCACCAGGAGCCCTGATCATGGTTAATATAAAAGCATTTGCTGGGCCTAAAATCCATATAATAGGAAAAAGTAACACTAGAAGCTTTCCAGGATTCCCAGGCACACAATAGCAGTGGTGTTCAGAGCAGAAGCTGTGGAGGAACTGCATAAATAAGACACCACCTGAATTATGTTTGCTTGAGATTTACTTGTTTAAACTGGGCAAATTTGAGAATTGGATTGTTAGAAGTTAAAATATTTGAATTCACCCAGAGTAAAAAGTCAAATTTGACAACTGCATCCCTGCTCCTACCAATATTTAAGTATTTACAGACATTTGGGAAATCTTTTTGAAGCAGAGTTACTTCTCACTGCATTTCCACAGCTTACATGCACATCCCAGCCAAATTTCATCATCAACAACCTTGAAGAAAATAAAAGAACTAATTTGATGGCATTATTAAATAATTTAGGACCATATTTCTAGAATTACTACAGTGCCTTAAAAATTTGATTCCCTGTGGGGGAAAAAAAAACACCCTGAAGGCAGCTGACAGGCCAATACAAAAAAAGCTTTGGAGATGATTAGCATCCAAATTAGAAATTTGGATACCCAAATATCATGTGGCTCTGAACAGAGAAGTAGCTTTCAGGAACACTTGTGTGAATCCTTGATTTGGATAAGAACAGTGTGTGATTTCACAGAACTCATGACACTTAAGGTAAAAACTTATTGAATCACCCACGACATTTAATAAACGTTGCTGAGAGGCGTATTTTCAAATCAGTAGTGAATTTGACGCTTACCATATGATCACACATGGCTTTCTTCACTGTTTGAACAGCATAAAAACTTCCCATAAAGCTTCACTAATTAAATTAAAATAAAAAATGACAAACAGGATGAAGAGTTGACAGTTTTCATAAGCCAAAACCAGGCTAAGTATTTATCTTAAATCCTAATAGCACCATCTGATGGAGGATCACCACAACACTACAGAAGAGATTCAAAGTGTGCTGGACATTAATTTAAAAATGCATTAACATATTTCCTTATTTCATGTATTAAACTGTAAACATAAGTATACAGAATAGTGGTGATCTGCTAAATAAACCTAAAGCAGATTTTGACATTTTAAGTCAATAAAAGTTCTGATTTAGTAGGAAGGAAATCCAGTTTGAGATTAAGCTGAACAGAATAAAAGCAATTTCTTTCCAGACACCTCTTATAAGCCTGGACAATAAATTTAAACACATCTGGTATCTAAGTCAAGACTTTCTTGCCCTTAAGCACACAGGTTCCCCACACAGGATGAAATATAAGTGAAGAATAAACATTTCTGCTCCCTTAAAGGATACCAAAGAGGGCAATATTTTTAATATATGGTTCACTATCAGAATAGTGTAAGAGAAGAACACAGGGATCACAAGGGCAACGGGTGGAGAAAGCTGAGGATCAGAGAGCTGCATACCAGATGTACCAAGTATCTAATCAGGAGGATTTTATACAACAACTAAATTATATTCATATAAGTAGTTACCCTTTTAAATCAGTTGGAATTACAGTTCCAGTTAAGGAGAATTTCCTCTGCTTTGCTGTATCAGATGGCACTCCAACTCAAAGGCTCCTCATCCCAGCTCATCCAGGAAAAGTAAATCCCCAAAGAACAGGCCTTCCTTTTAGCAACCCTAAGTCCTGCAGTTTGGACATTTTCTCTATTGCCAGATTAGTCACTTAATCCTTAAATACCTCCATACATATGGAGAAATTGGCCCAATCCTTCCGTTTTTCTACTTTCTCTCATGCCTGGGCAGTCTCCTTCAATCCATTGCTTCTACCAGATCTGAGGAGATTCCAGATATGATCCCTTGTTATTTTAATTTAATTTTTCCCTCTCCCATTGTCTAAATGGTCAAGAATCTAAAAAGTTACTTTAACTTTGAAGATGCCCAGCTTCAATACACTTTTCCCCTTTACTGTAGCAATCCCAAGAGTCAAACTGTGAGTCCAAGACCTCTGCTCCCCTATCAACAGTGAAAACCGATGATCTGGTGCAGGGCCTCATTAGCATAATGCTGTTAATCATCAGAGCAGTGCTAAATAACAGCAGAAGAGGGGGAACCAAAAAACAGTGACAGGTGCTGTAGACAAACCAGACCGTGGAAAATGTAGAGGAACCTAGAAGAAAGTCAGTTAATTAACTGTTCCTACAAAGTCAGATAAAACCAGGTGGGTCACCATGCAAGAGTTGTATTACTGCTTTTTACAGCTAAACTGTACAGAATTTTAGCTGTCCTTGTAATCAGACTAGCATGAACAAAGAAGCATTTTGATCTGTTGACTTCTGAGATTACGAGTACCTTTAGTTCCTGGCATATACCCTGAAGGTAAGAAACCTACATCATCCAAGGAAATCCTGCTATTGTTATTGATCTGCTTTAAATTAAACAAACACAAGAAGCATCCACAGAGATTGTGGGGCAGCTCACAGGACTGGATGAATACAGGCTATTTAGGAAGGACAGGCCAGGAAGGCAAGGAAGGAAACTGTCCTGTATGTGGGATAGCAGCTGGAATGTATGGAGCAGTGCCTGGGGAAGGTGATGAGCCAGCAAGAGCTCCTGGGTCAGGGGCAGAGCACCATGGCACAAATGGTGCTGGGTGTCTGCTGCCCACAGCCTCGTCAGCAAGAAGCAGTAGGTGAAACCTTCTTCAGACAACTGAAAGTAGCCTCACATTTGCAGATCTTGGCTCCCCCCCTGGATAGTTCATCCACCCTCGTATCTGCTGGAAAGGCAAAATGGCACCAGCAAGACAGGAGGTGCCCTGCCTTTTGGGATATGTTGATGATAACTTCCTAACACACCTCACTGAGGAGGCAGCAGGTGCAGGTTCTCTGCTGGACCTGATATTTGCAGAGATCTGGTTGGGGATCTGAATGTAGTTAAAATTTGAAACTGGGACCCAGAGATGCTGTAGAATATCTTACCTTGGAGAAACTCAAACCTAACTGGGCAATGCGCTGGGAAATCCGGCCTAATTAAACCAACTTTGTAAAGTGGCTTGGATTAGAAGATCTCAAGAGGTTAATTTCAACCCAAGTTGATTTTTTTGTTTTTTCAGACAAATCTATTTTTAGAAATTTTTTCCAAAGGCATTTTATTTTTCAATAAAGTAGAAGTCTCCTATGATATGCTTTAAGAAAAAAAAGTTTACCAGGAGGCTTTTTTTAGAATTTGTTCTCTGAATCTCAGGATGGACAACAAAACAAGCAAGTTTCTTCACAGTTGTACCTTTCTGAAACCAGACACAAAATGTTAAGAAACGAGATAATGGATTACACACTGCTGGCTTCAGAGTATTTTGTACCGTGGAAATAAATAACAGACATGAAAGTGAATTCTGAAGCAAAAGACAAACACAAGTAAAAATAATGGAGAGAAAGAAAAGGGAAAACAGGACACAAAAAGACTGAAGCCATTCTAGTTATGCCTGTTTTGAAAGGTAGAAATCCTCCAGTAGAACATAAAACCAGCCAACAAGAATAGACCTTGGAGCCCAAGTGTTTGGAACTAAGCACACCTGCTGTTCAGTCAGCTCCTCACGTCCTTTTCCACAACCCTTCTCCAATAAATGCTTCCTGCTTTGCATTCACAGGACAAAGGAAAATGGGACATATTTTTGCAATAAAAATTTAAAAGGCTTGTTACAGCTTTTTTAGTGCCTTTTGTATGCATTGATGTTTATGCTTCATTACTTTAATTTTTGGCTTTTTACTACTGTTAGTGCCCTAAAGTTAAGGTGGTAAGCTACAAGCTTTTAAAACAGGCAGATGCTTCCTTGCTGTGGAAAAGACTGCAGCTATGCTTTATGCCAAGAATAAATTTTAACTTTTAATAGCTTTCAGAAAGAAAAGTCTCTTTTTTGAAGCAGTATATAAATACATGAATTATTTAATATCTGCAATTTATTTAGGAGAATGGAAATCCTTTCCAGACTTGCTATTAGCATGGTCACTAATGCATCAATAAGAGCATGAACAGGTCAAAATCATCCCTGTCATGAGTCTATTGACTTTATTGAAGTTCTGTAAAAAAAGAGTATTAATTACCTGAACAGAGCAAGAACTTGACATTTTCAGGTTTTTTTCAAACTTTACACAGAATACAATATACTTTTAAATAGACAAAAATATTATTTTCACCAGAAACAATTTTTTTTTCAGAACTAGAAAATTTAAAGCACAGTATCAACACGCTCTGGTGCCAGATATTATCCATGCACAGCAAAAGTCAGGGAACAACCTTTCATCAGCACCATAAAGATGAAAAATTGTCTGACCAAACTAAAACAATAACAGCAACAAAAAAAAAGAAAATTAAAATAAAAACGATATTGTTCTGTAAGTTAAAAAATTGCTTTCATGTTTTAGCAATATATTAATGCTATCTTTGCATAAACTAGCCCTTAGTTTCTTTCTTTACTTACATGTTATGCTCTGGCAAAAATGTTGGTTTTAACAGATATTAAAAATTGACTACTGAAGAATATTAAGCAATTACAAAACAATAAAACTGTTCATTCTCTGATCATAATTTTTTTAAATTATTAGTTATCTACCTTCAAAACCCATTTGACATTGGACAGAAAATATTTACTGACTATGAATATATAAAATGTAAAAAAACTCAGTTTTGGATAACTTCGTAGTTTGTTTACTTTGCAATTTGTAATATGTATAAGATCAAGTGTTGAAATTAATACTATCAGGGACAAAAGCCCTCAAATGGCCCTTTTTTGTTATTTGTGAAATTAAGATAAATAAAATCATTTTAAATAAATTACCATCCAAAACAAGAAAAAGAATTGTATTTTAAAACATGAGTAAGATCAGAACACAATGATATTACTAAGCCAGAGAGGTGAATTTTACCCAGCATTATCTACTTCACTCCAAAGTTCTTTAGCTCAGGGCACAAAGGCTGCCTTGACTTGTTTTCAAAGAAAACACTTTTTGACTGTTTTTCCCCCATTAGATCATTCAACTGACTTCAAGTCCACAATTTTTCTTTCATACAGCCCAGAATGAGTTTACAAAAGATTTACAATAATGATAAAGAAGCATTTCCCTCAGAACAGAAAGCTGAAGGAGTCCAAATGATGCAGAGAAGTGAACATCCATCTACCAGTTTCCTTAACTCCACAAGGCAACAGAGGCATCAACCAAAACACAGAGAGCTTTAACCAGTTTAACCATTTGGGACACTAAGCTGATATCTGTCAGTGCTCATTTATAATTTGAATTTAAAAAAAAAAAAAAAAAATTGCCCTAAAAACCACTAATGAGTAAATAATGCCAAGATACACGATTTCCACCCTGAAATTTTCTAAGGACTGGAGAAAACAGTGTAATAAGATATTAATTTATGGTTAAAAACTAATAATCACAAATGAAACTATTCCTTATGACAGACTAATCAAGTCTGTGCATTTTCCATTTTCTTTGTGTTGTACATATTACATATATTATAGCCTTTAATATAAGACTAAAATATGTGACTGTGAAATGCAAATATTGTCTTTATAAAATATATCCATACAATCCCCACTTTGTGAAAAAGTTTTCTAAAGATGTCATAGGCATGCAGGAATTTATCATTGAAGACTGAAGTATCTTGAAAAAGTAGCTCATGCCCTTTCAAAATTACCTAAGTAGTTTTTAAGTTTCCTTTTTTTTTTTGTCCTTTAGAGATGTCTGGGTATTGAGTCCAATACTCAAAAAACAAAACACCCCATGAGTCAAAACCAGTGTTTATGTGATTAAATGTTCACTTATTTTTCATAAATATTGGTTTATTTTCATAGATTTCTACCCTGTGGGTTCCTTTGGCCCCATACTATAGGTTTTATATTACTTATTTAATGCACAGTGGCTGATCTTTGATATACATTTATCTGCACTGCCAAGATGTGTGAGATAACTCATCCTTCAGTAGGTATGAACTCGTGCTCAAACAGATGGAGCACATTGAGATTCCAATACATCTTAAGATACTGAGGTCTTTAATTTAGTGTATTCCATAGTATAGTGACAAACAGTGAAAACAGTATCCTAAAACCAGAATATTTTCACTTTCTTCAAGGCTGTAAATTTCATTTAGTTTTTTAGAATAGATCCATTTTCACTTTGCAACTCAGGGGAAGATAAGGAAGCCTTCAGAATATATAACACTGCTACAGAAATTACTGTTTATTCTTTAAACCCTTCTGCATTTTGACAAAGACTATAAAAAAAATTGTCATCATTTTAGAATACCTCCAAAATTTCACCTGAATTTATTAATAGATGCTGCTCTTTCTTGAAGCAGGATCTTGATTTTGAGTCAAATATTTGTGGAAACATTGAGGACAAGGCTATGTAAATAAGACCATATCACTGAAAATGGGATGCCTCTGTCAGACAGACAGAACACTGCAGTGTGCTGAAATTTTCTCTCATCTGTCATCCTTAGATGTAAATCCAGATGGGAGTATTTCAAAAGCAAAGAAAACAAGTAGGAAAATGAGATAGGAAACAAGGAACAGATCATAATTTGAACGTTGCTATTCATGCCTTCAGCAGCTCACAAGATAAAAATGAAATGTGGATAGCTTGGTGACATGGTTCTATTTTACTTGAAAAAATAGCCCTGAATCTCTCTGATTAATTTACATGTCAGACTGCACAAACAGAAAGATGAGATTTTAAGAGGAGGAGCAACATATTCTTAACAAGCTTATGCAGCAACATATTTTATTTCACATGAAAGATCCTTTTTTAACTTTGACTAATTAGTACTGACAACAGCAGAGATGAACAAGGAGATTAAAGTCACCCCTTGGCACTACTTTTAAACAATGACAAGGTCAGAACTAGCATAGATTTAGGTGATACATATAAAAAAGGCTCCCATCTCATTCATACAAATTAGCTCAACAATTTTTTTCCTATTTCCAATATGCAACTAAATTTCATTTGTTATGATTTCTGCACAGTATTAAGAAAATAAAGAACACTGATTGTAAATTCAATATGTTATGTCATTTACTTAAAGACTCAGTGAAATTCAGAGAAACATTGCTAATCTACTAAAAAATTCAGAAAATTTTGTTTGGCTACATAACTTCTCAGGCCTCCATTAAATCTGCAAAAATAGCAAACTTCATTTGTGGTCACTTCAACCTCAGCTGCTGTACTAAAGCTAAAAACAAGTACATGCTCCCAAAGTCTGTCCCTGAGATAACAGACAATAATCAAGACTTCCCTATTCTCAGTTCTTTAGGTTTTGTCTAATCACTTCTACTATGAAAAAATATGATTACTGTAATTGGTCAAGGAGTGTCCTTTCAGAAATAGCAGATGCAATCAAATCAGTTCTGGCAATCTACCCTTATTATTCATAAACAAATTCTTTAATGGATTCTCTTTCTGTAATAATTAAACTGGCAGGGCTAGGAACTGAAGGGAATATTACTCTGACGTGACATCCAGATATTGTCTTGGCCATGGCAGGAGGTGACACCCAGAACAGCATTCCCTGTAAGCTGCTGTGCCAGGAGAAATAGCCTCTTGATATGGCTTTTGGACTGCAAATAAGTTGCCAACTACAGAAGTATTTTGGTGAAGTTATAACCACACATAGCACAAGAGAGCAGAACAGAAAAACGTTAATGGTGTTCATTACTGGATCATTGCACTGTCTTTTGGCCTGAGAAGTTACCTGATGCCTAAAGCCACGCTGGGTAATTTCCCTGGGGAGAGAGGAGGATTTGTCAATGAGCCTGACATTTCTCCAGTTTTACTCATTCCAGGAAAAAAAAGATCAAAAGATATCCTACTTCCCTGAGGAAAAAGTAGCACAATGTATTTCCCTTGCTGGCATTTTTCAAATCTGCCTGTCTCCTTCTGTCTCACTAGTGGAATTACCAAAAACTGGTTATTAATTTTTTTATGATGGCTGAAGTAAAGTATAAAAATAACTAACAATAATAGAGATTGTGATGCTCCCACAAACAAAAACCATGAAAATTAAATTTTTGATCAAACTTATTAATCAATTTAACCAAAAATAATTATTTTGAAGGTATGGCAGTTGAAATTCAACTCACTCAGGATAAATGCTAAATATCATCTTTTTCAACATGATATTTTTAAACCCCACTCCAGATTCTCCCATGTTTTAGGACTATTTCCTCTCCATATCTTCCTTTGCAGCTCCTATCTGGAAGCCAGCAAACCTTTCTTCCTACTTTCTGAGTCCAAAGTATTTATATTTGGCCTTCCTTCAGACATAACTTTTTTTGGTCACTATAATTTTATTTTCTTTTTGTATGAACCAATGACACACCTTACCAGCCTTGCTGACAAGCTGCATTTTCCCTGCTCTCCCTGGTTTCCAGCTCACCATCTGCCTTTGATCTGTGTTACCACAAGCAGCAAGTGCTCCAAACCTTGCACTTGCATGCAGTCTGTTCTCAGGGAAGTCTCTCATTCCACCTGCCTTACTCTCTGTTCAATCTTTGCTTCCTGTTGGGTGATTTTTCCTGTTTCTCCTGTTACAACAATCATGCATCATTTTATTAACTTAACTTCAATATGTGAACATGAGGAAATAGGCAAAGCTGAGAACAGCGATTCACAGCTCATAGTCCCGAAATCTCCTGGCTCAGAAGAGGAAATAATTAATGACTGAATGCTCCCCAGCATGACTTTAATATCCAGTTGTATAGAAACACACAGAGAAGCTCTCTTCATTTTTCCCCAGAAAAAAAAAAAATCAGTGCTCAGCACTGAGAGCTCTATCTGGCTAGATAACCATCAGAAGACTCCTGCAGAAGAACCTCACTGAAATCCTGCATTGGTGACACACAAGGATTTATTCTTTGAACACATCTTCTGATACAAAAAAAAAAAAAAAAAGCCACCACACTGGCTGGCTTTTACAAAACAGTAACTTTTTCTATTTTCCTAGCTTACTTTGATGACCTATTGATTTACTCAACTGGTTTCCTGAAACATCTGGGGCACGCAGATATGGCACCAAACTATCTCATGGAGACAGGATTAAAGCTGAAAGTTTCAAATTGATGTTTCATTCTGTAAGATCTGAAAATAACGTGTCCGCTTCCTCTGACAAAGGTATCAGTGCAGTCTTGCAAAGAGGAGGTGCAATGATGAATCTCAACAGGACTCAGGAGCCCTTTATGTGATGTTATGTGTTATCAGCCTGTGACTGACTCCATCTGAGAGTTGGTTATAAAGGCAGAATCTGTGTGTGATCTTGAACAACTGCTTATGCCACAGAATGTAAGAAAATGAATGGTGAGGAGCTCCAGACCTTTATGATCAGAATATGCACAACTAATAAAGACAGCAGATATTCAGACTCACCAATGTTACTGAGTAGGTCAGTGGAGGTTCTTGGCATCCTTTCAACAGGGATGTTCTTCAGGGAGAAGCAGCTCTCGAGACGTGCTCAGGGTTCCTTCAAGAGCAAGCCAGGGAAAAGCTCATTAGGAAATGGTTCCAAGACATAACTGGGACTGTAGCAACACACTATGGCCTAACACAGTAGAGACATAACCTTGTCTCATGTATCAGGACTAACCAATGCATTAAAACTGCATCAGGTTCTATGTTCCTGGTGCATTGAAATTAAATAAGAAAATGTAAGTCAGAACTTCAAGAGAAAAAAAAAAAAGGAGAGATAACAGAACTAGATACAAAGTGGAAAAATGGGCAATATATGGGAAATAGCCCCCATCTAGTGGATTACAAAATACAGCACAACTGTTTCAGTGCTCACAATGTGACAGGAAATTACTTACAGGGTCAGTTAATGAGAATTTTCTGAAATAATTTTGCTAGAAATACAATATGTTAAGAATATACCATATCTTTATTTTGGGGCAGTTTCTTCAGGGACTGAGGACATTCTATTATCTTTTGATCACTGTCACCCTTCCCTGTGTTTTTGGTCTCCCTGCTTTCTCATGGACAGGGCTAAATGGAGCTCAAGATTTTTTTTTTTAACCATGGAAATTTTAGTTCACCTTTGGACATGTTCTTCCTTTCAGAGCTTGTTAAGTTATAGTACGCTTGTAAAAAGTCTGTTTTCAGATTTAATTTGATGACTTAAGAACTTGCTTCTGCTTTGAATACTAGCATTCTCAAAAGTTGTTCTCTCAAAGAACATTAATTTTTCCCTCCCCTTTGTTCCTGTTTTCTTGCTGACACCACCACTATTTGTCAAGTATTAAGCCACTGTAACATGTGGTGAATGGGCATTCTAATTTTTGAGCAGATGATAAATGAACTAAATCTACCCAGAAGAAGCTGATAATTTTCTGATACTCATATTCCATCACAGTGTGAAAGTAGATCAATCTTGCCACCGTCTAAATTTTATCCATGCCTTACTGAAACTGGTGTTTGCATTAACATTTGCTTTAGCTTAGTTTGCCAAGTCATACATTAAAAATTACTCCTGGAAGTCGAATTATACTTCACTGACTTTCCAACACTCAATGTAGGGCTCTGAAAAGCTCTGTGCAAAGGGAGATTGAAACTCTGCTCACTCCCCAGTCCAGTATGATCAGCCTCAGACAGAGACCCAGTGCCCTGTAGTTGTACACTCACAGCCACAGGAATTATGGGTTTAATGAAGTGGTTTTTCCTAACACCTCCAATTTTACCAACACATCCTCTCCCTAATGGTAAATATCAAATAAATCTTCCACTATGTTTTGAGATCACTGGCAAAATGCAAACCCTGAAATACAAAAACCACATGATGTTACTGTAATGCAGCAATCTCTCTGGGCTACAACCACAAATATGTCATTTAGCACATACAGTTTATTCATGGTAAATTTTTGGCAGTGAACATTCTACCTCTAATAGAATGTACCCAGCCCCTGCCTACAACTGCAGTTCTAAAACCTGAATCACAGATACAGTGCTTGGTCCCACAGTTTTATTCCAGGAAAAATACCCCTGAAACTGGTGGAGTTTTGCCAGATAAAAGAGAGCGAATTAATACATCTGGCAGAATCTGGCAATGCAACATGTACTACCAACTGAAAACAGTGATGAGAGAGGAATATGTGTTATTGCTTTTCCAGCTAAAGGTATGAGGTTCAGAATGATAAAAAACTCCTTATCCCTTTCCAAGAGATTATGGCAAGCATACACAGCTTGCCTTCTCCACACAGCTAACTGCTGCATTGCACACCTTTCAACCATTCAGTGGAAAAAGATAAGTTGTCAGATTTTACTATTTACATATAAATAGATATTTTGTGTCCAGATAGTGAAGTACAGGAAATCACCTCTGAAATGCCTATGATCAAGCTCCATTTCAGAATCCAACAGCCTGGTTCATATTTTCTCTTTTCTGCTACCTATTCAGTCAAAAGTCTCTCTTTCATGCTTCAACACTTTTCAGCTGCTCAGGCAGATTTATTTAATTTCAGAATGTGCACAAGAACACAGCTTTGCTAAAACAACCTGGGTCTTGATCAAAGAACAAGTCCTAGGATGCATTATTACTTAGTAACAGGTTGAGTTTCAAGAGTGCAGTTTCAAAATTAATTCTACTTCTCTGAATTTAAATGCTTGTGACCATGTGCAGAAAACAACAGTGCATTATTACAGCCAATGTTTGCTACATTTCAAACTGTTCCCCTGCTCCAAGACACATAAGTCATGTGTTCAAATAACTCAGGTGACAGTTAATATATGCTTGGTTTCTGCTAGATTCAGTGCCAAAGCATAAAACCAAACAGGGACCAAAATGACTGTGCCTTCTTTAAATGCCTCATCCATGCCAAAGAAAAGCTTGGTGGGGCACCACTGAGGTTGGGTTGCACAGTGCATGCCCTGTGCTCTTTTCCAGCATCACTGAGGCACTGGAATTAATGTCCTTATGTGTTAAGATAACTGAGGGCCACTGTGTTCTTTAAGTTTTGTCACTGAACTTTATAATTTTTCAATTTTACACAAACTCCCACTATTCTCAGGGCTAAGATTACACTGTTCAGACTCTGAAGCCATTGCTACTTCAGCACAGTTTTGTGTTGAAGCTATTGTTATTAATTGCTTTGGTAAGCATACAGCAAATTGTACACAACAAATTAAAATAGAGGTCCAGCTTGGCACAGTGCTAAACCAGAAACTCAGTAACTTGTACCTTTACTAACCAAACAGTCCCTCCTTTCACATGTCAAAAAATTGATAAAAGATTAATTGTGAAAAATACACACGTCATTTTATTTCCTACCATAAATCAATGATAAAACTCTCATTTACAGCTTGTCAGAAGGAAAGTTTGTAACAAGTGGATGTGATGTTAAATCCACATGTAAGATAACCTAACCTTTTCTGTCACTCAAAAAATGTTGTTTATTATTAGATGTGATGCCACATTCAAGAATATAATCAGTTTGACTGATAGCTCCAATTGTGAAAGTTGAACAGAAGCATTTCAAATAGACCTTAGTCCACACTGTAATTCTCATATATTGATGCAGAAAGGAAAAAATCCAAAAATTCAGTAATGATACTAGAATAATATAGTCCTGGTGATAAACAATTCCAGATGCCCAGAACCACTGCAATGGTTGCCTTTGTTTTACCCACTGAATTTCCTAAATTTACACAAAACAAGAATCATAAATGTAAAAATACCTTCAATCTCTATTGAGCAATTGACATTTTAAGACAGATCAAAACTATGGGTCTAGATAGTGCTTAAGCTTGATAGACCACCTTACTGGTGGTCACTGTTGTGGATTTCATGACTGGTTTATATTCACTGACCCTGTTGTGGGAGACTATTTTATTTAAACATGAGTTTCCAGTGAGGCACCGTGATCATGCAATACAGAAATCCATTCTTCCACCCTTAGCTAGCATGAACTGGCTTGGCTTCACTGAAGCACATGGAAAGGAGAGGATCTTTTTAAAAATATATGATTCTGCTTTTCTTGCTCACACCAGAACTCCTGTGTGGGAGAAAGCAGAGCTACACCCTTGGCAGAGAAGTTAAGATGAAGGGAAAAAGGTGACACAGGAATGCAGTGATGTCCCTGTATTTACTGCCAGAACACAGCCCTCACATGTACACACTCACCCACTGCAATAAACTGCCTGCCTGTTCACACAATACACTTTTTTTCTCTTAATTGACGATTAAATGAGAATTTTTTGCCACTACAAATCATTTTCTGATGGTTCAGCTTATCTCTAAAATGTTGTATCATGTCTCCCAGAGTCATTGCACTAACATATTTAGTGCATGCAGTAAATCTGCAGGCATGCAGGATGTAAATGTTTCTTTGTACAGCAGATTTGCTGTCCCAGGACAAGGAATGCAATCCCAGTTCAGTGGCTGCCATACAGGGAGCTGCCAGCTGGGCTTGGCTCTCCTACACAGAGCTTTCTGTTCAGTTCTGTATGAGCTAGATACATTCTGTATTATGGTTCTAGGATTAGAAAATGCCAGGATAAGTGGCACAGATGGTACATATTTAAGATTGCACAGTGAAGATTATACTAACTGATTCCATAGGTTTCAGATTTGCTGCTTGACTGCACACTCTGAAAAGGATTCTCTCACCCAGTCAGGACATCTGGCTTAAGGTCCCACCCCATCTCCCTGGCACTGCTCTAGCAAACACTCTTTAAATGTTTTTATTATGTCCACATTAAATATGGTCTTAGACTGACTATAATTTATACTTTTTTTCCAAATCAGATTTACATTTACATGCTAAATGAAATATTTTTAGCCTAAAAAACCAACCATCTGACCTTGGAGATGGACCTAACTGTTCCCCAACATACTCACTTTCCCCCAATTCCCCTCTGCTTGGGTGCAGCAACAGTGAGAGACAGAAGGAATGATAAGATGCCACAGTAAGTATTAGCTACCAGTGAAATAAACAAAACAACAAAAAAAAGAATCAGATCTGAAAGATGTGATTGTTGTGAATATATATTAAAAGACACAGCAGTGATATCAATTATTTGGACATTTTCAGGGAAAACAACTTGAAATTCATCTTCCAAGTTCCATATCATACATATTAACAAAGAGAAATTTGGAACGAATCTGAATAATTTGCTTTTTTACTTTAAGAATCTGACATGTAAAGATTGCAATAACGCTAACAAGCTTTTTGCCTAATCATTAAAACAGGAGACATTTGCAGCAGAACATCCAGTGTCTTTTGTGGTTAAGAACATCCATTTTAATAACTTTTTTTCCCCTGATTATTTTATGCATCTATGGATACAAAACATACTTGCTTTTTTAAAATTTCTTTTATGCAAAATCTTCTGGAAGAAAACCAGTAAGACAGAGTGGAATTAAACACCCATCCCACCACATTTCTGCTTCTCTGGGCAAAACATAAAGCTGCAAATCCATCCCAAGATAACCCTTGTGAAAGCATGTATCAGGCACAGCTTCTTTAAAATACATACATACATACATACATACATACATACATACATATATATATATATATATATATATATACACACACACACAGAACCACATAGAAGCTTGTATCACAAAATCCAATTACTTCAATTCATTGCTATAGAATATTTGCACAAATACACTGGTGAGACCCCAGCAGAAAGTGTTCCTCTGTCTGAGGCAACATGGCACAATCTTTAACTTCCTCAACTACTCCCAGTCACAAAGAAGTAAAAGATTTGAAACACACAATATATGACTTTTCACCTATTTCTAAAAAAGGATGTTTCCCAAATAGTTCCCCCACCTCATTAAATCCTTGAAATACACAGCTAGCAATAAATTTTAAAAACATAACAACACAGTAACTTCTGTCTTGCTTTCAGAAATACAGTAGAGAAATGTAAATATATACAGTAGAGAAATTTCTGGTTCTAAAAACCAGAAATCACTGTGGTAACACATTCTCAGACACGTGCAGTGCATGAAACATTGAGAAGATCCATGAAACAAAGACAGGACTTACTAAATAGAAGACAAAGGAAGCCACTTTTCTGGAACAAAATATAAGATAAACTTCCAGAATTGAAAAGTGTGCCTGAATCACAGCATGGTTGTAACTCACTAGTCCAACTTCCTCAGGATCAGGTCTAATTTAAAACTGAGTTGTATTTGCCATGGACCCAGACCATACTTCTGCACAAACTGAAACATGAATGGTAGAATTGTCGGGCAGCCACCACCATTTTCTCAATTCAAACATAATTTGTAACAGAATTTCAAGTAGACAGCAACTTCAAGATGGCAACTGACTAAAACTTGAGAAATTTCTCATTTAGAAGAGCTTTCCAAAGGCCACTAAGAATCCTCATCCCTAAGCAGAAGAGGGCTAAAGTTAAGCCTAACAACTTCTGCAGTGCTCATCAAAAAAAGGAAAAAAATCCTTTTTACCATTTGCCTTCTTTTCCAGTGTAGGTGTTATACAGTTTCTACAACACTGGACAGGAGCAGCAGCATTAAAAGAAGAAAAATGAAACAACAAAAATGAAACCAAAACAACACAGTCACTTAGTTCTAGCCAATACTTCCTGACGAATGCTGGCAGTAAAGATTAGCAATGGTTTAATGGCAACTCCTCTGAGATTTACTTTCTGTCTTTTCAACTGCAATGTATAAAACTGGTGTTCCACATTTTTCTGCTCATAATAAAACTTCAACATATGCTTGCCTGCTATGGAAGCATGCAAGTATCTAAGCACCTGGAGATATTAAAAACACAAGGCTCAAAACTTCATCACAAAGTTGTATATGTTATGGCAAAAGCATGAAAAGCTAAATGGAAAATAGCTGAAATAACAACATGAGATTTTCAGTTTCAGCAACTAAATTCCACCATGTATTGTGAGAGTGTTCTATGGGACACTGAATACAGAATAAGAGCGCAGACAATTTAGAAACTTCAAACAAACTACTGCAAAGAGCAACAAATGCCAGATACATAAATCCAAGTTTTTGTTCTGCCCCACAGACCTTTATCCAGGGATAAAGCAAGTTAACTTACCTGCTGTTGCATCTGTGTATTGGAGAGAACCACTTTTCCTAATCACACAGGAAAGATGAGATGCTTTGGTTTCACAGTAATGAAGACAGACAAAAAACCCCTTATTAGACAGTTTTGGGCCTTTAGCTTGACATGAAGAAAACAAACAAGAATCAAACTTTGTAATGTTTTAACGCTGGCAATACTGTTCTTCAAGCAGTTACCACTCTTTGCAAAGGCAACATTTAAATATTTCTTCACCTGCATTTGAGGCTCTTGTAAAGGCCAAGATGTAAAACAGAAATGAGAAAGGAGGAAAGGCTGAGTAAGGTACTGGCTGAGCAACGTAAACAGTGCAATTGTTCTGTCCAGGGGTCTAAACCCCTTCTGCTTTTGTGGAACTTCCATGCTCTCACACACAAATACATGTTTCGTAAGGCACTGGCCTCTCTTAGCTGACCATATAACTTGATCACTAAAGCCCTGCCAAAGATACAATCAAACAATCATACTGAAGTCCATTATTTTATTTTAAAATACCTTTCCTCTCTTTCTGTTAAAAACTACACATTTAAGGTTTTTCCAGTGTCTAAAAATTTGCTTTTGATGACAAACTATTTTACAGCCATTTAATATTTTACCACACTATATAGCGTCACTAAAACTTATATATGATAGTGTATGTATTGTAGGCACACATAAGTACACAGCAGGACATGAACTAGTTTGTACACGTACATGAGTATGAGCTTGGGATTTTAGCAACTTTTCCATTTGCAGTTTTTATTACTTTAAGTCTAGCAGTAAATGGAAGGAATCAGACAGACAAGTATTCACCAGGTGAGGATCATGATTTGACATTTCTGTAAGTAATTTCTTGAGTTTGCCAGCCTTACGGGATTTTGTTACAGAATACAAAGCTAGATACGTATTGAGTGAGGATGCTGAAACTCCAATCGCAGTTTATTTCAATCGATATTTCTTTTTTGAAGCCAGGGACTCTCATGTAGTGCTCATCTGACAGCTTCTGATGTGAACAGCATTAATAAATGTTGACATTTGGGTTGATTACTCTCCATCTACAAGCATGGACTAGTCAGGCACTGGCTAATCCCTTCGTTCTTTCTGCTTGCACTGCTGCTGTTTCTGTCCCACTTGCTACTGCTCAGTTTTATCTGTAACTTTCAGAACCAAAAATACAGGATTAGAAAACCTGACACTTACAAGATGTGTGATGTTATTTAGCACTGGCAAAATCTGTGAAAAAAAGAGCCAGAACTACCAGCAGTGAGATGTGTGTGTTGCTAATGTCTCTACAATAATTCTTACAGCAGCACCGTGCTGCTCTTGTTTCAGTGGAAATAAACCACACACTTTTAGGTGGTATTGTTGCTTTCTCAAATGATCTGCACACATAGTAACCACCGTGTGCCCTCCTGGCAGGGGTGCAAGGAAGGAAACTGCACAAAAAACCCACACTCACTGTTTCAAAGGTCCACAGACCATTCAGAGCAAACCAGAGATGTTTTCCGTGCACTGGAAGGTGCCATTACAAGGACAGGTCATCCAGATGCCCTCCACTGATTCCCAGGTTTAGCTGTATAATTAATGAGTGCAAAGCCAAAGAAAGTTTTTAAGGGATGACCACATAATTTATTTCACAAGATGCCTTTTTTTTTTCTTTAGACTATTACACACCAAATGCTCTCCATCTCAAAACATTTACAATTAATTTTCTGTTATAATTAAAGATGCTCTATTACTAACCTAGAAATGGATGAACAATTTACTCAGAAAAAAAAGGGTACGTAAAAGCCAGCACTGTCTTGGGGGTCCTCCTTTGGAACTGGAACTCAGAAAAATGCTCTCCATTAAAAGCTGTTAGCTTACTAACACTGATCTCCCTCCTGTTGAGCTGAAAGCCAGTCATTCTATTTAATTCATAGTATGTTGCTATTCCAAAAATGGATCCTGACAATTCATGGACTTTTTTTATTTGAGGCTATAAAATAATAATTAGTAATTAGGAAATAATTTTTTAAAATTCAATATCAAGGACAAACACAATGCAACAAAATAATCAGAATAGAAACCTGAATGAGGTAGCAGATAATGTGCTGAAAGGCAAACTCATTCATTTACAGGGCTTAAATAACCTTCCTATAAGATACATCATTGGCTGCTGCCCTGGCAAAAATTATTTATAAAGTCTAGCACCTATGTAAAAAACAAAATACCCTCACATACATTAAAGCAACAGCAATTGCCCATCTTTTCTTGCCTTATTACCAACAGTTCTTAGATTTCATCCATCAGCAGAACAGATACCTGAAAGTTTATCCTTGAGTAAGATTATATAATTCTAAGGTTTCATTAGAAATTCTATTTCAGCTAATACACACAAATGAGTAGCACTTTTTTATTAAAAGATATCATCTGATATTTATATTAATATACATAAATTAATCCCCTGAGAAGTCTGATTTATATGAAAAAGCAAAAATTAAAATCACAATGCTTAGGGGTTTTTGCTAAGATAGTGAAACAACCTTTACCTTGTCAGTTCAATCTTTTCCTATTTTTTATACTTTTTAAATACAATGATACAGGCTGTTCTAAACTCTAAACTGAAGAGAGATCTTAGTAAAAGCTTCCCCTAAGAAGTTTTTCATGCTATTTGAGAATTAAACAATCATTGCATACACTCCATAATCATTCAAACAAGATGCAAAACTAAATTATCTCAGCTGAGCAGTAGCCTTATAATTTGAAATATCAAAAGATCATTATCTTGGATGATACTTAAAATAAAAAAAATAATTAGGTATTTGCCATGGTGAATTATTAAGATTTATCAAATTACATAATAAATTAATCAATACATCTCTCATGATGAATTTTCATTACTGTTTGTGTCAATGTGTTATAACACAAAGTTTTACTTTAATTGTTGCCAAGAACCCCATCATTTTACCATGATGTTCTATCAGATTACAAAATCCCAAACCATGCACCACTGCCTTTAGGGGGGAAATGGAATCCAACTGGAGCTATCCCCTTCCCAGATCTGACTGACCAAGCCCTAAATAGTACATAAAGAGGCTGTCAATCAAACAATACTTTTTCCCTGGTTTTCAGCATTTCACATCATTTAGGAAAAGAAAATGTGTACAGTAGAGAGTCAGCCAGAGCTTCTGGTCAGTCTGGCTTGATATCCAAGGACATCCACAGCTGTGTTTGCAGTTATTCTGGCACATCCTAATATGTGATGACCCCATGACCTTCCTTCATCCTTTCTGCTCTGCACCATCTGTCTTACCCATGTTCTTGTCATTCTCCAGCAATTCAGAGCTCAAAAGCTTCCAGGCTGAGCCAGAAACCATATCTTTGTGTTAAACTGCCCTGCAAGGAGCCATAACATCTCGTCCAATAAGTTCTGGAACTTGGCTACATTCTGTGTGAAGAAGTGCTCCTTTTATTTGTTTGGAACACACTCCTGATAATTTAATTTTGATGGCACCAGTTATCATATTACAACAGACAGGGAACAATCATTCCCTTTCCACCTTCCCTGTATTACTCATTATATCATTGGCCTTTTTCTTATCCCTCTCTGCCATTACATTTCCAAAATTAACAGTTCTAACCTATTTAACCATTTCTCATATGGAAGACATTCTACTCCCTTACAGACTTGTGTTGCTCTCCTCATACATTGCTAGTTCATTAAATATTCTTCAAATGAGGATAAGAAGCACACAACCAAGGGAAGACTTCACACCATTACTGAGATCCCCAGTGTAAGATGTTAACAGAGGATCCAGAGTGACAATGCTTAAATATGCTGTAATTTATACTGTTCTCAGCTCAAAAAATTGCTTTTCTATTTTTATTTCAATACAAAGAACCACAGAGAATCTGCTACTACAAGTAAATGTCAAAAAGGACTGTCACCACATTCGTACAAAGCCATGATTTATTATGGTCATTGCACAGTTGCCACAGAGATGAGTTCTGTTTCACTTTTCTGCTTATCTTTACTAAGAGCTGCAGGATATGAGATTCAGTAGAAACAGGCCTGAGAGAAAGGCTTGCATGAGCAAAATATCAGAAATATGAAATCACCCTTCCACCATGATCTCATAAAGGCTGCAGGTGCATATTCTCTGCCTATTCCCAAAACCCCGCTGGAAATTTAAATGACTTTACTGCTTTGCACGAAAATTCAATTTATGCAAGCTTGATAGCATTTTTCCATGATAATTTAATCCTAATTTAAATTCAGAGCAAATTTTTCTAGTGGTTTAAGAATGCTGCAAAACCCACCTCCTTCATTTTTTTGAGAAAATGTAAACAACTGCAGCTAGGACTCAGAGTTATCTAAGGGCCTGAGAAGTTACCTGTGGAGATTTTGCCCATAAGGATCAAACAGCAGCAGCAGAGAGCACTGATAAAATCACACTGTCCAAATACTCAAGGAATAATGTACATCCCACTGCTTCAGTGGCAGATTTATTCCCAATTAAGTATGCAAAGCTATAAAAAATTTGCTTAATACCAAAATCCAGTTCCCCTTGGGTTGGTTCTGTGCCTGCCAATATGAAAATAACAAGCCAAAGCTCATAAAGGTGCACTGGTATTATCAGGCTTAATGAAATCATGAAGGTGACTAACCATGTATTTTAATAGGTCTATACATATATTCCCATTGTATTATGTTATTACACTCTCTTTCCTTGTGTGTTCCTCCCATGGAGTCCCTCTTTTTTAGCCATTTCTCTTAAAAAAAAAGAAAATTTAAAAATAAAAAATAAGATTTTTTTTTTTAAAATCTGCCTCTTATTTTTTGAATTATTGATCTTAATTTTTTTGTTTGGGTTTGATTTTTTATGATTGACCTCAAGCACATTAAAATTATAGCATGATTTTATCTACATTCTTTCCTTCTGGTTTTTGGACAAAAGAATCTCTGTATCTTGCAAAGATCTCCAGGTAAAATTATAGCTTCTGGGACAGAACAGCCCCATCCTACATTCACAAAAGAAACTAATACACGAGATACCCCGAGGTGATGCACTTCAAAACTATCAGAAGATGATAAAGCCATTAGTTGGCATCAAAGTACTCCCAGAGTTATAGTCAATGTAATCAGGCACAAACAGCTTGTATTGTTGGCTTGTCAATATCAATTCAGACCACCCACTGCTTCTTACTTATTTTTTATTATTGATTCTGCATCTTTCCTGCCCATATCATACAGCCAAATTCCTTCCAATATGACAAAGCCTTGAGGATTTATAGACGTTTCTCAAAGTGTAACAAATTGCTATTCTTGTTAGGGTTCCAGCTACAATCCCTATTGGAAAAATGTTATGAGTGAGATACTATCAAAGTGATCCCTGGTTGCTGATGCAGAAATGAAGACAAACCATTTTTAGTTAAAATCAAAAAGGGCAGACATAGCAGCAGAATGAGGGTATTTATTAAGTTACAGTCATTTATCAGAAAGAAAGAAGGAAAATTAATTAAAACCCAACACAGGGTTTAAAAGTTTTGAAGGTCTGTAAATCATTAGTTTAATAGTGCAGGCTAAGAATCCCTATTTACTAAAAATCTAAATCTGAGATCATCTTGGATGAAATATTTTGCTTTTTTCTCCAGAAATCAGGCCACGCAGAATCATAAGATAAACTTTATGAACTGAAATGATTTAGCATCCCAAGACTGCTCTCTTTTTTAATAACAGAATATTACATTCAATATAAGCAAGAAGCATCAACAGACCACCATGCATCAGAGATACATGATGAGGGCACATCCAGGTACTCAACATTTAGATGCTCTAACAAAAAGCAACAGAAGAAGAGAGGATTGCTTTCACTCTGTCATTTTTTTAAAAAAGTTCTTATTGAAAGGAAGAAAATCCTTTTTTCACTCTTACAAATAGTATAAAAATTATGTCTGGTTTTAATAATAGGAGCTGCTTTTTGCTAAAACTAAGAGATCAGTAAAGTGTGACTAGCTTGAAAATCTACTCTGACAAGTACATTCTCAGAAATTTCAAATTCTGGGCATATGATGGATAATTGGTATGAGTAACAAACAGAGGTTTGGGGTTTCTCACTTTGTGCGAAACATCAAAAGATCTGTCTGGTGAGACTCAGTAAAATTAACTGAGAGTCACTGGCCCCAGTCAGAGCTTATGATGATGAAAACCAAACAGAATAAAAAAATGGAAGAAATATCCCGAGGCATTCACTATGAATGTTGTAATATTTAAATTTGGGGACAGAACAGGCATATGAATCAAAAGTTTACCAAAATAATGTGTGACAGAGTTAAGATAATAAAGTAGCACAGGTTTTAGCCCACAGTAATACCAATTCAGCTTGTCCCATCCCTCAGTGTAAGCAGGATGCAGGGAAAGCACACACTGTCTGAAGGTGAAGGACTCCTCATCTTAGAAGGAACATTGTACAATTTGAAAGGAGTAGAGACAGAATTAAGGAATTAACAAATCTATCTTAATCCCTTTAAAATGAGAAGGGAAGACAGAATCTTGCATTACAGATCAAAACAGAAAAGGAGCAGCAGCAATCTTGAAAAGCAAGGACAAGAAGTTTGTTTTTAATAAGGGATGTGACAATCAGAGCAGTGGAGTCAGGAAGATGCTATTAACAGCAGCATTCTATAAGGAAGTGATGACAGAAAAAGGACAGCAGAAAATGGCCTGAGAGGAGATTACTGTTGAGAAGTGTAGAAACAATCAGATTATATGTGAGACTTTGGAAAGCTTAAACACTACATGTGGAGCTTGAAAGAGAAGGCTGAACTGAGATGCTCAAAGGCTAGTTATAACTTCCTCAAAGCCCATGCAGAGGAGAAATTGAGTGAGAAAAGAAAAGGAAAAAGAAAAGTCCATAGAAAATAGGAATTAAGAGACTGTTAAACCTTGGACAGATTGTACTGTATAAACCACATCCATTACACACACATGACTTTACCTGTCCCTTTTTCTGGTACCTCCTTTACTACAGATTTCAAAATTTAAAACCTTCATTCAGGATACTCTTTTAGACTGAACAACACATCACACATCTATTGGTGGTTTTATCCCTCATTACACTGCACTCCCAAGGTACATTTCTGTTAATATACTGTGCTCATTTTGGTTGGGGCTTGGTTGGTGGCTGGGGCTAAACCATGACACATTTATCTCTGTGACCACCAACTATTGATGCTGTTCATCAAAAATTTCTAAAGTGCAATCAACAGAACTGTTTGGTGCTAATTATATTTCTAACACAACTGTGCATTGCCTCCTACAGTGGTATTTGAGCTTCCCTGCTTGTCTTTAGTATCAAGGGCCAGGTACTGTATCAGTTTGCTTGGGAAACTACAGGCTTTACACTCATTAACGTGGTACCTTGAATGCTGCAGAGCAGCCCAGTAAAAAATTGCTTATATAATTCTTAAAAGACTACAAAATATTTTTCACTAAGGACTCAGCTGTGAAACAGGACAAAACCATGCAAATTCTGTTTCAATTTTCACAGTCACAGAAGGGTTTGGGTTGGATGGAACCTTAAAGATCATCTCGGTCCAATCCTCTTTCATGGGCAGGGACACCTTCCACTGTCCCAGGTTGCTCAGAGCCCTGTCCAACCTGCTTGAACATTTCCAGGCATGGGGCAGCCTCAGCTCCTCTGTGAACCTGTGCCAAGGCCTCCCCATCCTCACAGAGAAGAATTTCTTCCTAATATCTAATCTAAACCTACCCTGGCAGTGTGAAGCCATTCCCCCTTGTCCTGGTACTTCATCCCTGGTAAACAGTCTCTTTCCATCTTTCTTTAGACTCCCTTCAGGTACTGGAAGGCCACAATTAGGTCACCCCAAAGCCTTCTCCTCTCCAGGCTGAACAATCCCAATTCTCTCAGCCTTTCCTGCCAGCAGAGCTGCTCCATCCCTCTGATCATCCTGGTGCCTCCTCTGGCCTGGCTCCAGCAGCTCCAGGTCCTTCCTGGGCTGGGCCAGCTCTGCAGGTGGGGTCTCATGTGGATATTATGGAAAACATATAGAGCATTTGATAATGTTGACTTTTGTGTTAATTACTCTTTAGAAGTTATTAACCATTCAACTATTTCTTAGGCTGATCTACCACCAAAGAAAAAAGCATTTATATGCAGTAGCAGAAGCTATCAAAGCCTGAAGTGACTTTTACTTAATAAAATTACATAGGTTCTATATAAACACTTTAGAATATAATAACAATATGGCAATAATCAAGGAATGCCCTACTGTGCTGAATAGGAGTTCATGTAGTTAGGCTGGGCAATATAGTTCATTTCCTCATCACAATTTTAAAATTAAAGATGACTGTACTGCAGTGATTTATTCTGATCCTCACAGACACTGCAATTACTGTAATACAGAAAATGGTACAGTTAGCTGAAAATAATTATTAAAGTCTAAGTTATTAGCATATAAGAGAGTTAAAGAGAACAAGAGAAATTAGTTAGTTGCTACTGTTTATGTGGTAAATTCTTACAGTGGTTATTATGCCAATGGGATCAAATAAGGGTACTTCGCACATATAATGAAAAGAAATTAAAAACTTGACTAAAATAAATCACATTTTTAACATAGCAGTTCTTTCAGCTGAGGCTTTGGTTGATACATTAGATAATCCTATATGCCTTTACCCTGACACACTCTTATTTGGAACAGTTTGTAACGTTCCCATTCTGTCTGTGAAAAGACATTTTAATTGAAAAATCATTTGCCCATAAAATTATCATCATCAATTTACATTCTACAAAGGGACTGCATTATGACCATAAAACAATTTGTAAGTGGATTCATTCTACCCACTAAATCACTTTACATTATTCTGTGAACAGAATGATTAAAGCAGGTTAGCATTTTGCTGGCAAAGTAATTATGTTGTTATGCATTTCAGCCACACAGATACTTGTACTAGCTAGTCCATTTATCTTGGTGACAGAACATCTATACTAAATGGGTAGAATACATTTTATTTACTTGATGCAGTTCACTTAATTCACAAAATACTTTTAAACTTAGTTTTTGTCATCGGGAAACCTTTATCTATTTATTTAACTTTATTTTATTTAGCTGATCAGAATTTGTAAGTGATTTTAAGAAAAAGTGAAAATGAGTGTTCTGGTAGAAGTAGCTCAGCTCCACAGTACTTGTGTTTAGTTTAGGAAAAATCTGCACAGCACAACCTGCAACAGTCTTTTCTTTGGGACTAAATTGCTCTTACAATTAGTTAGAAAAGGGAAATTCAGTTCTGAGGGTAACAGCCACAGTATATCTTAAATTCCAGTGAGAAAGAGAGCTCAGTGGCTCTGGGCTGTGACCAATACACAGCTCTTGATACCTGATCATCAGTATGTGCATGGGCACTTCTTGGCGACATGCACACCACCACAGACAGCAGCTGTAACCATCAATAAATGGCACTCATAGTTTTATAACTTTTAACATCACCAGGGGACTCCCCACTGTCCTGCTACTAAAAGGATGGGTAAACCCATCATAGGTAACTTATTTACGTTGTCTGCATGGGAAAGCACATGCAAATATGCAAGCCTGGACACCTACACCTGACTTCCTCTGTCAGTGAGGATTTAAAATTCACTTACAGGAATCCTACTGGTGTAAAAACAACCACTAACTAACATCATCCAAAAGATCCATCTCTCACATACTCTTTAGCTTCAAGGTAGGAAGAGTTAAATGTATAAGTGATATTTCTAAATATGCTAATGTCAAACTTTTTAAAAAATAGTCAGAAAACAATATATCAAAACCTATTTAAATATCTGTGGGTGATTATTTCAGCAGTCATGGCATTTCTTACTGCCATGATTAACTATAACTTACATTTAACAAAGAGGAATGAAAATAAAAGCATAGATCTCCAAACAGACACCCTTTCATGGCCTTCTCACACCATAAGGGAGCTCTGGACTTGAGGGGAAAAAAGAAAAAAAGCCCTTTCACTTCACTGCAGGTTTGTTACACACATGTTGTCTCATGACTTCCTCACAAGCACCAATCAAATTTTTTCAAGTGACCAAAGGTTCTTTAAAGGTTTTGTTGTTTGACTGGGTTTGTTTTTTGGGGGGTTGGATTTTGGCTTTCTTTGGGGGCTTTTTTTGTTTTTTAAGGAGTTTTGATGAAGAGCAATGCATCAATTGCTTGCCAACCATAATAGCACGTTTTTACTTGATGCTTAACTCGTTGTTTTTAATCTGAAGAAAATGTGCTTGCAGTAACACTATTCCTGTTAAAAGAACTCTCAAATTGGTTTCATTCCACCCCTGTGCAGACTTTATAAACTGATAGCAGCATTACTGCTCTCCAAACACACTCAATTCTCATTAAATGGCTAATCTAAAACCAATCAACCAAAACACAGAGAAGAACTGCACCGCATACAAATCTTTTACTCCCAAGATGGAGTTCAAATTAAGGTAAATCACAGTTATATCTCAGATCTGAGTGCCCACCTTTCAAAAATAAGGAGTATTAGCTTATAAATAAGCTACAAAAAGGAGTAGATGGAAACAATCAAATCTTTTCCTTTGTAGTATCAGCAGTTTTTTACTCATTTGAATGATCAGCACACTTAAAAATTTCAAGACCAACATTATGTAGGCAATAGTCTATATGCAGTTAACACATCTCTAATAGTACTGGAATAAGTAGAATTTATTAAAACTAAATGTCAAGATTGAATAATTAAAATTATTTCTACTTAGGTGGATGTTGTCAGAAGTCAAATTTTACCTAATTCCTAACATAATACATACCTATTTAAAAGTGGTGTAGGAATCCTTAGAAACTGGTTGAACACAAAATATGTGCATTATCTTGCACACCAAATTTGACCAGACTTCCATAACTGGAAGTTTTCTATTTGCTCCACTCCTTGGTACCTGTGTGAATAGTTCCTCCTTAGATCCAGTATCACATCTACCTGGGATGTGCAATGTGCATAAATCATAATCACTTGAAAGTTCCAGCAACATAAATCTTGTATGCAGAGTTCAATTTGGAGAAGGGAAAAAACCAAATAAAAATAAATAAAACCGACAAACTTTGAAAATTTAAAGGAAGAATACTTCAAATCTTCCTTTATTTCAAAAGTGGAATCTGAAGTTCTCTCATTCTGTTATTGACCTGCTGTAGAACTCCCTTGGATAATTCATTTCAGAACTCTTTTTCTCGGTGTATTTACTGGGGGCCATAAATGACATCTGTCTTCACTACTAAATCATTTTGAAGTCCATAAGTATACACTGAATCACCAAACAGGATTTACAAATTTACAAATAGCAAGCCATAAACTGTGTAAATAAATGCCTCAGGCCTTTGTAACAATTTTTTAATTAGAAGCCTACAGTTATATGGATCTAATTTTTAAAAACATTTCAAGGTACTTCATGGAAACAATTTGTAGTTCTATATTTGTCTTGCAAATTGACAGCTCATCATATATTCCTTTTTTATGTGTCTAACTGGCCATCTTAAATTGCACTGTGACTGCAACAAGCAGTTCCAAATATTTGTTATTATGAAATCTTAATTTCCTCTTAGCAAATGTTAGAAACATTGCAAAGAAAGACAAAACTGACAAGCGGCATTCTTAAACTAATTATTTCTCCCCATTACATCTGTTCTGTCAACAATTCTACTCAACAGACCCTCCTATTCCTTTTTAGGATGGTCTTGAAATAATACCATTATCACTTTCTCTATGAAAGCTCTAAGTTAATATATAGATACTCAGCTGATGGAAAATATCTAACCCCCCATTAATTCAGCAAGATTAATTCATATCACTAAAAAGAAATTTAACCTACATTGTTTCAAAACAGGCTCCAGTTCTCAGTACTCTGCAAACCCAGTGTCCTCAAACAAAATACACTGGTGGGATACATGCATGTCTATATGACTGCATAGATCAAGGGAGACAGTAATAACATCTAGGCTGGCACAGTTGTTGCTTTGGAGGAAATGTGTTTTATGCAAATAATGAAGGAAGGAGGATAAGCCATGCCCTTGAACGTCAAGGAAAGAAATATAAAGCAGAGTATGGTCTATTTCTTTCACATGGATGCTCAAAAACTGTGCTAAATCACATTCTTTACAAAAATGATTTGGAGATTCATTTAATTAGTTATTTAATTACAAATAAAACAAACAGTGTTTGAGCTATGAAAAGCCCAAATACGCTTGGAAGCCTTAACGGGTAAATACAATTATATACTGTAATAAAACCTTGCACAGATCTTTTCAGCCAGTGGTTCAGAGCACTCAGATGCGCCTTTGGAGAAGCATAAACAATGCAAAAACCTATAATTGCAATGTCAGTCATGGTGTCCATACAGAATACCAAATATAAAATCATATCTTGATTTATTTCCATGGGTCTTGGGCAAAATAAAACCCTACAAAGCCAACAGCAGAAGCACAGTGTCATCTGCTGGGGAAACTGCCTGAGATTCCTTACCTGAACATAAGGGAGTGGGGGAAAAACGTGACTCTCCTAGCCAAAATTGAGCCAGTTCAATCAATCATTTGTTCCAAAAACTCCATTTTTCACAACACACATAAAAATAGTAGGAGAGAGAAGACCATCCTGGAGATATTGCTTCAGTGACTTCTAACAATTCCACCTTGATTGATTGATAGCTCAATAGCCATTACTTATATAATTCACCATAAGTGATCTTAAAATACTCTACTTTTTCATGCATACTGCCATTGTGAAAAATGACCAATTGAGCCATTTGTCAAAGTGAACTAAAAGGGCTCCTAAGCACAAATGTTCTTAATCTCTTCTTTTTTTTAATACGATGAGGATTGAGCTACAAAATGTGCCATCTGTAATTTAGAATGGAACAAGAAGTGCAGCATAAGTCAATAGCTCTCTTCGATTACTGGATGTGATCAATTTTCCCATATACCTGAAGAAGCTGTAGCTCTCTCTGCTAGGAAGATAAATAAGATATATCTCATTCTAAACTGAGGTACAAAGGAAAATCCCACCCCTACCCTATGTGAATCCTCTCTCACAGCAACAGTCAATACCACAAGGGTGTAAAGTTGTAAATTTAACTGAGCAAAAAAGGATGCAACTATCAGAAGTACCTTTCAAATTCATATGGCATTTATATTTGAATGTTAAATATAGCATTCGAGGCAAAAAATAAATAAATGCATAGAAAAAGAGTAAAGAAAATGACAGAAGCACCAACCACTAACCACAGCCAATAATAATAAAAAGTAGCTTTTGTAAATAAACAAATTCACAAGTCACATCCCTTATAAATTGCTTCTGTATTCTGTGATAAATCAATAAGACCAAACTCTTACAGACAGGAAATATCTTATTTGTACATAAATATTCCTTTATACTGAAGTCAGCTGATAGAGTTACATTTTTTGCTTAGTTAACCAACATAACACTGAAGCAACCTCACAGCAGGGATGTAATAAAGTTAAATTAACTCATGGACTGAATGTATTGCTGTGTACCTAATGTCCACTACTGATGCAGGGCAAACATCTTGGTTTAAATTTGCACTGTTAGAAGACCCAAAATGCACTAAATAATACACACTGAGTACATACCCAGAGTGGAGACTCATCTAGTTGTAAAAAGGAATATGGACAGGGCAGAACATAGCTGGTACTGATCTGAAACGCTGCTAAAGCCAGCGTGGCACCAACAGAGTAAAAAGAAGCAAAAATCACTTGGTTTATTGTACATTAGACACACCTCTGAAAACCTCACTTCATGACAGGCTAACACTGCTTAAAATCTTCAGCTATAGTGAAAAACCACACAAGACTTTTGCTCTAATGTTTAATGACCAATGGATGATGCAATGAGACTCAAAATGTGTTAATTTGGCAAATATGTCTCCCTAGAAAAATACACTCTACTCCAGCTCTTCCATTTGTAAAATCTTCCAAATACAGGGGGTTTTTGAGTTCTCTAATGGGCTTGTGGAAATCATGACCTGCGTTGTATTTAGTTAAATCAGTAAGCCAGCAGCTTTTAGAAACCGTCTCAGTCTGTATGGCTGTATCTGAACAGGAACTGAAAGACTACAACTTGTCAGTGCTGGTATGATTTGGAACTGTTGACCATTAAACAGTGTGGCCTTATCTGCTTTTTTTAATTCACATGGGCATAACTTATAACGTCTCTTGAAAAAGATTCTGCTTTAGTTGCAGGTTTGGAACACAACAAGAGCTCACTGATCTGGATTTATTCACATTAGATATTAATATCTGTCTTGAGTCTGTTCTTCTAATGCACATATGATTTTCATGCACAGGGTCCTGTCATGCATCATTTCAAATTACTTCTGCTGTGCATTATGCATAGTTCAGTAGCAAATGAAGGGAAGGCTGTGCTGGCAGATCAAGGAGAAAATTCTAAGGCAGGTATTCTTAGACACTTCAGAACTCCAGCCTGCTCCTAAGAAACCAAAATTCCCCAGTGGCACCACTGGGGGAAAAAATGGTCTTGTTGCCCCTTTCTGCCTCCAATGGTTACATTTATGTAAAAGGGGAGATTCCATTGCTATTATAAACTACTTCATCTTCCATTTTAATATGCTTTAAAATGCACAGATAAAAATTAAATACCACACCTACTTATTATATTACTGTGTTCAAGTTGAGTGTCTGATTTACAATTGCCATGACCACACTCCATGTGCACATTGGCCAGTTCATTTCATGTGTGTTCATTCTATTTATGCACATAAGAAACCAAGTCTTTGCACAACTGGAGTCTTTATTTGCCTGAAGTTTCCAAACTCTATTTCCAGATTGTTTTCATTCATTCAAAATATACTTTTCATGAAAGAGACCCAACAACTCAAGTGTGACAGCATTCATGCAACTCAAAGTCATCTAAGTACAAAGCCAAAAATCAGGGACATATGCTTGTATATGTTTACAAGTAGACACATTCTCAGATGAAGAATTTTTTCCCTAAACTAGAACAAAACATTATTTCCTTGAATGAAATGGCAAATTTAAAGACAATAAGAGGGAAAGATACTCCTGTTTTTCCATTAAGAGCTGTTCCCAGTAAGATAACTATCAGCTAAATTAGACAGCAGCTAAATTAGGCAGCCCAGCTAGATACAGCTCTAAGCAGTTATAAAGCATTTATCAGAATTATACTTGAGCCTAAGGCCAACTTGACTATAGACAGCAGATCCTATACAGTGGATGTGGTACAACAGATACTTTTTTTTTTGTCTTCACATATTCAAACAAACATTTTATCTACAGGTTTGTATGGAAATACAGCACAACCAGACAGCAAAACCCCTCAAATCCAAAGTCATTCATTAAGCAGTTAGAAAAAGAATGAAGCTTTTTTACAACAAAATATCCCATGTGGAGACCATGGTTGTATCTGTTCTGCTGCATGCAGATCTTCTAAAGGCCCTCCTCTGGAAAATGTTACTGGAAAATCCACCCCCATCGATTCACAGTCACAACAGAAATGGATATATAGACAGGCAGACAGACACACTGACACATAGCAAAGCACATATTAACATGCAGTAATAATTGGATCCAAATGGCATTTTACTTGTCTCCTGATCTATTTTAAGAGCCAACCACCTTCCACATTTTCCCTCTTTTCTCTTGCAGAGAACCTTTATACCATTCTCTGCTATCAGTCACCAGACACATTCCCAGGAACATAAAGCAGCAGAATAATTTAATGCCTTGGATCTAGATGTCATTCCTGTAGCAGTGCTAAGCTCTCTAAAGACCTCATTCAAATATATCACTGCATCTCTAATTTCAGATTTGTTTAGGCCAAAGCCTGGAAGTATCTGTAATTGTTTAGTTAGTCCAGCAATATATTAATTTTCTAGAATGAGTAGTGGAAAGGGGGGAGAGGATGACTTAATGTTGCATAGATAAACAGGATTGCTGTTTCAACTTGAACAGATTCCATAGAAGTTTTATGTTTCCAAGTCTACTGATGAAGTGTGTCATCATTCCTGTCTACTGATAAAACTAAGGAAAAGCTATCACAATCATTCAGCTGAATTCAAAGCACTGCCACTGTGATCCCCTAAAGCTGCTTTCTGAAGTTGGAAATAAAGGATTTTTTTTTTCCTTTGTTTGCTATGCCAGGAAGAGATAATGCAGCACATTCAGTTAACATTTGCCCCTGAAGCACATTATCCCTCCAGGAATATTACGTGGGAGTAGCACAGACATAGTGTTTCAAATTAATCAGGAATGGGATTAATCATGCAAGAAATAGAAGTTAAAATTTAATATTTAAAAATAAAGTTACAGCAGTAGAAGTTACTAGTATAGTAATTTCTAGGAAGTAGAATTAGATATACTAGGAAGTATAATTAAAATATTCTTCCTAGCTACAATTTCTGTTGCCATGTTCAGCTTGATTGTATCAGTTACTTTCCTCTGTTTTTTAATTTCTCAGCTTTAATGCCTTAGAGTACAAACCTGCCATTTACTGAAGCCTAGTTAGAAATGCCTGAGACTTTCTTCCTAGTCCCTCATTTTTCAGGAAAATATAACAGCTTCATAAAGATTCTGATGTGCACAGTAGAGCTGACTGACCCAAGAGCAGCACATGAGGACAGAGAACTGTGAAGTGCCAGGGAGCAGCACTGAGAGGGGAAAGTAAGAATTGAGCAGGTGGATACAGGGAGTGTTGTTCCACCTGGGAACTGACCATGAAAATTAAAGCAGAATTTCAGAGCACACTCAAAATAATGCCATGAGTGCCAGCAGTAAGCACAAGAAAAGTGAACACAATTCATAAAACAAAAGGGTAGCAATAGAAGGGAAGTGGCAAAGTTCTCCAAGGGCTCTGTGTTACCTGAATGGGGAAAGATTTTCACACTGCAGAATTCACGGCAATCACTTGGTCAGGATTGCTATATTTAGAAATATTTAGATATTAGAAGAATATTGGAGATATAATATAGAAGCATGCTTATTCCCTCCTTCTCCTCACATGTGGTAACTTAATTTCAATCAAAAATCCTTAATTTACTAAAGTCAGGTTTCTCAGTGAATTCTGCCAGGACCTCACTAATTCCTTCAGCTGCAATTTCCACTAACTATAGCACAGGATCAAGCATCATGACATTATTTGAAAAGATGTGTATCATGAACTACTGCCAGAAGAACAGCAAATGAAATATTTATTTCATGTGCGTATTATGGATCCTGTCTTTATTTGCCACAATAATTATTAAAAATGAGTGCTCAAAACTTTTCATTTTTACCTGACTGAGAGCAGTTTTCCAACTGGAATCATAGTTTTATTATTTCCTATAAACAAAGCAAGAAACTAAGAGTATAGATAATCATGTGTCTGTGCAGGTTGCCTGTATCAAAATTAATTGTCTATATTAAACTCAAGAACAGTATTCATCTGTCTGTATTTTTACAGGCTCCAACCTTACTCCTGTGGAAGATACAGAGACTAATACTTTATTTCTGCATGATCATGCTGAAGCTGAATGCAATTGCTTCCCTGGAACCACATTTTCTCTCTCTACCCATTTGTTCTTCAGAACTTACTGTCTTCCTATTATTTTATCCACTCAGCATCTTGCATCACCTAATGTTCACTTCAAATACAAAAAGCCTTTATCCTTTTGGTCTGGCAAGGGATTTCTTTTTTTGTACAATGATACTGATACTGAATATGCCAGATCAACGTTACTTTTCCTCTCCTACCAAGAGGCCAAATTAAATCTCTTAAGAGAAAAAGTGCTAAGTGTTTTATCTAGTTCAAGGTTTTAATCAAACAGTATACTCCTAGTTTAAAATGCACAATGCAAATCAATACAGATCCCAAGATTTTAAAAAACTGAAAGTGTGGCTCAATTAAATTGCTGTCACAAATGAAAAAGGAAGACCTGCAGTTTGTATGAATAAGGCATTGACAAGCTTCACATTAACATGCAGGGATTAATCTTAAATATTGAAGAGCTCAGAGGTTTACAGTTAGCAGCATATTTAGGAGCTCAGTCAAGCACAGGTTTTATACAAGTGGGAAGTGCTCCAACAATTCGTCCTTCTCTGCTTGGAGCACCTTCAAATACAGCAGAAATGAAGCAGTGATTTCACACTCTCAGGAGCACAGCCAGCAGGTTGCATCAGATTATTCCCCCACACTCAGCACTTCCAAACCATGCCTTGAGTACTGGGTCTGGTTTGGAGCTCCCTGACAGAGGAAAGGCACCCTCTAGCAGAGGGTCATCAAAGCTCTTGGGATCTGGAACAGCTGAGGTACGTGGAAGGGCTGGAGGAACTGGGTTTGCACAGACTGATAAAGGGAAGGCTCAGGGCATCCAATTGCAATTTTCAATTACCTGAGGCAGTCAGGGTTTATAGAGCAGGCACAGCCAGGCTCAGAAGGATGCAACAAGAGGAAACAGTCACAAACAAGATTCTGATTAGATAGAATGGAAAAATTCTTCACTATAAGAACAATCAAGCCCTGGAACAGAAGTCCAGATAGGTTTGGAATCTCCATGCCTGAGAACACTCAGTTAAAAAAGATACTGAGCAATTGGATGCTACAAAGACTCAAAAATACATGTCTTGGGGGTGGAACATTCAAAAACTTTTTTGCTGATGATCAAAAGGTTTGGAGATCACTACAGCAGGGAATCACACAACCAATGGAACTCATTCAATCTGGATCCACCTCAAGGCAAGTTCATCACTCATTTAAAGGCAAGTATTCAGTCCAACAGAATATTTAGCACTGCACACCAGACTGAAAGAATATTAAGATTCGAGAGAAAAACTAGAAATTCTAAATAAAGCTTGAGTTATGTGAAGGCATCCAAAAGATTTTTGTGGATTTAGTAAATTATTCTTCATGTACATTGCAGAATTTAGGACTCAAAAATCCCACTAAAATTCTGGACAGCTTAGTTACTCAAATAAATCCTCACACCAGCAGGCACACTTCATTTCCAAGGCAGCACAGCTTAATGTCAAGAAATTTTAAGCAGGGTCTAAGAGTGCCTTTTGTATAAACATTCCAATTAGCTAAGCCTGTTAAACCAAAGGCACGGCAGATTGCTCCAAAAACTTTCTGAGGCACTGTTTAATGTCAAACTTGCAAACCTTTAGCAAGACAAACTCCAAGAACAAATTCAGCTGAAGCTGGAAGAGAGGGGCTGGAAGTGGCAGCAAAATCCCATGAGTTACTCTGCTGTATTATTTGAACTGAAATCCCCAGGTAATTTTGAAATCACATCTACCTGTTTGAATCAAACTGCAGTTTACAGTAGCTCACATTACAGTTATATCCCCTCACTTTCATTAAAAACTGAACAAAATACAAAAACACATTTATTTGCTAATAAAGAAAAATAGCTATATATATATATATAAACCTTTTGAGATTAGAGAAAAAAGATCCTTCAAAATTGTTTTTTCATGTTCAATAACTATTTTGAGGATTAAGATTTTTAAAACAAAGTCTCAACCTTCTCTATGGAATTCCAATTCTGGCCAGTAAAATTATTTCTATTATGTTAAATTAAATTAATATTATTGCAATTAATTTATTTTTTAATTTACTTTCTTATCTCCTAAATACCAAAAAGTCTATGAGGAGCAGAGGAGGCAAAAAGAAAGGGTAGTTTTAAGTGCCTTTCATTGCCCATTTTCACCTCTGATCCTTTTATCTTTTCTTTTTAATTAATTAAAAAGCCAGTTTTCCTTCCTAAAACCACAGAACACCCCCCCTTCTAACCTTAATTACTCAAATTTTTAGGAAATACAGTTATTTTGCAATGTCCCTATAGCATGTGTTATACTAGACAGAGTAAAAGAATGCTAAGTTCTAACACCACATTTTAAGTTAATTATTGTTCCAAAATTTCCTTGCATCCCTGACTGAACAGTACTTCATTTATGCACATTTGTCAAAAACTCCTCAACAACTTTCATTGTTTTAAAAATATCAAATGAACATACTTAGTTCCTCCATGTAAAAATTATATTGAATATCAACTTATTTTGCATAATTGCCTGTTTTATTCAACTGTCTTTAGATTTTATTTCAGAGGTCACTACTCCACACACCCCTTTTCTATTCCCAGCTTCAGTATTCTGGTCAAAGTCTCACGAGCAACACCCTCAAATCACTATTTAGCATAAACTGTCAAATTTCAGTAGCAACTGGAAAGTAATCATAATATTAAGAGTACAAAACCCCAGCTCATGAATACTGGACTGTCCAAAGACCTGGAGATTTCCATGGTGATAAAGTTTACTGGGTAGATTTTTAGGGGCACCTACTGCCATTTTGTGCTCTAAGAGCTACACTGAGTCTGTGACTTCTGCCTTTCTAAACATTTACCTGCCCTGTACAGGAATCAAATCTCATCATCTTCCCAAATAAAATACACATCTCTCTCCAGACTATGATTTTCTCTTACTTTCATGAATTATAAAGTATAGAACTGATTTAAGGTCTCCCAATATCAAGCTCTTCTGGCATCAAACTACACACAGAGATCCCTTTGTTATAAACATGGGTCCCTCAATAATTCAAGAAACTCCTTAGCTGAGCCTTTGATTGCTTGGTGTCTGAGGAAAATAAAATTGTATTTATCCTAGAATTTTTTGACTTATTTCCAATGGTTCTAAAGCCAAATCTACAAAATCTTAATGTACATTAACCCATTGCAAGTAGAGAGGATGCCTTCTTGACTAAAAATGATTCCTGGGTAAATTTGATTAAATAGCACGCAGATATTAGAAATATCTTGAGACAAATTCCTTCTTAGCAGAATATATAATTTCACATACTTGTTTGCAATATTTTTCAAAATCTATTTCAAAGCACCTGCAAACACTTAACTTTTCCAAACAGCTGAAAATAGTTCTAAAAACAGGACTGACAATAATTGAGTCATTTTTATTAGCTGGAAATACCTAAGTTCCATTCTAAAAAATTTTTCAGAATAAGAAAAGTGATCTGAATTTTTTAAACAGCTGTCATCAGCTAAGATTTTGGTACAAATTTGTCACTTCAGCATGCTCTTCTAGCATGTACAAATGCAATAATAAGCAAGCAACAAAGGTACTTGAGAGAAATTCTCCTGAGTCCACCTGGAGCAGGCTCAAAATAATGAGCAGGCTGCAACTGAAAAGAAGCTATAAACTTTCCCAATAATAGAAATAAACACATAGAACAACAACAAAAAAAATCTGTAAAATGTTTAATATATTTTGTTTCTAATAGCTGCATTTCTGGAACTAATCACTGTTTCACAGATGCATCATAATTGGCTTGTTCAGACTTATTAATGAACTCATGACTAATTACAATCCCTAATAGGTCATCTCAGGTAGAATTCCAAGAACACATCCAAAAAATTGTGCTTAATGGGTGAAGAGGGAAATGTTAATGGAGAGATGACGATAAAATATGTAACAAAAAATCAAGAATGAAGACAGGTGATTCAAAAAAAGAAATAAGTATCTGAAGAAAGAACAGATGTTTTCAGCTGACTCCAGACCCACATGGCAAAGCTGCCCTTTCATTAGGAGTCACAGCCCCTCCCTTTATCATATCCTTATTTGGAAGCAGAATTGGATTTATGCTTTTTGTATTTATTTTTTTTAATAATCCAGCCACCATTCAGATGGCCGGAAGCGCCTTCCTGGTTCAAACAGACCCATTTGGATCCACTTTTAGAGACTGGAGATCCTTTTCCCATCACAAACTCAAGTTATTGAAACCAAGGTTTTGCAGGAGGTTCTGTGGAAATTTTCTCAGTTTAGTAGCCATACCCAGTTACCCCAGAACAGTCCTCCTGCAGGAGCTCGTGAGACAAGTCTAATTTGAAAACTGTGTGCATCCTCATTTAGAATAGGAACTTCAGTACTTCACTCAGCAGAAAACTGCTCAGTGCAATTCCTGCTTGTTGCCTTTTGCCTGTCCCTTGATGTGTCTTTAGCCCGAGACCAAGTAAAACCACACATCAGAAATTCTGAGAGCATTTCCTCTTCACGCCCATCTGCTCACCTGTGCTCCTGACAGCTGAGTCCATGGAGTTACATTCTTAGAAGTTTTATTAAAGGCTGCAATATGAACCCAGCTCTCATTATACACCAGAGAGAGCGTTATGAACATTCCCACCAAAGGAAAAACTTTAATCAGAATTTGCTGATTTGCCTTTTTAGATAAGAGTCCAACCATGAATTGAAAATCAAGTCTTATTACTCCCACTGCTTTCATAATTAATTGCTTGTGAAAAAGTTAATAAGGTTTACAGAAATGTAACGCAATGCAGCACAGAAATGTCAGAACACTAACACAGTCTAAGAAATGGAAATTGCCTTTTTAAAAACAATTCTGTTGATGATTTAGCCATAGTGTTTGTTGTTAGCACATTAAAACTTCGTTAATTAGAAATGGTGAATTACAAACTATCATGTCCAAGGTGGTTTTTAATCATTACAAAAAACAAGATACCTTAAAAGGAATCACCAAACCTTTGGATAAGTCATAGAAATAAGCAAACCTCAATTAATCTACAGGCCTTTAATGAGAGAATTGAGACCGTCAAAGAGAAAATAAATTGTCAAAACAGACAAGAAGAAGAGTTAACTTCCCCCTTATTTTCTTTTCCTAGATTTTTAATTGGAAGCCACTTATTCAATATTAGACCACTTTGTACTCAAATGTTACTTTCAAAAATCTGTGTAACTTCAGTGAGGAAAGCTACAGTTATGGTCAAAACTACTTTAGATATCCAAAAGACAGAAAGCAACTTAAAAAACGCGAGAGAATATTTTCAGTAAAATGTTATGAAATCTCAGCCTTTTCCCATTTCCAATTTATGCAGCATAGATTGAAAATTAACATCAGTATGCAGCTTGATAAAAGCAGCCTCATAAATTTACCATTCATCTTTTCATAGAATCACAAATTAAAAGAGTCTTTCTAAGAGAATCTCTTTGTACATCATCTATAATTTTTTATCCTGCACAGTTACCGTGGTAAGACTGCACAGTGATGTAGGACCCAGA
Source organism: Aphelocoma coerulescens (assembly GCF_041296385.1). Lineage (NCBI taxonomy): Eukaryota > Metazoa > Chordata > Aves > Passeriformes > Corvidae > Aphelocoma > Aphelocoma coerulescens. Next base: position 14,273,887 of record NC_091025.1, on the reverse strand, counting down.
ACTATCAAACCAGTCTCACATGACACCTCTCAAGGCACCACTTGATTGACATGTTCTCAATGAAGCATTTTTATGCTGCCTGCAGTTTTAGCCAGACAACAAAAAGGAGCCTGTAAATGTTACCTCATTCTGCGGTGCTGCTGTGTGGTTTGTGAGGTCTCTCATGTCTTCCTACAGTTTGATCAACTTCCTCCTAGCTTTAGCAGGAACTGAATCAGGCTTTACAGCAAGGCATGTTCTCCAAGTAGGTGATAGAATTTCATTTTTAGTTTTAGAATGCTTAAAATATGAAAGTTTTTTGGTTTTCAGTTTTAGCCAAACCTAAATGCAAACAAACCTCTCCAGGGTTTACATTTTACTGGAACTAGCTCTCTTCTATCAGAAAAGCCAAAACTAAAGGAATGCTGCTCTTTGACTACAGTTCCAGTTTACACATAAATAGTCTTGGCAGCTGCTGGCAGAGGTGACATTGCCACAAGAACTATGTCATGCTCTTCACGTTGTACCTGCACAATCATCTGGACGTGTGATCACATCACACCAACACTGTGAGAAATCTGTCAGCACTGTGGTTTAAATCTGCTCTTTCTGCCCTTGGCTGCTACATCAGGATGGTTCATTTCTTACTGTGCACACCAACACACCTGTATTTCACATGCAATGGAACCAGCAATTATGATGAATATAAGAAAAAAAGACTGTACCATTATTTATTTGACTTTTGAAAGAAACTTACCCAAATAGAGAGCAATGTTATTTGAATGAAACCTACCCTGTTTCATCATTAAGTCTTAATTTCATATGAATTTTATTTTCCATGTCTGCAGAGCACATTCATGCATTGAAGCAAAAAATGTGAAAACTAAAGATAATATTTTTTTCTCTTGATCTCATTTGGTCTTCAGTTTTACCTCTGTATATATGCCATGATTTAGGAGTTCTTTTAAACCTAATAAGAGCACTTGTAGCCACCTATCACATCCTCAAAAGGTAAGATATGCCACACAATTCTTTACAGCATGAGTAATAGTAAACTTTTGTTGCTTTTCTTTATTGTTGATGTGACTTTTAGATTTATGCAAATTGCCCCATAGCTGAAATATATCAATGGAAATGTTTCTTTATAACTTAGTGCTCTCGTGTATATTCAATAATACTTAATTCTCAGTTTTCATAAATTCCCAGGGATTATAAAAAGCTTGGCAGGAGATTCATTTAGAAATCCTGATTCTCTTTAATGAGAAGGGAAAACAAAACCAAAAAAGATACATACAGAAATATACAGCATCCTTTCTTTAAGTCCCTAGTATTTAATATCAGCTTAACGATGACCAGTTACAACTATATCATGCCTGCTCTTCACTTTGAGGGATGAATACAATACAAGGCACTAACTGACAAAATTCTAGACTATGAACTCAGTACCCAGTGTTCAAAAAAAAAAAAAAAAGTAGTGGTATTTTTTGCCTCGGAACCAAAATCACTATTTATAAAACCACAAAAGAGAAAGTTCATGTTCTGAGGGCAAAACAATACTCACAGATATATAGTGAGGACACTGAAGATAAACATTTAGATGTTACAGTAGAATAAAGGTTCATTAACCTTTTGACCAGTTCAGGACTACAAAGACCATTAGACCTTCTGGTTCCAATAGTTTCTCTGAGCAACAACGATGTAAATCCAAACAATTTATCTGTTGTATGCAGTTAAACTGGATTCATGCCCTTTTAACAAGCCAAAATATAGATTAGGGTTGAATAAAAATATCAAGGAGATTAATTTAAATATAAGAAGTCACACTTACAAGAAAGGAAGGCCTTTCTCATTTCATCAAAAACATTCCTTAATTGGGGGTTTGCATGGTGAGTTCTTTTCTCCACTTTGTTCCTTTAATTTTCCTAGAACAAAAAAAAAATTACAGACACTGATATCAAGGGGTTAAACAGCACATGGAGAACTATAAAAGAAAGCAAAACAAAACAAATACCAGAAGCTGTATGCTGAAAGTCACAGCTGAAGAGTCACAAGCATATTTGTTGTAGCCATTTTTATCACAGTTTAACTTACCAACCAGAGAAGAATTAAACAAGGCCAGTGTTATTCAGTGCATGTGTGTATTTTCAAAATGAGCACAGAGAACCCGTAGGGCAGCAAGCATCAGCCCTGAAAGTCATTTGTTTGCTACAGTGCAGGCAGTACACTCCTGCAACAGCACTGCCTTGGAACAGCAGCACTGCAGATGGCTGTGGAACAGGAATTCTCTCTTCCCTGCGGTCTTGCAAAGTACTCTTCCCTGTACAAGTGGGTTTCCTCTATACATGGAGAATCCCTTCCAACTTTTAAAGACCATTACAAGCTACCTCATCCTCGGGACCCCTGCTGTGTCTGAGCTGAGCCTGCAGGTGGGGTGAGAATTCCCAACACACACCAGTACCAGGCTCACACACCCCTTCCAGCACTCTGAGTCCTTCTCCCAGCTTCCAAAGACAACTGTCCTAAAGAGAAACTATCAAACTTCTCCCTCAAAATTCCAGATAAAACCCCTATTCAATGTTAAAATTGTCTCAAGAGTACATTTAGTTTTCCCAGTTTCTGAAACATAACACATCCATTAGTGGACAATTATTAGAGTTCATATATTCACCCCTATCCATGAGCATGACCATGAGATCCAGGTATCTTCTAAGCTTTTCTTTAAAAAGAACAAAAATCTTTGTAGTAAAATCAGTCCTGCTAGGCAAAAGCAGTTGAAACAATACTTTTCTTTTGATATTGGAAGGTAAGCATCGATAGGAACCAATATAACATAAATTAGGGCCTGTGAATAGGTACATTGTACTTTTAGAAGACTTTATATTATAAGTGTCTCTTGACTTTTTCATTGTTTGAATAAATGACTACAGGAGAAGGGTTTTTGAGAGGTTGCTGATTAAAGTGCCCTTTATTGTTAAAAGCATAATTAAGTAATACTTGAATTTATAACTCTCTTCAGGGAGTCCACACTCCTAAAGAAATTAGAAAATGGCTCAGCCAGAAAGTCATCTAGTTAATAATAGCTTTTAATTATCACAGCTAGCCTGTGTGGCATTCACATTTGCAAGGCTTCATTTTATTTAAAGAAATTAAAGTGCAGATCAAGTCACAAACCCCTCCTTTTATGCACTGTCCAAAGTCCATTAAACAAAATATAATTTAAGAACAGCATGGAGTTATAAATAGCCTGCTGTTTGGAATAGTCTGTCAGTCTGTTCCCAATTATATATGTTTAGCTAACAGCTCTCTAATTAGCAACCGCTTCTGACTACACAGCTCCTAAAATGTTTACATTGGAAGTCACAAATTACTGTCTAATTATGTTGGCTACATTATTTTGCATAAAACATAAATAAAATATCAGCCCATGCTATAAAAACAAAATGTGCTGTCATCACAACATGACTACAAGACATACCATTGATATTCCAAGCCTTAGAAATACCACTGAAATATATACTCATATATATACACACAAATATATATTTATAGAGCCAGACTTTTATCAGATGATGAAATCTGCATCTCATTCCCATAGTTAAACCAGAACGAGCAGATAACTGAAATTTTGTTTTCCCTCCAACTCTAGGATATACTGCAGAACTGTGCATCAAAAATAAAATTAAATTATCACTGTAAACTTTCTCTCTCAGCAAAGGACTGGCCAACATCTAAAGTATTGGAATACTTCAAACAAACCAGCAATTTCCTCTTCATATCTGAGCTACTGTAACCTATGCATCAATTATTTTTCTGCAAGAATTATCACGAGGTGGTCTCCAAATTGTCAAATGAAAAGTACCAGCTTCTCTGCTGTATTTAACTAGGACCTCTTTGTCAAATATGTTGACAGATTTCTTTGCTGTACCTATGAAAGCTGTCATGCTCGTTTACATGCAGCCCAGCAAACATCTCAGTGACCACGTAACACAGTCATTCTTTCAGCCAGGCATTGACAAAGTACATCTGTCAGCACATAGAAGAGTTGGCAATTTTTTTTTCCTTACTTTCTAAATGGTAAATTGTTCATTAATACTAAAAATATTAATTGATTGCTGATGAATAAACATAGGGCAATCATGCCTCCCCCTTAGAGAAGTTTGTGGAAGATGAACAAAAAAACTGTGAGACAGGAAAACTTCCTAGCCTCTTATTGGGAGCTGAAGCAAATGTGAGAATCAGGAAACATTTTGTTCTTCCCAGGACAGTAAAAGCTGGCAGAATAAACTGCCAACTTATGACACCATAACTGAAGCTATTTAAGGCAAGGCATGGTGTGATTACTTCCACGTTGTATTCAATTGTATGGCTCACCAGACTTTGGGAAAAAAAACTGTGTGTTTTTTCTTGTTTTCAATTAGGTTACTTTAGATGTCTAAACATTTTTTAGCCAGATCTGACACAACTGCTTGCTGACACTTCCTAGAATAAGATCGTTTTTCAGACACTTTCAGTAACAGAACCCCAATAATTTCAGTAACAGATGTATTATAGACCCTTGAAAATCCTATCCTGTGTCCTTAAGGGCTGACGCTGAAAAGTTAAAAAGCCAACCAGGTTTGTTGTGCATTTTCTCTAATAATAGCTGACCTCTACTTGTGAGTTATTCTCCCTTTAGAAAAACAAGACAAACCCAAAATAGCTGTTGCCATTTCCTCCAGGACCCTAAACTATTTTTTAATATATTCTCACATCTCAGTACCTAAATTATTAATTTGTTCCTTCAGCTGACTTGTTTTGTGAGCTCTCCTCACCAATACAAACCTATTTACCAGGTTGCAATTTTCAACTTATATACGATCCTTCATTTTATTAAAAATCTACTCCCTAAACGCTTCCCTATCACTCAGAAAACTACCTGTCACACATGATTATGTTAATTTAGCTTAAGGTTCAGAAAAAATGTGCACATTATTAACAATGAAAGCAAACATATGGAGCAGGTGACTTTGCTTCTGTCAAAGAAGGTACTTCATACATTCAGCATTTGGCAGGAATAACCTTTACATGCACTTAATTGACCAACTCAGCTACAGCGAGAAGTAGAATATTTCCTCTGATCATAAATTTATTATGGAAAAGAAGTCCCTGCACTTTGTTTTCCTGGCACTGTTTTGTTACAAAGGATGCCATGACTCGGGCCCCAAAGCATTAATCCTGAAGCATTATGAACAAGTCAAACAGACCCTCGCACATCACGTTGAGCATTAAAAGTTCCCTTCCAGCCTTTCCCACTCAATCTACATGCAATGTTAGCATGTAAAGGCTTAATGCTGGTGGAAGCACAGAAATTAACTTCAAAAAGAGACTCAATTTCAGTCACAGACCTAAGGAAAATTGTCCAGTCATTTCAAGGTTATCCTACACAGTCATGCACCAAGAAATATGTCCAGGGCTAGCTACCAAGACACTGTTCTTTCTAAGGATGCCCCAGAAGTTTACAGATAGCAACTCCAAAAGGGGGCACATACTGAAATTACAATTAGTGCAAGGCCTAAATAGGCAACTACAGGAGTACATGGAGGGCTTTTTCCAGATAATAACATTCTAAAAGGTACTCTCATTAGAGCTGCATGCCTGCTGCCAGCCTAAGCTGAAGCTACACAGAGATTTCAAAGTGAAGCAGTATCACAAGTCCCATATTCATCTATTTTCATATTTGCAGAAAAGCAGACATGCTCATCATTTGTTTACCTTACAGGACACAGCCTGTGTCCACATGCTGGTCAGGACTGCACAAGACCCACAAACAGTGACAGAATCAGGGAGCACCACCTAAGTAATGTACAAGTTAAGCATATTCATAGTTCATGAAATTTCTAGCATGAAGTCTCATGGGTATGACCCAGGCAGTGCCAATCCTGCCCCATGCACACAGATTGGATTGTGAACCCTACTGCAATATCTCATTTCAAATTAGGGGACAGTGACATACCATGGGAAGTCTCACAGACCTTCAGGAAAACAGAATTTCCTCCTGCAAGCCAATTTTTTTTTAGTTAGGCTACTATCTAACACAGCATCCAGTTTTGTATCTCCAGGCTTGTGCTTTATCCTGGGCTATGTTTGTATTTTAAGAAGTATGAAGAAGCAAAAGTGGCTGGTTCACCAACAATGAGGTAGCAGGAGTTGGGAGGCCACCCGTTTTCAGTCAGACATGCAGTGTGCAGATTCTGCCAATGATACTGAAAAAGAACATGTGGATAAGTAAATAAATATAAATAAAAGAGATGTAAAAAAGAATTGATTCGTCAGTCAAGATGAACAATGAATTTGTGACATTCTGCTCTCCAGAGAGCACAGGAATTAAGTATTTTAATTACAGAACAAAGAAAATTGAAATCTAAGCAGTTTCAAGCACATAATTTATTGCTGCTCAAAAGTGCCACAAAGTTTTTCCATCCCATCTGTCTTTTAAATAACTCTGCCCCTCTAGGAATACTCATATTTTTATGAGTTTATTTCTAGTATGTACAGAATATATCATCTCCATCACCCTCCACACACACACTTTTCTCAATTTTTATTACTGTAAATAGTCAGAGAGTGTCTGAAATTTCCCACCCAGTCAAGGATAGGCCACTTATGTAAAAGGAGTGAACTTTTTTTTTGTAAGGTACTTAACAGCATTGCAGAAACCACAACAAAACATTTATGACATTAGAACAATTATAATCACATCCAGAGAGCCTCCTAATAAATCTAGTAGGACATGAAAAGGATTTTTTTGATTTTGCTATATCTATTTCATTTTGTCCTTTAAAGTAATGTAAGTAAATTAAGTGACTCAATTTTGAGAGCACAACATTTAACAGCACCTCTTTGGAGAACACAAGACAACGAACAAGGTTTTACTTCAGAGATGTGATTGAAAATTACAGCATTTAGTTCCCATGGAGAATTTCATTTCAAGAATTTACCATAGATTAAGGTAGGAAATATATTAATATCCTAATTCTTGCAGAACTTACCTCACGAAAGGAACATAAAGTCACAGTCATTTGTTTGGCAGACTGGCCATCAATGGCAATAATCTACGTAACTTGACATGCTGTGAAGCTTAATTTTCATTAATTGTAGGGAGGCCATAAAAGGTTAAAATTTTTGTCATTGATGATTAATGCCATAAATTAAGGATATGTTAGAGGGAGTATTACACAAAACAGCATTAGTCTGTAATGAGCTTTGTTTGCTAATATAATCTTGGGCCTAGGGAACACCAGCTCTAGAAGGTTAATGGAGTAATATTGAGTATTGTTATGTTGCCTTTTGTGTTTATACATTGGTGGGTCGAACAAAACTGGTCATTAAAAGTTAACCTTGGGTTTTTAATGATAAAAACTAGGGGGAGGAAAAGAATTATGATTAATCAATTCAAACTAATTCTACAGATTGTATCTCAGCTGCCTTCATGGTTTGTAATAATGCCTGTAAATATATCATCTTAAAAATAACATTAATCTTATAGTAAAATTTTACCTGATAATTGTCAAATACAGCCATAAAGAAAACCTTAGAATTCGGCCTACATTAATTAAATGCTCATAACAGATTATTAGTTATGTTAACATTTTTTAAAGCATCATTTGACCTGTTTCAACATCAACCTAATTCCTCAATGTTGTTTGGATTATCCAAAACATCCTATAAATGCTCACTATCTTCTACTGGGTTTAGACAGGCTGGAGAAGAACATATAATAAAAAATAAGCATAACTTCTAAATTGAATACTAGAAATACTTGTCTTCAACCTGGTTAATTTTTCTATTTTACAAGTATTTCTGTTAAGCCAGCCATAATCCTACATGAGGGGAAACACAGACATTCTCTAATGCTTTTCTTCCGTATTTTTTAATATAGCATTTTTTTAATTTGAATTTTGACCTCTGTCAACTATTTCTACCACTCTACATTATGCACATAGATATAATAATGCTTTTTTTTCAAATTTGTCTTTCTAAATATTTTCCCAGATCTCACGTAGATCCCTTTTCAATAATTTTTATTCCTAGTATTAACTTCATTTCATGTCTCCCCTCCTTTCAAAAGGCATAATTTTCTCCCAAGCAACAGATAAAGCTTTTTATCTCTATATCACCTACTTTTTACCAGAAAAGTCTTCTGATTTTACATCATTTATCAACTCTTTGGAAGTTATTTTCCTTTTGTATCCATTGCACTCCAGTGAATAAGTCCATTTGCTCTATGACCACAACCACTTCAGTTTTAAAACAGGAAAAACAACACTGGTGTTTTACTAGCAAACAGCCTACACAAATAACCTTATCAACATTTCAAGAAAGCAAGGCAATTTCTTGTCTTGTGCCAGCAGAAATAAAAATATCAGTAACATTTATTGCATTTGTCACTAAATCAAATAAACCTAAATAACCCAAGCAAACATGCTGCCAAACTGAGCAGAAGATAATGCCACTTGCCATGCCTGTTTGGAAAAACAAAGTACTCCTCAATTTACACACAGTTTACTTCAGATCTGTAATTCAGCAGTGAAATAATAGAATATAATAGAATATAATAGAATATAATAGAATATAATAGAATATAATAGAATATATTTCTTAGTTATAAATTATTAAATAACAATTAAGTGTAAGGTGTGAGTGTAATTGGACCATTAGTATGTAGGTTTTGCTCCTGGGGTTATTCAACTTCAGCTTTAGTGGAGGTCTCTGAACAATTTCCTATTACCTTATAATGACTTTCAGTAAATGCTTATCTGCATCCAACAGATTGTTCTGCTTCAAAATACTGTGCTGCAAGAGAAGGTAAATTATCATCACCATGAACTAATTATTTATTGTTGAAAATGTAAAAGAGACCCTTACAAGTTGCTGAAGCATAAAATTTGCCTGGCCTTCAACTTGCAATAGTCTAACAGGATTTCAAGTTATAACAGAACATCCCAGGGCTTCCTCTGTTTTAATCAGATTTCCTTTTTTTGTTTGATAGGGTTCTGAGCAAATATTGTGTATTGCATACATCCCTTCAAAATGTTCTCTAACTGCTAATGAACCACAAAGTGGCTTGTGATTGGTTTCCACAAGCAGCAGCTGTTCTACAGATCCCATTTGCTAAACCCTGCAACGCGCTCAATAGACCTAGAAGGGTCCTTTTCCAGCAGGCCCAAAGTTTCCTTCTAATACCAGGTGTTTTGCTTTTGCATCTTACAAGATAACAAAACCAGCTAATTTTCCTACCTTTGTAATAGTACACTCAACACCAAACACACATCATAGGACAATGTCTTAAGAAAAAAAAAAAAGATGGTGGTATGTACAAATAGCCCACACATTTATCTGAATTATTGTCCGACTTAAAATCTTTCCAGTTTTGACCTACTAACTTATATTTGGAACCTTGGGGCAGATCAGCTGCTAAATTGCTAAATTCCTCAGAGTTGCAGAGACAAGTAAAGGATAGTGTCACAGACACCATGCCAAAAGTGTTTCTTCATGTTCACCTGGAATGTCCTTTCCAGCTATGCCACAAGTTCACATAGTCCAGAGCAATTGCAGCAAAACAAGGAAAAACGTCTATGTGGAAAATCAGTTCTCTCCAACAGAGTTGATGAAAACCATGTCCCTAGATGTTCCACTCTAGGATCTGTTCACTATTTTAGAATGCTGAAAAGACTGTTAAAATCTATGGATGTGTCAATTACTGTAATTTTGAAGAAAGCTTGGTAAAAAGGAAAAATCCCCAGGGAGTGGCTTTGTTGATGCTGACTGTATTCTGTTGGTTTTTAAACGTAATTCTAAAAATGCCTTCTACCATCGCTATTGTTTTTTCAAAAAGGAAAAGATGCACTATGTTCCAGTTCAGGTCTTGATCCCAAACTGTTATTGACTGAAATCAATCCCAGAGCTCCAGGTAAATTGTCGTTTATGTATGTGAGATGCACAGAAAATGCAGACACAATTACTGTCAGCTTTAGTATATTTGTACAGTCTACAGGAGTACAGAGAACGGCCTTTATAGATCTTCAAACATGTTTTTCTCCCTGAGATCCCCTTGATCATTCCAGCAGGTGCTATTTTTCTGACAGACATTCAGGAAACTAAAAAGTTAACCCAGAAGTACATGACCACAATATCTGAAGATCTCTTTAATGTGTTCTTAAGACTGTGAATATCTTTTGGACCCAAACGTTCCCAGTTAAATTGTTGCACAACCTAACTTTTATATGAAGAGATTTCTAACACATCATGTTATAATTCCTGGTGATCTATCTCTTTTTATAAAAGATTACCAAACACCATCAAAAGCAAGGAAGCTCTCTGACCTATCTGCTGCCTACTGAACAGTATAAAACTACACCTGTGCCCTATGAGTCAAACTCCAGCACTCCATACCCAGCACTTTTCCACTGCTCTCTACTGCTTCTGCAGTAGCTGTAGAAGATTAACACCTTCCCATGAGTATTTACTGATGGGACAGGGGGGTAATGGCTTTAAACTGAAAGATGGTAGATTTAGATTTTAGGAAGAAATTCTTAACTGTGAGGGTAGGGAAGCCCTGGCACAGGTTGCCCAGAGAAGCTGTGGCTGCCCCTGGATCCCTGGAAGTGTCCAAGGCCAGGATGGACAGGACTTGGAGCAACCTGGGATTGTGGAAGGTGTCCCTGCCCATGGCAGGGGTGGGACTGGATGAGCTTTAAGGTCCCTTCCAACCCAAACCATTCTGTGATTCAGAACTACAGAGGACTGCAAGCCTTGTTCAGGGTCCATCCCCACTATCAATATGTAACAAATTAACGAGTCTCAATTACGAAACCAACACTAAGCAATTAAGCAAACACTGAGGTATTACAAAGAGTCCCAGCAGTGGCAGCATGTTTCTTTAAGATAACAGAGGTATATTTCTATTGAAAGTGAGATTAATCTTCTATAGCATGTCAAAAATCTTGCTCTGGGAAATATCTACTCACATTAAAATTAATTTAGATTTGGTAATGATCAGAGAAGAAGTGGCACTTTGGGCTCTACATTCTCCAATTGCAGACAGCCATTTGAACTATGCCCCAATGAGACCAAATAATAGGAAGAAGGGAACTGAAATTGTCTCTGACCTACTGTGCTATGCCAAGTATTGCAATATGCAATATTCACCCATCTCCTCAGTTTTATAGGACATTGACACAAAAAAGTTTGTTGTTTCCTAGAATTTTGGTTCTATGTATAATAAAGCTCCTTTTCTTTTCACCAGCTCATAGCTTGCAAAGAAAGAGCCCAGTACATACATGTAGATTAAAAGCATGGCAAATCATGCACAGCACTGAAAGCTCAGACAAGACCCAGCTATGTCTAAACATTTGTATCATCTTTAAGAATAAGATTTCTCTTCTACTTGTAGAAATCCTAAACATTTAGAGAGGAAGTTTGGAGGGAGTGTAATACATACTCTGTCATGCTAACAGAGAATTTTCACTTCCAGTTACCCAGGCATTTCAAGGTAGCCTGAAATCCACCATGTTAAAACTTAAGGAATTAAAAGGTAACTCTCTACTTTATACAAAATAATCTTGTAATATTACTTTTGTTCATTAATAAATTCACTAAGTCTTTGCAAAATGCAGGCTTCTCTTGGCTGCAAAGCTGGAGTGCCTTGAGCACTCCCACAGCACCTGTTTGCCATAATTCCATGTAGTATTCCTGCCATGGATCAGCTGAAAGTAGGGCTAGTAAATGGCTCCTAACAGGAAATCATAAGTCTGCAGACCAAACCACTGCATCCCTGCCTCATGAAAATACACTGCATTGGGATTGCTGAAACTGCCAGCCAGGCTTTAAAAAAAAAAACAAAAACAAAAACACAAAGATACTAAGAACATTAGCATTAAAACATCAAGTCATGCATTCTTCCAGGGAAAACCCCACATAAAATGAAGCTGAATTCCCCTCAAAACAATAAAAGCAGACCAAAGCTATCACTTTCACAGTATATTATATATTTGTATTTTTTTAAAAAAATGGAAACAGAAAAAAAACCAACTTAGACCTATTTTAAGCTTCTTTACATGGGAAATTTTAAGAACTGAAACAGGCCACCAGATTCTATGCAGTCTTCCCACCTTAGTTAATTTTCCTTGAGTTAATAATTAAAGGATACATCTGGTTTAAGAACAGTATTTAACATTAACATTAAAGTAGCAGCTATAATGCAGTAGAGGGTAAAAACTCTTAAAGAAACCATTCCATGAAATGACCATAGTTATTTACTTGGCTTCCACCTGCTCCCTTTGTTTCACTGTCATTATTCCCATAGCAATAATTAAAACATGACAGGAAATATTTTCATACATTTCCATCATTAGCAGGTACTGTCTGAAAAGGCACATCCATGTACCATGAGAGCCCAAGTCACAGGCACAACCCTGAATACCCCATTCCTCACAGGCAGACTTGAGGCTGCCCAAACTACAATTTCTCCATCTTTTCATTTTCCACATTTCCCATTTTTAATTTGAGTGCTGCCACTAAGGACCCAAGTCACAGATACCCAGCAGTAAAGATCTTTTTATCAAATTGCTGGTATATCAGCATTCCAAATGTGCTACTTTTGGAAGTTCAAGTTTGCAAACAAGCCTGATTTATTGAGCTAGAATTGATTTACCATACCTTATAGGCAACATTTTAAAAAGCTGTTCTGGGCTAATTACATACTCAGCTGATTCCCAAGTGATTAATAAAGTTCCTGACTAATTTTCTGTCTCTCTTCTGAGCTGCCAGATGGAGTACAGAAAACCCATGTACAGCCCATAATGCAGATTTTCATATTAATGAATAAAGCTTAAAGCTAGGAAAAAAAAAAAACTAGGGAAGATTTTACATCTGCTTTACTTTACCATTCCTAAAAGATATAAACAGGTCTCACAAAACAGGCTTACCCTTTTCTCTAGTTTTCAAATCAGGTCAGAAATCTTTTTGTATTGGCTTCTGTTTTTACAACAGTGTTATTACACCAATATTGTGAGTTGAATAAAAATATATCTTTCATTAAACAAATCAGAAGCTACCACGCTGCCTTTTGCAGACACTTGTGTCATTCAGAGCTGACATAAGTGCCCCCATTTTTGCAGTCTCTGTTCTTTCCTAAGATCAGTTAAGTGGAGTTTGTGTCACTTTGCTTTGCTTTTCTCACAAACAGAAAACACTCTGAAGGTGACCTTGCTGTTCCTTTTTTTTTTTTCTTCTTTAAATTTCATAATGAATGTAAAAAGTAATCAGAGAATGGCCAGTGATTCAATTCTTTAGAGAGTGATTCAAATTCATTTGTCCCTTATAAGAACCAAAGAAAAAAAAAAAGTCATTATTAATTTAGGCAATTAAGAGTACTTTGAAAGCAATAACCAGTACATTAAAGAACCTGTCTCTGGAGTGCTACTTACACATGAAAAGTTAATTTTAGAGCATTTCAAGTGAAGAAAGGTCATTTCCTAGATGTGTTCTACAGAATATTGTAATTTTTAAATGAATTAAACTTCTCATTTAACCTAAATGAGAAGTGGGTTTTTTGTAAATATGGAGTATTAAAAACAAAATTATATTTGTAAATATGGTATTAGAAACAAAATTAAATATATGTATTATCCTTATGATGTCACTTTAAATTAAACTATGTATAATAATATTTATAATATTTTCCTCTTCTATGTCAAAGGAGAATCTATGGTTTTCTTCCTTACCATTACACAGTGTACAGTCTAAAATGAAAATTTCTATACAATACACAATAGTTAACACTAAATCTTTCTAGTTTCTAGAATCAACTGGTAGAAGAAGAGTGCAACTTCAATCCCATGGGAAAGGTGGGGAAGTCTCTTACAGTTCGAAGTTTATTGATATTCAACTCTTGCCAGTCACAATGTATAGGACCAGAAAGCAGCCCCACAAGGCATATAGGATCTCCAACACCTAATCAAATTCTCTTGACTCAGAAAAATTACCTGTCTCACTTTTGCAAAGTGCAGAAACAGGTTATCTACGTGAAAACTTAGAATTGATGCCATCAGTAAATACTATGATAGTACAAACTGTTTAAGTGTGAAGGGAACTACATTAAACTATGTACAACTGTCAAGAATTATATCCAGAAATAGAGTGCAAGACAGGAATAGTAGAGGCAGTTAAGTAAGTTTCCCCCACAGTAAAGTCAGAGAAATGATAATACAGTCACCAAGGCACAAAGCTGTGATTAAAGTTTCAGATTCTGTCTGCACCAGACTTTCTATATGACTATAAACAGTGCACAGCAGCACATCCACATTCCTCAGTTTCTCACATACGAAAAACCATTAATCTTTTCCACAGAAAGGTGGAAGTTCTTCATAAGCATGACAAATTTATCAAAAATACAGAGCTGGTCCTCACAGTAATTAAAAGTTTGTGTTTGATATTATTTTTTGGCAAATGCAATGTTAAATGCACTAAACCCTTGTGGAAGATGAAGTAAGTTAATATTCTCTGCTGCTCTGAGTAGGTCATATTCTATGGTTTTATAAAAAGTATTAAAAAAGGTAAGAAAATGTGATGATGAAATTTCATCAGAAATTTGTTTCTACAGAAACAAATACTAGCACAGAATCCTTTCCAAGCTGGCTCATATCAATAATGCAGCTAGGTTAGATAAACATGGGATTGTATTTATTATTCTCTCTACAAAAAGTCTTAGGTCCTCATTTGAACACACCTCTCAAATCTTGGCATCCATCAAGAATACTTATCACAAAACAGTCTTCAATGCAATAGGAAAACAAGAGAGAAAAGCCAACAGCACAAAATAATAATGTACTCTAACCAAAATCATCTTCACATGACACTAAAAAGTATGAGTTTGGAATACAGGTTTCTTTCAATCAGAGGATTACAAGTATACATAATAAAACATATTATTGTGTTCTGTCAAACTAGAAGACAGCAATAAACTTCAATTTGATAAAGCAGAAGATTTCTTGGGACTAAATTTTACATTTCATAATACAAAATATATCATTTTTGTACAAATATACTAAGAGGCAACAGTCCCAGTAAACTATATTTCTTATCTTGTCTGACTAGTCAGGCATAATAACAGTCAACTGACATTCTGAAATAGTTGTATGTGCCAGTTTGAAATTTCTTTCCCTCACACTCACAGAATGATATCCAGCATGGATTGGAGCATGACTAAACATTTTTGCATCATAGACTATTCCCTAAAATTATTCCAAATTCTAGAATTATAATATAAAATATACTTTTTGAAAGGAAGAGTAAGACTAAACTAGCAACACGGACATGGATTACCACACACAGATACATACACAGTGGGGTTTCAACAGATATTTGTGAAAGTGTGCCTTTCTGCTGAAGAGGCAACAAAGAAGTAAGTAGCAAAGAGAAAAAAAGCACCTTGAACAAGCACTTCCAGCACCCAAGAAAAAGGCACATTTTTTCCTCAAGTGAAGACTTGACATTATAATCAGTTTGATTCCTGCTGTGCTCTAAGACACCTGCTTTTCTAGAATTTTTTTATAAATAAACTGAACTGTATTAGAAATACTCAACCTCTCTAACAGAAACAACAACCACCCATTGGATAACCCAGTTGAAAGAAAGGGTCAGAATACTTTTGCTGCCAATAGCTAAATTTGACTTATGATAAGGATGGACAAGGTAAATTATGAAATGGAGCAGAAAAGCAGATAAGTAAGGGAAGAATGAAATTAAAAACATGGGCTGAGAGGGCAGAACAGAGAAAATGTGGCTCAAGGCAGCAGAAAAGCACAGATTTGCAAATGAAACATGCTGCAATAAGAGACAGATTGAAACTAAATAGTCTTAAGAATAAAACCTTGCTTAGACACCCAAATTATCACCTCCTTCAACCTGCAGACAGCTCTTCCAAATGCACCCCAAGATGCTGTTGGCTCTTTTTTGCTGCAAGGGTGTATTGCAGACTCTTGTTCAACTTTTTGCCCACCAGGAGATCCAGGTGGTTTTTGGCAGAGCTGCTTCCCAGCTGTCAGCTCCCAGGCTGTACCAACAAATGGAGTTACTCCTCCCCATACACAGGGCTTTGCACTTCCTTTTGCTGAACTTTGTGAGGTTCCTGTCAGTCCTTTGCCCCAAACTTGGTAACCTGTGGTAACACTGTGAATGCCCCAAGTGACCACACCAAAGCCCAGCATAAACCCACTGCCAGGTAGATTGGACAAATTTCTTTTTCCAGTAAGGTCTCAGCAGAGGGGCAGAGCAACTTTGTTGGCAACTTTAGGAAAAGAGACACCATGGCATTCCTGAAGTAACTCACTTTGCTCTTAGAATTAATTGGTTATTCACCTCTTCTCTTTTAATTGTTTCTGAGACTTGAGCTCAGGACTTTATCCAGAGGAGAATGTACCTTTCCAGTAAGCAGAGTGTGGGAGTCACAGTTTATGTACTTGAGGTTTTTCCTGTCCCTTTTGTGATCCAGCTTGTGAGGTTATGCACTGAGTGCCTCAGAACATGTCTTTGTTTTAGAAATAAACCATTTTGCTAGTCTTTGTCAGGAATGATTAGAAGTATTCTCTATCTCGAGCAACAAAGGTCGAGTCAAGTAATTCTCTTGTTTCATTTGGGCATTGCTCACTGCTCTTGTTCTGAGGCCGCTGACTACAAACCATGTACGTTTGTCTATCCTGTCACTGTGCTAAGTCATTTCATAGACTGTGCTTCATTTAAAAGTAAACAAACACTTTCTCTATTCATCCCAGCTCTATTTTAATTTAAGTACTACAGCCTATGTCATCTGTTTCCCAAAACCACGTACATGAGCTCAGCACTAAGGGATTTTTATGAAATGCCTTAGAAAATAATTTAAGAACATTAAAACAAGCTGCAATAGGCAAACATAAGCAGTCATATTTGATTTGCTTTAAGTGGTCACTTCAGTACAATCTTTTCCACACAATAAAAATATCTATAAACATTAAAAAATAACCTTGCTCCTTGAGCACCATCTTTTCAAATACTGCAATATGTGAGGCATAAACCCCCAAGTGAACAAAAGCCTCAAAGATATTGGTAAGAGAAGCCTCCTCTTTGGAGCATCTATTTTGCTTAATAAAGATAAAAACAGACACATAATGAGTTTGTTAACTTAAAGGAAAAGTAATTATTTCAAATGTTGTTCTAAACTTCCTTCTTTGACTGGGAACAGACAAGGTCACCAACATTAGCACTTGATAACTGTCTTCAAATACGTTCATTTATCAAGAGGAGAATCAGACAGGAAAAGACAGGACTAAAGGAAATTTTACACCAAAGTGATTTAATGCAGCTGAAAAGGAAAACAGGAACAGGTTTTTTTTATAGTGTCTCTCTGAGGCCAGTGGAGCACTGCACTTGACAATAACAGACTGGGATACATTTTTCTGCAAAATAACCAGGCAGTTCTTCCCCTTCCCTGATACATTAAATAAAATTTTAAATTATCTGGACTCAAGGACTCATAACTGAAAATCCAGGGCACTGTTCTCCCCGTGTGGCAAAAACACATATGCCACTGCCTCCTAGTTTTCCTTTAAAATTTCTACAAAGCACTGAAGATTTCTGCCTTTGGCTCTTCTCAAAAATCTAACTTTACTGCATGACAGAGGAGTATCTAAAAAATTTCATTTTCATGAGGTAACAGCTTTTTTAATTCTTCTCTGATAGGAAGTACATGAAGTGTACTAACTTCTGGCAACTTACCTTTAGATCAAAACAGGCATTTCTCAAGTCTGTCTACTCCTTTCCTGAATAAATAAACATATCACAAGCTGGCTTTTTCTACAGCTGTTTATTAATCTAAATACTCAAATCATTGTATTTGCAGAATTCTTTCCATACCTAAATAACAGCTCAACAATTTTTGGTACCGTCTTTTCTAAGTGTTGTATTTAACTATTGCAAAGGTATGCACAGGCCTAGAGAGAAGCCCCACAGCTCTTCTGAAGTGAAAAATACACACATAGAGAAGTACAACCACTCACATGAGATCACAATAGCTAATTAGCTACCTGCAATTTGTGGTGCATTGCCTCAAACTCCACTTAGATTTCACAACATTTTAAACACTTAAACTTCTGACTTTCAGGATAAGCTTGCTTAAAACAGAAGAAAAAAATGAACAGAGTACACTTCCCTGAAGGAAGTAACTTGTAATCTTCATTAGCCCCATTATGTGCAGCATCATTTCATCACCCTAACACTCCCTGCAGCTGTCTGGCAAGCACAATCTCAAGAAAAACTCATTTACATGTGGCTCCTGGCCTTGCTCACTAGAAAAATTTGCTAAAACAAATCACAGTGTCAAAAGAAAGCTCATTAAAATTTTACATCAGGCTGCTATGTTACCCTTAGCTCCCTGGGTATTCATACCTCTTTCTGTCGTTAGTTTTCAGTCCTTAAGGCTCACATATCTTCAAGGGCAGAAGCAAACCAATTATGAAAAGGAAGTTATTTGCTTACTACTCTACGACGACACATCTAGACACCACTAATTCACATTCACCAAGAACAGCTCGATTGCCACATCACACCACCCTGCTGAAAAACATGATATTTCCACATGCATTTATTTCAGTACCAGTATTTGTGTTGAGGCAACAACAGCACTTTAACATACTGAAAATGGGGATTGAGCACATTTTCCACCATTTCTCTGTCTCTTATAGTGATACAGTTTTTCCTTGACAAAAAAGGAACACCTATCCCATTTACCCAGTGGTGATGTTAATGTTTCAGAAGACACAAAAATCCTTAGATATTTGGAAAATTTAAAAGCATTTATTAGCCTTGCCTTAATTTACATTATATTGGGTATTTTCAAGGAACAGGTGTTTAAAGGACTGAATTACATGAAAGTTGTATTCCCTGTTCACCCATCAACTGTATTTAAAAGGTACATAAACAATTTATGCTGGTTTTTTTTAAATCTCTAAATTTATTGGATTTGAAATATTTATTTCACTTCTTAAGCATTCATGTAGCCAATAATTCACTATGCATTTCAAATAGTACTTAGGGTCTTATTTGTTCACAAGGCCAAATACATTAAAGATTATTATTTTATTCACCAACACTTCACCACTTTTTAATTTCTTTTCAGGCCTGACACATTTACCTAACTTTTGATGGAATGCACTGCCATGGGCAGGTAGGATGCAAATCAAAGGAAGTGCTTCTGAAACTTCACAGCAAGTAAAATTTCTCTCTTACAAGTGTCCCAGACAGCAGATGCTAAAGCTTGCAATGTTTTTTTTTTTTCTTTTTCAACTTCCCAGCTTTCGTAGAGCTCTGCTGGATCAGGATTTTACACCAAGTATGCTATCTACTGCTGATCTACACTTTTTCAACTACAAATGGTTATATAATTAACACGCAACTGACCCAAAGGAAATCTCAAAACCTCAGACACCTGGCCCCTGTTTAAGGTACTGATCATCACCATCATAATCTAGTGACTAGAGTCAACTTAGTGAGACCTGGAACAAAAATAATTTCATTTTTAAAATAACAGGGCAGGGGAGAGAACCAGGATATGAACTCAGCCCCTCTCTCTCATCCATTTCATTTATCCCAGCTGAAACCATTTCCATGCACCACTGTGGGAGACAAAGAGAAGCCACAAGAAGCCATCTCCATTCTAATAGTTTAGACCTCACAGGACATGAAAGGCCAATGTGAACACCTCTGCATTTAAAATCAAACTTCAACAGTTGGGTCTCCTCACATTAGGTCAGCACTTTTAACTCCAGAAGTCAGTAGTTCGTGACCTTTTAAGGCCATTTAGGAAGTTTATTTTTCAAATTAAAGCCTTTACTAACATTCTGGTGAGGCAAATTTTCAGATTTTTCCATCTTCAAAGTAAAATGTTTATTTCATTAATTTTTCATTGTCACAGATGCCTCTGCTAAAGCTTCCAGTTTTGACTAAATTGGTGCTTTTTATACTATTCTATTTGGTTGCAATATTTTCCTGTGAACACAGAACTGCTGTATCTCCAGTACGGCAAAGCAGGGTGAGTCTTTGACAATATTTTTTAATCAGATTTTTCATTTTAAAATACTGATTAAACTGTGGTTTAACATTCAGCTTTCTAGCCAGCCTTTTCTTAAAAACAGAATGGGGTTTTCCCTTCAGAAGGAGCACAGAACTGATTAGAACAACGAGCATCTTTCCCAGGCATTATTCAGAGCAGAAACCAATTTCTGCAAGAACTCTGCAGTTTGAAACTAAGTTGTAACATACACTCAGGGAATAATATTTTTTCGTACAGAACTTATGGGTCTGTCATTTAAGAGGTATAATACTGCTATGACAATCCTGCTTCCCACTTTTTTCACTGCAGCTGACACCTTTGGACGTCACCAGGAGAAGTGTCACTATTTGCTTTAAGAAACACCACACCAAAATGAGAAATGCATAAGTCTCATTTTGCAAAATGCTAACATGGGACTTACTGCAATTTAGAAGACTGGTGGTAAGCAGGAAGGAGAAGAGATGCAAATCACTGAATGCAACAATACTCCTACAGATGGAGGTAGAAATGGAAGGAACAGGATTAATTTTTTCATGGGATACAGAAAACACAAACCCCTGGACCTTCAGATCAACTGGCTGCATAAGGGAAAAAAAAGACCAACTGTCTAAAGGGAACTACTATTCTCAACTTCCAAAATACTTAAAAATGGAAAATGTTACCAGGTATACTGTGCATCAGAATTCTGATCATATTTGAAAATGCATGTGATGCTTTATAGAAACGGGATATCTTTATTAAACTTTTTTGAAATCTTACACGTGACTTTTGGCTAACTCATCATAGATTCCTGTAACTCCTGATGGAACTTGTAGTCTTCTGATGCCAACAAAACAGTATCATTCAAGGAAATGACCAGAAACACTGAAAAAGTCTTATGACCAGCTGCTGAGAGCTTAGGCATCCCCCAGCTGCCCCCACCTCACAGACAGATCCGCTCCCCAGTCCCATTTTACGCACGTGCATTAATTTATAAACAGCAAAGTACATTTTGGGGCTATTCTTTCATTTGACCTATAGCAAAGTATTAAATTTAATATTGGAATTCCTGCTTGGAACTAAGGGTAGAATAACCCATTCTGCACCTTCCTAGCTGCACTTGCACAGCCTTTACAGCCAGAAATAGTTTGAAATTGAAAACAATTGGAAATTTGTGCAGACCAAAGACAAAATAGACAAACAAAAAAAAAAAAAACCAAACAAAAAACCAACCAAACAAAAAAACAACAAAACAAAACAAAAACAAACAAACAACCAACCAAAAAACCACAAGTATTGCTTAAACACCTAAAGCTGTTCTAAGCTTCCAAACATCAGCTACCAAAGTGCATTTACTTTCTGCTGCCAGCTGAGAGGCAGCTCTACAATCCAGAGCCTGCCAGTCTTTAATTAGAGACAGTTCAGTGATCCATAACCAGGGTACTTTCTGCAATCATTGACAATTGATTTCCATTTAATTCACAAGGGGCCAAGGCTGCCCTTATGTGTGAGTCAATATTCTTTCATCACCCACATGTTACAGGAGGGCTGACTTCCCACGAGGATTTCTGATCAGAAATCTGTGCCATTGATGTCCCAGCTTTCAACAATCTAATTATGGTATCCATGAACAAATAACAGTCAGAGGGGATTTTCTGATGCTTTGTTTTGGGGTTTGGTGAATGCTCCCTTTCAAACATATAACATTAATGAGTGGAAATTATCTGACACATGATATGTAACTTAAATAATGAATATTTACTCCATATGCAAAAGTCCAATTGGCTCTAGTGAAAATTTGACATCTTGGATGTGTCACAGAAAAACTAAACACCAGAAGGAATAAACCTTTAGTAGATTAATGGCATCCATTTCTAAAATTTGACAAAAATTATTCTTTAACATTATCCCATTGAATAGAACTTTCTCCCTGAGTTTCAAAGGACTGCTACTGCCTTTTTAAACATGCTCTTTTCAAACAATCATGCCGGTTTAGTGAATTGTGTGCTCTGTCATTCTGAGATGAACTGAGACAGCAGGGCAGAAAAAAAAGAAAAAAATCCAGAAACCCCACAGGATCTATGCACAGCATGTATCCCAGCACTGACAGAAGCAATGTATTTTCAGGACCTGAAAAAAAGAAGCCCTAGCTGCACAAAAACAAGGTTCAGTTAAATAATAGCCTGTTCTTGTATTTATTGCAGTCAAACCAAGCATCTTCAAGGGTGCTTCTGAATTTTCATTCATTAAAGTAATGTGCACAAAATAAGGCTGAAAGGGCTAAGATTTTGACCTGAGATTGAAATATTAAACCTGATCTAACCCCCCAAAAGTATTTTAATTTCTGAGGTACTCCATTGAAATAAAACCTGTCTCAAAGTAGCACATCTTACATTAAGAGTCCTCAAATCAAAACCTGTTGTCATTCTTTCTGTACCACATTTATTTCTAACAGTTGACATGCTCCCAAACACATTTTAGCCCATGCCAGAGATTGTCCATAACCACTTAATCCTCAAAACTTTTTACCTGCTAGATGTAGGTTAAACTTTCAGATGCACTTCTAGAATGAAGGAAGGCAAGTGAGTCTCATTTATCACTTCATTTAGCAGCTTCAAAAGTTTGCTCTTTATAGATCAGGACACTGTGAATATTCCTTGGAACATAACATCAGCACTGCTCACATAGGAGCTGTTCTCATCAGACTGTTGAACAGTTTTTAGGAATATTGTGTAGTTATGAAGGCTGGCAGTTCCTTGGTTAAGATGAAAATGAGCCATTTCATTACTGGAACCTTGTAAAACACTGCATCTAAAAACCCTTACAGTTTGTATTAGACCCAGTCTTGCAACCTGAAGAATAATATATTTGTGCATTACTTCTTAAACTGATTGGATGCTGCAAGCTCTTGTCTGTGTGGGAGTCTGCCCACTTTAGAATTTCAACAGCTTCTTTATGAGCTGCATGTTGGGATTCATAGCACATCTATGGTTTGTCATAGGCAGTGCCCTTTATATCATTTGATTTCAAAGCTGCTTGCTACAAATCCTCTGCAATCAGGTTGTTATTAATACCTTTAATCTGTCCTCAGACAAGAAATCTAGTGCAGTGTGGTTGTGCCAAACAGGCTGAACAGTTATCAGCAACCATATCTGATGGATTATGTTCTTTGTACACTATTTACAGTGAGCAAGGAATAGAAAAGCACGCATATGTTCATGCCTTGTGCTACTGTGCATGCAGGCACTGGTGCTGAGTCCATCTGTATTCTCACCAGTGTGTTCTCTGCACCCAAAGCAGCTGAGAAGAAATAGAGTTTTGGGGAAAGGTGCCATACTGCCTCTCTAATGGAATGAAATATTCACAGCTTTTATCAGGTAACATAAAAGGTGCTACAAGTTGTTTATACTGTGCAGTAAATAACTGAGCACTACTGTACATTGTTGTCTTTTGCATATTGAATGGAAAATCCAGGAGCTTACTGAAATTTAGGAAAAATTAATACAAGTTTCTGTTCTCCTTCTGGAAAATATCGCTGCTACTTACCTCTTCAAAATCAAAATCCCTTCAATTTAAACTGCCAGTACAGTCATAGTTCTGAGATCCATGTAACTAGAAGGCAGTCCTGTGCTACTAATTTAAGTGAATTTTCCTTTCACAGAACTCATTCTGGCAGTTGTTCCTCCTTTGTTGTTGTTGGGGTTTTTTTGTTTATTTGTTAGGTTGTTTTTAATGTATAGCCAAAGGCAATCTTCTATGTATATACTCTTGTCTAGACTCTTGGGCCCATGGTGGCTACAAAATTCCTTTCCTTTGTGCACAAAGAGCACATCTCCAAGGTTCTGGTAAATAGCACAAATTTAGCACAGACACAGAAAAAAATAATCAAAACCCACATTCTTTGTCAGTAGAATTTAAACGAAAATTCATGGCATGCAGTTTTCAAACAAGGCAGATCTGCTGAAAATAATACAGCACAATGAACTGAAATGTTGACAAAGATAACAGGAAAACACCCAAGATTCACTTTGAACAAACACACTTTACTTGGAATGCTCCCGCAAAATCCAGGAAATATCAGTGATGAGTGAAAACTGGGAGTCAGCTGAATTAAAGGAGTAATTTCATGCAACCAGAGCTTATCACTTTTGGCTTACCCTAAATCATTATCACTTGTTAATTTTGACAAATTATTTTTCAGCTTCCACTTGCAGAAACTCTTGCTAGAGACAATTACACTTAATTTATAGCTGTACAATACCTGGATAAAGGTTGCTGAGTTAGGAAATTAGCTATGGCCATCCTCTAACTCTCAGTTCAAGAACTGGAGAGGGAAACTAAATCAATGAAGCACAGAGAAAACAAACCATTAGTTATTCAAAAAAAAGCATGAGATTACACAGTGCAGGACTTGTGTGAGTACCAAAGAACAAAATTCATCTGAGGGATTTCCCTGCACAGGTCTGGCAGTATTGTGTATTACCCTGAGTGCATTTGGTGAGTAAATAAGTAGATTTAAGCATTTGCAAAACAGGCTGGAATTGGCTGGCCACACCAGCAGGGTGCAGGAACTAATTACTGATAATCAACATAATCACGATCAGAGAAAAATGCCAGTAAACATGACTCACTCTTACAAAAATCTCTCTGAAAGGCCCTTTTCTGAAGTAGTTTTATCTGCCAGATAATAACAGCCATCACCAACACTCTGAAACAGCCAGTAGTTATTTTTATGGAAACAAACACAATAATTTTCATCTGCTGCCTATTGATTTTGTTCTACAGCTTAGGCAGGGTCTGTGTGTTTAGTGTATCTGAAATGTTCACTAATACTGATCTCTAGAGGCTCCCAAATCAGGACAGGAAAAGAATCTCTCCATTACTCTGTTGTTTCCATTTTTTTAACAACACCCCCTTATGTGGTTCTCCTTGCTGTTTTATCTGATCCACAGCTATTTTAGCATGTTACAAGGTGGGGAAAAGGCAATAAAAACTGGCACTAGAAAGAACAGTACATCCTGGTAATAATCTAATATGCATATAAATAATTACATACTGCATGGCAGAAAAGTAATAGATTTTCAGGCCTGACTCAGGATCATTTCATCCAACTGTGTGTACATTTCAGACCACAGATGCTGCAGTGTTTGTACTATGGAACATGTATCATTTTCTGGTGTATTTTAAAGTTAATACATACCTCTCCATTTCAGCAATTCTGTGCATTTGAACCATCCCCACACAAAAAGGCATTTTTCAATCATCAAAGCTAATACTTAAAGTGTCATGAATATCAAAGCATGAATATATTCTATGTTGACACCTTCTGTTTTTCCTCAAGTTCACTGTGATCTGTAGCATAGAAATATCTTCTGGGAAACACCAAAATATGACAGTAAACTGACTGGGCCATAGCAATGACTCCTCAAGTTCTTTTAGATTAAAAAAATAATAATTGAAAAAGAATCCTTCTTACTTTAGCCAAAATTTTAAAAAAAGAAAAGAAATCCTGCACCTCATTTTGGATCCCACAGCTCTCCCTGCTTTTCAGATAAAGGGGTCTGATCATGACTAATATCATTTCCTGAGCATAATTTGCTCACATCAGTGAGATAATTTGACAAAATTCTGGGAAAGATACAGCCTGCCAGCAGGCAAAATGCAGGAAAGAACCTCAGGATTAGAGGCATGGGAGAGGCTTTGAACCCCATAGTACATTTTTCCTTACCAATAGGCAAACAGTGCAAGGACAAAAGGAAATACATGGAATTATTTCCCTTGGCAAGCATAAGAGTTTATTCAGAAGTGCTGAAGAGTTTTGCAGACAGGCTAAGAGTTTGCCTATTTTTGCAAAATATTCTGCAGAGTGAAACAGCTGTGATGTAGAAATTCTGTCTGAATAGAATCTGATCAATGTTTTCAGAAACTCAGCTGAAGCATTTATTTCATGGAAATCTTCAGAGAAAAAAGTCAGATAGTAAGAACAGACAAGGTTATAGTACATGGGCTTGTTTCATGTTTTTAAATTACTTAGTTCAAATGGATTTCATCCTAAAATATTTCATTTGCCAAGAAATCTAGTTGTAAGCTCTGAGAATCCAAGGAAGACAAAGGTAGTGCCAGAACACTGGAAAAAATGGGAAACAAGGAACTGATCTTCCAAGAGAAAACTTGGGGAAGTCATTAAACAGCTTAATTTGAGCTCTACTAAAACTCAGAACAAAAACCAAAACAGAACAAAAAAACATCAGCACCAATGGTGAAACAAACAAAACACCCTCATGCAATCAATAAGCTCCTGAAGATAAAACACAATTATATAGCAGGCAACATTGATTTTTTTTCCAGAACAAACCAAGTTAAACTTAATTTTCCTCTGTAACACTGCACAAGTGTCTAGATACCAGGTTTCCTGTAACTTGTCTGTACGAGGTTTTTTTAATAGTATTTCATGTGACAGTCCAAAGCAAGCTTGGAAATGAGATGAAGATGAAACTATTGAGTGATAAGAGACAAAATGGTTAAACAATCTCATTCAGAGACCAGTTATTCATTATTCCCTGTCCAGAACACACCAGGAAGGTTTCACCAAAGTCTGTCAGTAATTTTGGGAATCACCTGGGTGATGGAATAAAGACTTCTCTTAGCCAAAGATGCACCTGATACAAAGTTAGGGACCACAGCCATGCTGTAAAACAGGTTTAGAATTCAGAATGAGAGTAAAAAAACATTAAAAATGGTCTCTATAGGATATAGATATTGCTAAGCTCAAGGGCTGATGTAAAAACAGGAATATCCAACAGTGACTAATAAAGAAAGAAGGTGGTTAATTAGCAAGACTGGTAAGGCTTGCTTAGGCTTAGACTCCGAGTTACCACGAGCTGAACAAGGTTAACAGAGCAGTGCTGTTGGATGAAAGGCAACACAACCAAGTGTGAAGGGCAGACAGGGAATATTTCCATTCTATTCACACTAATGATGTCCCCAATGGGAAACTCTGCCCTGAGATGGAGATACCACAGAGAAACACAACTTTCCAGACTAACTGGAAAGATTCAAGAAATTGATCTGTGTTCTGTGGAAGGAGGTTAAGGCAGTGTAAGCCACATTACAACAGTTAGTAAGCAAAAGCAGTGCTCCAGGCTACATTTCTCTCAGCTTTTGCCAGAGATCAGCTCAAAATTATCTTTAAAATGAAGAAATAAAATAGATACCTCTGTAAAAAGAAAAAGTCATGAAAAAGCTCATCTTAGTGAGGAATGCCATGCAGTCATTTCTTACTTACAGTGGGCATTGGTATCATCTTTACTAATTAAATGTATGTATTTCTTACTAAAGTACAGAAGCTAGGGCACAAAACATTACCACTCTTGCACTGAGGAGTCAAGTCAGTGTACTGCCAGTTTCACAGATCAGTTATTATGTGGTACAGGCTATCCCTGTGCCCACTGTTAATATATTTCTTAAGCCCAGGATGAAACTTCCTCACTATGAAAGGCAAAAACGCTGATTTTATCACATTAAACTATTTTAAAACCTGAAAAAAAATAGGTTCTTATTTTGAATAAATGCCACACCAGAATGAAAAGGAGGCACTTCACTGCTTTCACACCCTTATGACTGCTTGATTAACACAGCAATTCACAGTAAGGGAGACGAGCAGCCTCTATGGGCCATATGCAGCAACACTGTGACTTATAGCATTATATTCTTAAACTGGCCTCTCTAGCACCATCTGATAAATCAACACACAAGTCATTAAATGGTTCATTATCCCAGCAATATGATTCATTCTCTCTGTCAGGAAGCACAAGAAATGATGGGCATCTTCTACTTGCAACCATGACTGTCCATCAATATAACAGATTAAGTGTATGAGGGAGTTTAGTTTGGTGTAAAGGTCAATGGGATGCTTCATGTGTCAATTTTTCTTCTGCAAGGCTTGACCTCTTAGCAGGAAAAAAGAAGTGTGGACAAAGAAGAAGAGAATGTGGTTATCCTGCTGTGTAGACAGCTTTTAAAAATAAAATAATCATTACCTTAAAAAATAATAGCCATGACAGAAGAGAATGGAAACAGGGCTTGCACCTGGTCACCATGAAGTCTGGCACCATCAGTAGCCTGTGCTTAGAAAAGGTCCAAAACTAAAATCCCAGGGAACGTGCTACAGACCAAGTGAGCTGTACTGGCAGCTTCACATGTGCTGCCATTTCATGTCTCTGTTCTCCCTAGTCTAACTCCTGCTACCAGTTCCTAAACACTTATTACAGTTACCACTTAAACAGGGAATGGTCTCTGTGATTATCAGCCTGCTAAGAGTTTTAAATGTCTCCCTGAGGAATTTCAATACACTTACTGTAGTATGAGGGCATTCAATATACTTCTAAATGAAAACACAGCCATAAAAATTATCTGATTCAATTGAAAGAGCAATGCAGCCTTGCAAACCTACACATGAATTACCTTGAAGAAAATTTATTTGAAGCATTCAGAGAACAGTATCCAAGTGGGTGTAGAATAGCTGCTCTACCATGACAGAACCAAATATCACTTCTTTACTATGCATTCACATTTCAGATTGTCCATGACAGTCAGTAGGTCTGAATTAAAATTACTAGATATATAAAAAGTCTCTGTCATCAGTGTATTATGCTGAAGATCATGCAACATCTCTCTAAAAATAAAAGAGTTTGAAAAAAACCCTGTGGCCTAACCTAAGTAGAAAAATGATCATTAATTCACAGAAACAATGAATAGAAGCAAGTATGTATTCCTCCTTCCAGTTACTCATCATATATCAGCATCCATTACAAAATTTAAGGACATGCTGATTTATAAAAAGATTGTGTCTTTACCTTAATCACAGTAACTCAAGCTTTGTCTTCAAAATTGAAGGATTGTTATATTCCTTCCCAAGATTTTAATTGCAACAAGAGTTTGACTTTTTAAGACTGGTTGGGGCTTTTTTTTTTTTTTCTGGTGTCAGAAAAACACTCAAAAAACAACAGCAAAAGCACTTGTGGTATGATACTTACAGGAGATGGGAAAGATTAGGTTTTTCTAAAGATATCAGGGAATTGTGCAAAGCCATAGTAAGAGCCAGGATTTAGGCTACTTTTGTACCCAGGGTAAGCCCAAGCATTTTACCAGAACCTTTGGTTGGAGCTTTCCACACAAAATTAGATACAGAAAGATTCAAAGGATATTTATGCAAATTAATACATGGTGACAGTATTTATATAAATTATTTTATATCGTTACAGTAGGGAGATCTATTCCTCAAAGGCAAACATTTCCAAATTTACAGATTATGAACATTCCCTATAAAACATCACACTTCAGTATCCGTGTAACTATGGGCCAGAGAGATGAAGACATTCAGGCACAAATTACAATAATATCAGTGTACTTGTATAAAGATCCCATTTTCTGAAAGTTGAAAGCCCTGGTATTTTCACCAATGCCAGCTGCATTTTAACTACAGACCTGTTACATTTATTTCTAGATATCAGCTATCATGTATTTCTCAGGAGGTGAAATATAAACTGCCAGAGCAGCAGGATGGTTATGCTTGGACAACTGGCAAATCAAGTAGATTGTGTGGTCTGGCTTTGAGGCTTAACAGAACTGCAGCTCTTACTGCCCAGAAACTCTTAACAAATATCTGCTCCTCTAGCTGGCAGAGAACACAAACACAACAGGTTTAGGAGGCAGTAGAAAGATTCTTTGCTGTTTCAAGTTACTGATCAGAAATAAGCATGGCTCAAAAAGATTAAGTCTCAAAATCATGCCTTATTTTGAATGGCTGACAAAATTCTCTATGGAAAGTAGTAATTCAGGAATTGGAAGAAAAAAATATTTGTTTGCTTAAATCTGGGGGTAAAAAAGCTTAACCAAAAAAAAAAAAAAGCACCATATTCCTAAAGCTACTTAGAACTTGCTGCTTCTGTGGAATACATGAAGCGAAGAGGTTGAAGTGAAAAAGGAAAAAAGAAAATGCAATGTATGGACCTAAACTGTTTCCTTTTAATCTGGAGATATTCCCATAATTTGCTACTGGTAATAGAAGGTAACAATTCCTGCCTTTCTCCTTGGGGAAGGGGGGCAGAGTTCCAGAGTTTCAGGGCAAGTAAAGCATCTTCACATCTGCTTGGCTGAAAAGTCCTGGAGTGACATGAACAATCATCAGGTGATGGTCTCAGCTGACATGCAAATTCCTGAGAATCAGTAGGTTTTTGGGATAAGGAAAAAAAAAAGCACCATGTGTAGCATTCCTCTAGATTTGATTTAGTCACAAATGACCATGTTATAAAGATTTACCTCTCTGCACTAAATGGCAGCACTGTGACCCCTCCCAGGCAGAATTCACTGGTTCTTAGGGCAAGAAAATAACTGCTTTAACAAAGTTCAAACTTGCAAGGCCCCGGCCCCCCATTCCAGCAAGCTGCCTTAACAAAGTTACCTCATCTCTGCAGCTGCTCTTATGCAGGAAAACCATCAAATGCATGAGTGCCAGGCTCCAACAGGTGCTCAGCAGCCTGCCTTGGATCACTGATGAAAAATAAAAGCCAGAAAGGACTTTCCCAAGCATTCATCACTTTGATTCT
Organism: Aphelocoma coerulescens; assembly: GCF_041296385.1. Lineage (NCBI taxonomy): Eukaryota > Metazoa > Chordata > Aves > Passeriformes > Corvidae > Aphelocoma > Aphelocoma coerulescens. The sequence continues at coordinate 14,243,200 of NC_091025.1, read as the reverse complement.
TCAAGCTGGCATAAAAGCATTTGTTTTATCTCTTGTCAAAGACTAAACTATTTTATTCTTTGAATTTAATGCCAACCATATCCTGCACTTCAGATTTTTGAAAAAAAAGCATATCCTGTGAGGTTTTAATTTGAAATGTTAGTACATTCTAAACAGTTCTACATTTCCACAAAAGCATTGATTTCAACTTTTTTCCATCTCACTAAGTGTTCCTAGGAATCAAATGGAAATGACAGCAACAGAGTTGGTTGTGAATAATGTATTTGGAACCAGACTACATAAACTAGTATTATGTATAATTAGTTGATGTCCACACAGAGAGTTCTGCCTTTCTAGATTCACTTATATAAAGAGCACCTTATGGCATATCTTTGCAAATCTTTCTTACAACTGGGAAAAATTTATATCAAAAAGCAATGAAATGTGACATATTCTTCCAGAGCAGAGATATTAACTTTTTCTGAAACTAGTCTGCATAAAATTTTAAAAATTAGCATATAATTAACATTTTTAAAGACTCCTAATATGCAAAATTATGTTATTGAAGTCGACAGCAGTGAGGTTTATCTCTCAGCATAGGTCTAGGAAAGGATAACCTCAGAAGGACCAATGGACCAGCCTCAACAACTGATCATGATTCAGATACTTAGTAGAAGTAGTAAGAAAAAGTAATATAAATAGTAAATCTCTTGGAAGAGATTTTTCCCTCTGTCCTCCCACACAGCGCTTTAGTGAGACTCAGGAAGGGGAAGGTGAGGATGTAGAGCAAAGAAAAAAACTAATCTTCAGGAAAGATCACATATGACGAAAAAGAAGAAAGTCAGAATTAATGAAAGTCACAAAAAGCTCAAGTTCAAGATCTCCTGATTTTTTACATTTTCCTAATTGTGTTTTCTTTGTCAAAATGCAAACTTTTAACAAAAATAAGAAGGAAGAATAAGCATATTATTCAATATAACATAATATTTAAATGAGGTTAAAAACATTTCCGATGTTTTAGAATTTTACCTTCAACGTTTTCATGCTGACATACACTGAATTTCACAACCTAGGTGATTTCTCCCAGCAGAACTGCCTTTTCTGATCAGGATATATAGTCCTGCATATCTATTCAGTAACTACTGGCAAGTATCAAAGGTGCTAAATATAATGTCACAGAACACCTTTCAAAAACGTTGAGACTGACATTGTTCCAATATTGAATTCCAGAGGTCTGGGGTGTTTTAGCCAATGTGCAACACTGAAATTATTAAAATCAGAAAGTCAGTACTACAGATGAAGTACAGAGAAGAGAAGAAGTTATGTTGTTTATTTTAACAATATTTTAACTTGAAAACGACTGTCTTCCAAGCTACTCACTAAACTGGAAACACCTCATAACCTGACTAAACAGAAGCAATTTCCAAGTGCCAGCACGCTCCACACAAAACAAATTAGTGTTACTAAAGCAACAGATTCGCATTTCTAGACTTGTGTGTTAAACTGTGAACCTCAGCCCTGCGCGAGCGTAGCTCCGCTCAAATCCAGGGCGCTGGAGCCACAGCGCTCTCGGAGAGATCCCGTGCTGGAAGCAGAGTGTGGTGGGTGAAAAATCCCCCTGGCAGCAGTGCCAGGAGTGTGCTTGGTACACACCTGTAGAGACCACTGACCGTGAGACAGTCAGCCCCCTGCTGCAGGAACCATATTCTGGAGGTTATCGCCCCAAATCAGAGCGACCGCAACTCTCTTTAGAGAGAAATCGCTTAAAGCCAGCCGTGTTTATGTTTTGTCCGTACGTACAGCGGTGTTTGTAGGCAGCTGAAGGAAGTTTTATACCAGAGTGCCTTCTAGTGGTTACGGAGCTCAAACCTCAGCTCCGAACAGAAATCCTAACACTTGCCAAGTAATTATTCACTAAACGAAATCACGAAAGGGTCTTTATAGATGTCTTATGGGAAATATTTGCTGCATGTCAGACCCACAGTTTTCCATGGTAAAGCTGTTTATAAAAATAGAAACATAATTCAGCAATAAAAGGGTATTACTTACCAAACAAATAAGCAAGAAAATAACAGATACTAAAATACAGCGTTCAGCTTTGGGAATACACTTAACCTGAATTGCAGGTTTATGCCAGGTAGGACACTTAGCAATACTGTGAGTTAATTTCATTGAATAACTCTAAGAGCAGTATTCATTAGAAAGACTTTTAACTGTACCAGCCACACATTTACATAATATTGAGCTATAAAAGACATAGAAGTTTACACTTGGATACCAAAAAAAATTTCAGTGTCTCAACTGGAAATTCCCAAAGATATAAAATTGTCTGAAAAGGTGAAAAAGAAATGGTCAGACTGTTCAGGAACCATTGCATTCTTCTCAGCCCATCAACCTAATCTGTAAAGTGTTTTGCAGAGAGTTTGCATTTTTATATTTGCACTGCAGGTGTAGCTGCTGTGTTTAATGTACTTTCACTAATGGCAGCAGGCCTTGGAACAACTCTCTAACTTAAAGTGTTAAAGGAAGAAGTGGAAACTACTGGTGAGGGAAATTTGTGCATCTTCAGTTAACCTCTGAGCTGTGTCAGCAGCACTACACCACACTGGAGTCACTTCTTCAAATATCTTTACCTTTTCTGGAAACATTGCAAACCACTGTCCAAAAGCCATGGGAAACAATACCATTTCCAAGGAACACCAAAACATGCTGATTATGCACCAAACTGCTGCTGAATTTATTTGAATGTTTCAAATGCACCTCAGAAGAGAAGCTTTATGTTACAGAAAATGTACAGGGTAAGCTTCATTCTAATTTATGGTCCACTAGTAAAAGTAGTCAAAGCTGATTACAAAATTCTATAGACAAAAAATAAACAAACCTTAAATTCCAACTCACTTCTGTGACTGCCAACCACATTAGCACACACATCCTTCTTAATTACCTTATTTAAATCCAAAAGTAAATGCTGCTGCTCCCATAATCCCCAATGCAGACCTCTCAATTATGACAGCTTTATACCAGAGGATCTATTTCTCTCCCATTATGCTGTGTTTAATTTATTTACATTTGTTGAAAAACACAACAAAAATCTCTAGTTATTTAGGGAATTGTTTGTGCAGACAAAATCTGCCAACTCTAGACACTAGCTGAAGTACCAGTGCTACTGGAAAGCCCTCGGGTGACCTCTGAGACAATCATTTATTAGGAAAAAATATAGATAAAAAATAGAAAATGAGGCAGCTTTTCTTTCTGCTGTGAGGCAACCACCGCCGGGTCCCCCTCAGCACCTGAGGGGAGGAGCCCTGTGGGGCTGCTCACCCTCAGCACAGACATTCCTCCTTTCCCAAGGCAGGGTTATCTGAACCTCCCGGGCCTACCTCGGGCATCCCACGGCTGGAAGATGGAATCCCAGACAGCGATCCCGGCTCGGACCGGGGCCCAGGACCCTTCTGGGACCTGCGGGCTCCACCGACCCCACTTAAAGGCCCGGGAGCAGCGGCAGCGCTGGAGGCGCAGCTCCGCTCTGGGTGGGGCTGAGGCGGCACAGGTGTGCCCTCGGGATTGGGATAAAGGAGCTACTTCACCCTGAGTGGTGCTGGGGCGGCACAGGTGTGCCCTCGGGATTGGGATAAAGGAGCTACTTCACCCTGAGTGGTGCTGGGGCGGCACAGGTGTGCCCTCGGGATTGGGATACAGGAGCTCCATGCCCTGGGTGGGGCTGAGGCGGCACAGGTGTGCCCTCGGGATTGGGATAAAGGAGCTCCATGCCCTGGGTGGGGCTGAGGCGGCACAGGTGTGCCCTCGGGATTGGGATAAAGGAGCTCCATGCCTTGGGCGGGGCTGAGGCGGCACAGGTGTGCCCTCGGGATTGGGATACAGGAGCTCCATGCCCTGGGTGGGGCTGAGGCGGCACAGGTGTGCCCTCGGGATTGGGATAAAGGAGCTCCATGCCCTGGGTGGGGCTGAGGCGGCACAGGTGTGCCCTCGGGATTGGGATACAGGAGCTCCATGCCCTGGGTGGGGCTGAGGCGGCACAGGTGTGCCGTCGGAATTGGGATACAGGAGTTCCTTCACCCTGGGTGGGGCTGGGGTGGCACAGGTGTGCCCTCGGGATTGGGATACAGGAGTTCCTTCACCCTGGGTGGGGCTGGGGTGGCACAGGTGTGCCCTCGGGATTGGGATACAGGAGTACCTTCACCCTGGGTGGGGCTGGGGCGGCACAGGTGTGCCCTCACAGCTGGGATACAGAAGCTCCACTCAGTTTGTTCTCTGTGGCAGCACTGACCTGTTGGAATCTCTGCTGTGAGCAGGACTCAGTGCCTGGTGAACCCAGGCAGTGAGGGATGCTGTGGGATTTCCCCCCAGCTCCCCAAGTGTGCCAAACTGTGCCTGCAGCCCGACAGTGCAGGGGCCATGTCACCTCACCCTGGCTGTGATAAATCACCTGTGTGCTTTGTTCCCCACATTCAAACAGCACAACACAACCTTTGCACAGAGCCCCTCTCAAAGGAGTCGCTGCCTCTCTCACCTGCACAGTCACAGAATTATTCACTTTACACCAGTGAGGCCACATTGCTTGCACACATGCAAAGTTAAACACTATGGAAAGGGGAATCATATATAAACTATACCCTTAGCATCCTATTAATCTCACTGAGACTCAATGAAGACTTTTAACCAGAGTCACATTAACTGGTTAACTGCATATGTAGATTCCTAACAGCTGTCACACAGCTAAACTGACAAAGGTAAATGCTCTCCCCTTGGCATCAGGAATGGATCAGGCAGCCTACCCTATGACAAAGCAAGCCTTGTGGACCTGCCTGCAGTCTGCTTTTCAGGACTGCAAAGATGGCAGAACACTGTATCCCAAATGAAGCATCAGAAATAAAGTACAGACTTCTCCAAAGACATTTTCCCAGTTGCAGTCTGGCTCAGCATACCTGCATGGAAAGAGAAGCCAGGTGAGGTTATCTGCCATCTTCTACTTTGGCAATAGTTGTGTGGACAGGCCTGGATCACAGCAACATCTCTTCTTGCTGGAGCTGAACTGTTTCTGTAAACCCACACCTTCTTCACAGCTACTCCTCTCTCCTCCAGTGGTAATTTCTGTGAATTCATAAATGCAAGAGGTCTCCAGTACATAAACATTCCTGCATCCCTTTCTGATATATGTAGTTCTGTGTATATGACTACACTTAATGATTTCAGGTTATCTTTGATTAGTGTACAAAACCAGAGGAGATTTCTAATACATGACCACAGCTGCAATTCTCTCCAAACCATTCTGCTCATGAAGAAAATTCCCTCTTACTCCCCCCCAACAGTCTATGTGCTGGTGGTTATATATTCCTTCTAGGTGGGGGAATGATACCAAGGTGAATCTTCCATACCATGACTCAACCCAACACGTCAATAGTACAAGAATAATTCTCTAATACTGTTTTAGCTTCTCCTCTTTCTCTCAATATATTTGTAATACCTATTGTAATAGGTGTATTGTGACAGATTGCACTTTGGCAGCAATTAGAAACCTTGAAGAGCGTGCTGGTATTTTAGGAACACTTCATTTCAAATCCAAGCATGTTTTCTAAAGATGTTTCCTTTCTGATTTGTTTCAAATACATATGGAACTTTTGCTGCATCTTCACTCTACTCTGTCCTGCTGCTGGAGTGTTCAACTGCCTGAAGTGCAGCAAACCACACATAAAAGCAGCTAAGCTGTGTCTGTTGGTACAGAGACAACACCAGCCACAGGCAACTGAAATCTTCAGCATTTGGAAATCAAGACATGGACTTTCAGACATCAGTGGCTTTTTCAAAGGGTGCTTTATGGTTCTGGAAAATTCTAGCAAAGCTATTCATATGCCCAATGCATGTGGGTAGTATTTCCAGCTGAATGTCCTGATTAACAAGAAGGGTCCCATCAAAGACAACAAGAAGAGACTGGGTTGGCTTTTACTGAAGGAAGCAATTAAATAGTATACAACTCTTTAAAAAAATCATTAAAAATACATATCTAGAATTATGGAAATATAAACAGCATTTAATCAAATGGGAAAGTTTCACTGAGACAGAGCACGGATTTGACAAACACTTTGTTAGCACATATAAATCCTGCTTTTTCAGAGCTTAAGTCAAGAAGAAAAGCATTGCTACAGCTGAGAGGACTCTCCAAAAATTCTTGACTGAGTAGTAAGTGCATTTTTTACACGAGTACAGATGGAAATGTTTTAGATCTGTTAAAATGGAAAGAATGTAATGTTGGCTGCTTTACCAAAGTAACTGAAGAAATCCCAGCTTTATGGTTTTGCTCCTTATCTATATCTTTTATTAAATTGCTTCATAAATAGTCTTCCTCTGAAACAAGAGAAATCTCATGCTTCTGAAGGTAGTGAATCGATGGAATGAATATCCATTTCTGATTGCTATCAGGCAGACAGCAGTTTAGTAGAACTCTTAAGCTTTAAAGAACAAGCTTAAATCTTACTGGAGACAATTATGTCCTTTGCTAACTGAAGAAAATGGTTGTAGTACCTTTAACAGAGGCTCATGGCTATGTTCAGCAGTAAGAAAAATAGTATAAGTAAAAGGTAATAATAGAGTAGCCTGGGCACAAAAATACATAAGACAAATAGAAATTACCTGCTGAATTGGAGTGTGTTACATTAAAAAAAAAAAAAAAAAAGTTCTTCCAGTTCAAACTTATAACCAGTGGGTCAGACTCTGTATTTCTGTTTGCCAGGACTGAGATGGTTTCACAAGGAACAGCAAAGAATGTGCGTGCAAAATCATTTCACCCCAGACATTCCTGGCACTGAGTTGCTACCTTATCCAGCATTCTTACAGTTCTCAGCTGGAAACAGCAGCTACCAAAATGCTTGTAACTGTGGGAGTTGCTGGTGCTGGGCCAGGAACTGGAGGTGCAATGGAGCCCAGGAATCAGCACTTTGGCTCAGAGGAGAAAATCAAAGCATTTTCTCTCTTTCACACAGCACACCTTGAAGGAGCAGAGATCCACTTGTCAGCATAAACCAGCATGATGAGGGTGCATATGTGTTTCTCTGTTAAGGAAAGGAAAGTATCTTCCAAGAGTCCAAGGCAGTAGGAGGCTGAGAAGGAATCTGTGCCACTGCCACTGTAACCTACTCCCTGTGGTGTTACAGTGGCACAAACTCCTCCTGTGCCATCACTGGCACATTACAGAGCCCATCCAGAGAGGTGTGCAGGTACTCTCAGTGGCTGTAACCAAACCACAGCAGCTCCAGTGGTGAGAATGTTTGCCACAGTCACTGTGCTGAAGGACCAAAATATGCAAGAGACACTGGGCAGTGTCAGCCTCCAATAAATCTCCTGGTCATCCGTTGTGCCTGGCTGCATATCAGAGCTTTTAACCCAAGGTTGTTCATTCTAAATCATGTTTACTTTACATCCTTCTGCAGAAAAGGTCCATTTTCTCTGATTTTTTGGTGTTAGCTCATCTTTCCTTTGTACATGTGCAGCTCAAATTATGACAGAACCCTCCCCCATATGGTGCCCCAAGCTTTCCTAAATTGATTACAATTAAAATAGACAGTTCTTTGACTGATCCTCTTTTCTTAAGCACAGCTAATGCAGATTAACTGTCCACGGAAAGAGGCTTTAAGTATCCAGTGCAAGAAAAACCTCATATTAAACATTAGCAGTGGCATCACCATGTGTCATTGTCATCATTTAATGCATTGTGCTGTTTGACAATGTAATAAAAATGAGCAACTAAAAATACACTTCTGTGCTAAAGGACCCATGTTTTTACTCTCTCTCATGCATTTCATGTGTGCTGTCTCATTGAATGGTGGTTCAGACTACAGCAAGAAGTAATCCTTGGGTGTCCTTCTGTCTAAGAATGACTACAGTTGTAGCTACTGAAAAGTTTGGCTGTACACAGAGCCACAAATTTGAAATTTCTTAACTACTGTTCAATCTTAATTTTCTAAACATATCCAAATACATAAAATGAAAGAGATGTGTAATATGAGAATGAAAACATGACAAACTCTCAGAGCATAATATTTTTCACTACATTCTAAGAAAAAAACCCCACAAAGTGTGAGTACCCGTACATTATTAAACCACAGGACTTTCAAAATACGTTTCTAATTTTGAAAAAGGGTTTTACTCTGTTCTGATGAAAAGTCATGGTCAAGGAAAACATTTCCAGCAAAAGGAGGCAGATTAATAGAATTTGTACAACTTACTATATAAAAACCAACAAGTTTTCTGTAAGATAAACTGTGCCCATAAAAAGCAGATGGATGCAAAGGACTGATTCCTAGGATACTGTAAATGAAATAAATAGCAACCTTGCTCCATTGTGATTAGTCCTTACAGAACAGGTTGATGAGTATCTCAGCAGCTGTTGAACGCACAGCAATCAATGCCTGTGAAATGTATGCAGTTTAAAAATCCTTGCCACTACAAGTTTTTTAAGTATTCATTTGCTCATCTCCCTTTCTCCTCCAGTGACTCACAGAGCTTAGGCTACAGCTATTTAAACACTCCAAAGACATTCCTGGATGCAAGCATGAAAGGCATGAATGAATCCAAGGCTAGGGGAAAAGGAGCATGTTTTGATTCTTAATGTTCCCAGACATGAATACTCAGGAATTACCAAAACAAAACAGAAGGGTTATTCAAGCAAAACTAAGCAGTGGAATGTTTGTCAGTCCTTCCTTAAGAAATGCACTTGTTTATCTATAATCCAATTTCTACATGGAGATTTGGCCCAGTTTTGGGAAAGATTTTCACTCCCAAATAATTTCATTCTTTCAACACTTCAGTATCTGAGGAATTATTATCTGAGGAATCTATTAGCTTTTAGAACTAAACAAAAGTATGTCTTAAAAATTGCTTTGCAACCACTACTTGCCAAAGAAAAAGAATCTCTGATGACTGATTCTGCAGGTATTGAATTTGACTGGTACAGAGTTGATAATGCATCAAAATAAATACCATGGTTAAATTCATCTGGACTCATATCAGTATGAGAGCACAACCAGGACAGCCATACACCAGAAATATAGTACCTGCTCATGCTGAACTGGAAGGAAACACTTTTTCAAACTTGTCTAGTATCCAATAAAATGGTTTAATAACAAAAACCAAAATTACAATGACAGTTTTCTGACAGACACAAGCAGCAAGGATGAGCCATGCTCCCTGCAGGCCACCATCAGGCACGTGAACTTTATCAGAGTAACCACACAAAAACCAGCTAGCAGGACCTGTTCATGCTCACAAAAGGCCTGTGACAGAATTTTTCACAGGAGTCTGCTAGAAAACCAAAAAAGATATGATAAGAAGCAAAATACTTGCTCAAAACTACAAAACTGACCAGGGCATAGAAATTAAAGAAGGAATAATTGGTTTACTGTCAGTATGGCTAAAGAGTAACAGTAATGCCTTGAGATTCTGTACAGAACTTTTCTCAGCAATTTGACAGAAAATAAGAGAATTTTCTATCTGGCCAGCTTGTTCAAAAAAACCCACCAAAACAAAACAGACTGGATGATCTGGAATAGAGATGGTAAGCAACATCCAGAGGCACAGATTGGTGGTTTTGTTAGGTAGATTGTGTCCTGCACACAAAATAATTGTTGGGAGAATTGTTGTGTGTGTTCCTCCAGAGCAGAGCCATGGAGTTATGCCACTGCTGCTGAAGAGCCTCTGCCAGGGTTCCTCTGATTGCCATGGCTGGGGGCAGCTCTGTTCCTGAACTGCACTCTGCCAGCTCCTACAGATTTATGCACCCTATCTCCAGAACAAAGGAAGTGTTCATTTAAGTACTGCTAATTTATTATGTCAGGAAAATTAATCCACAAACACCAGAGGTTTATATCCAAAAAGGAGACAGAGGAGTCCTGTTCCTTTATTCAAATAAAGGGAGAGGCCATGGGGCATTTCCCCTGGGGTCTCTCAAATTTTTGGAGGGTGTAGCCTCCTATTTATTCTAATTTCCCGGCCTCATTTCCTTCTCTCTTTCCCCATTGGCTGAGGTACTTGAGAGGTACAGACTTCCTGGAATGCCTAATACCTAAGATTCCCTTCTAATATATAACCCCCCCTTTATTTTAATTCCTATGGAATTTATGGTTCTTCCCATTGTTTCTTTCATCTCTCAATATCCAATTTCATTTGTCAGCAGACCTGTAGTTTATTTGTAAAGACAAATCTCTTCCTTTCCATTCATCAAACAGTGGATTCCTTCCCGTTGTTTCTTTTATCCCTCAGTACTAGTTTTATCTTCCAGCAGGCCCACAGCTTGTTTGTAAAGACAAGTCCCATTCCTTTCAATCATAATCACAAGATTAATTTTAGGCATATGTTAGATTTTCTATTGAAGAAGAAAATTACTCCTGTTCTTTTTCTGAATGAGTAAGGTCACCAGGAGGCAGCTTTCACCTGCTGAATCACAGGGTAGAGCTGGATTTTTTTAAACCCACAGACCTTTTTTTTTTTTCAATAAAATGGAAAAGCTTTCTATGCACATTTCAGCACGAAATCCATATAACTCCCTATTCTTTATCCTAATTGCAGCACTTATCGAAGAGAAACATCTGCTGAACCACAAATACTGCAGAATAATCTTCTTTGGGTTTACATTCTGTATTATCATTATGAATTTTGTTTTCTAACCAGATAGCTATAGTAAGTTTAAATCAAACTAATGTACTATGATTAAATACTATGATTAAATGAAGGAGAAAATTAAGGTAAGACCATACACACCTCAAGGCTTCTGCAGCATCTGCTCCCTGTTGTACGTACAGGAGGGACTTATTAGAGATGGCAAGAAATTGCAACTTTCCACAGAACCTTGGCATATCAGAAACATCAGATATGACTTGATGTGCAATAAATGTAGGTTTTAATTACATAACAGTAAACTACTTTGCATGGCACTGTACACAGGTAAGATATCTAAACAAATTACCATTTTTGGCAGTGTCTATCAGGGTTTTTCTGAGATGCTCACTTCTAGCAGGTGAGGAGCAGAATCACATAGAATAAAGAAGGTATGGCTGGGTCAGTTACAGTAAATCTTTCCCAAATAGAGCCATGAGGTCCCTGGGCCACAGGGATGTGGCTGGTTTCAGCTTGTGCCAAGCTCACCCACACACAAGGACACCTGCACTCATTGTGCTCTCTGTATTTTGTAGCAGCTGTTCAGGCTACAAAGACTGACCACTTTACCTGTCCAAAATCATCACTGCTTTGGTGGAAAGTCCAGAGCAGCTTTGCAAAGTGATTTGTGAAGTTCCTTCTCTTGCTGGGAACTGGTGTTTTTCAGTAGCTAAATAATTCCCAAGGAAGAAGGCTCAGCGTAAAAGCACAATTGTCCTTCACTCATGTTCATCCTTTTTCTCCACTGATAATTGCCCTCCCCTTTACTCACTACCTTCCTCACTGGCAGTGTTATTTCAGTCAATGAAGCTGCTGTGGCTTTCTCCTCAGTGTCCCAATTTGAAAGCCCTGTGTCTTGATATATGAAACTATCAAGCTTTACAGGCACTTTTTATGTCCACCCACTTTTCCTGGTGTGTTCACCTTGATTTAGTGTAGGGGTTTTTTTACAAAAACAATTAATAGATGTGTTCCAGGAGGGAAGAAGCACATATGCAGCACCAGTGCTTCTGACAGTACACCCTTACACACAAAAATGACTGAGGAAACTGAGAGGACTCAGGCAGAGCACTCCCACAAACAAGTGATTTACACAAGGGAAAAGGGCTGTACGTCCCATGGGACTGGCTTACACGAGCTTTAAACTGTTTGTGCAGAGACATTACATTGGCATGTTTCCCATCTCAAGCAAAATACAAGAAAATAGAAAGCCACACACAGAGTGAAGTAACAAATTTAAACCAGCCTCCTTTGTCTGTTTCTATAGTAACCAGCTGCAGTAAGTGCTTGGCAGAAATCTTAGACCTAGACTATATGAATTGTTTATGTAATCATATTTTACATGCAGACAGATCTCTGCCTTAATAAAGTCACTGTATCACAGGAGAGATGTGTGCTTCACTGCCTGCATTAGCAGAACAGATGGAATACATGGCACCACCATGAATACAGCAAGAGACTGAATTTTCACTCTGAATTTTTAACAGTTCTGGCACGTTGTTACTCTATGATGTGTCTGTTCTCGGACGTGAAATGGAGCATTCTGTCCTTAGGGCTGTCAGTCAAGCATATCAGACAGCACTAAATTCACTTGTAAAATATCTAAGTGTTGTTTCTCTTATACAGTAAATATTTTCCAAAATTACAAATATTTTTATATAATCAGAGAGTTTAGAGAAAATAAAAGCCTTATTAGAAGTACATCTACAATCTGGATTGAAACCTTAGGAATGTCCTCAGAATATATAATAGTCAGTCAGCTATAACTGTTTTGTCTGTGGAGATAATTTGAAAGTTGAAGCCCCCTACAGATATTTTGTTTCCCCTTCAAAAATGTTGAATTGCTCGTAAAAAGGAATATACTCAAAAGCTCTAGACCTTCCTACTAAAGTCTAAGAAGATGCAAAATAGGAAAGTTATAGGTACTTCCCTACACCTGAAACGCAGCATGAACCTCTTTTCAGCATTTATAACAGATTTAAAACATTGCACGTTACAAAGTAGCACATCTAACGAGAGCCTTAGTTACAGAAAAGCACAGCATTTCACCCCTTTACCCCTAGGATATGATTAGTACAGTCCAAAATACTATTTTCTTACCAATTTGAAAACACTGAAGCAAGAGAAGTTATGATGTTTGTGTGTGTTAACTCTAAACCCCTTATTAACTCATTTGAAAATAAGTTCTCCCAAAAGAAAGGCATGAGTAGCAGGAAGTAAAAGCCTGTACAGCATTTGGGTGAGATATGTCTGTTATTCTGTGTTCATTTCTTCCGACTTTTGGCTGAAGCATTTCAGAATTTAGAACAGTGAATTATTCATAGCAGGCTAAGCTTTATTTTTAACTCTCCACCTAATCTGACATGACAGTAATGGATTTAGTATAAATTTAAATCAAACTCTCATACTGCAAAGTCAGATAAGTCCCCTTTAAAACATTTTGTCTTCAAGAAAGTTCTCCCTGCTATTTTAACTCTCTGCACATTTGGCATAACTGGTTTCTAAGTCTTTTATTCCACTGTTCTTTTTTTCCTCACTTGCTGACACACTTACCCAGGGTAGAAGTTACTGGCTATTAATGATCCTTTTTTCTTTATGTCACTGAATGAGTTTTCCCCCATTATTTGTAGAGGTGTTGTAGAAATAAAACAATCATTCATTCTTCATTCATTCTTCAGATGTAGCTTCTAAAACATTCTACTGGTGTCATCCAATAGCTGTGTTCTTAAATAATTCAGGTAGTTAATTCTATTGCAACCACATCTTCAAAAAGCAATGTGATAAGGCCAGACTGCTGCTTCTGATGATGATCAATAGCAAACAGAGAGGAAAGCAGAATTAGCAATTTTATACAAACTTTTGTAGAAACAGCATTACTGCAGTTGCAAAAGTAAGGCAGTATGTTACTGTAAGATACAATTGAAATTAAGCTGGCTATCCAACCCATAATAGAATTATAATCTAAGAAGTATCCAAAGATCACATGAAACACAATTCAAGATGCATTCTGAAACTGCTTTCCACATTAACTACTCCTGGCATTAGGCTGGGAACAGAAATGGTGGATTTTACCATAACAAAGGGGTCATATACATATTATTAGTCTCATCGAGGTTCCTATCACAGCTTTTTATAAGCTACAATATACATTTATCAGAGTGAGAATTTCTTCTGTGCCTTTACTATAATTTCCCCATAACATTAGAGAAGTCTCAGACAAGTTTTCCCACTAATATAGCAATAGAGTCAAAGAAAATTCTAAAACAGCACTAACAAAATAATTATTGGTTTGTTCAAATTACTCTCAGTCAGGGAAGGAACATAAACACAGATGATGTTTAAACTGAAAACTGCAGAGTAGCATCCTCAAACAGTAGGAATGATCAAAGTTACCTTATATTGAAATGATTAAATTGATTTTTCATTAGGAGTAAAAATACAAGTACCTCATATACCTAATGGAAAAAACAAAATCAATGTTCATCTGTGTGGAGGTTTTGGCAATTTCTTTATTGATTTGAAAGAAATTGCAATTTTAAAAGTCCAAAAGATTAATTTATTGTATCACTTTACTATTCAGCAAACAGCAAGAGTAAGGCTGGTATATATGGCCAAAAAGGCAGAATAAAACTTACCACAATGAAATGTCCATGCATAAATGGATACACTGAAATAACAAATCTGGCTAATTTAGCTGCTCGCTCTGAACTTAATTATTCTAATTAAAATCATCAAGCATCTATCTGCCATGAGACAATTACTGGCTTGCATTTTCATGTCCAAAAGAAAATGCAAAGCTTCACAGCTGAAAAGCAATCTATTACTACAGGATACAATGCCAAAAAGAAAAATATGATAACCTATGAAACCTCCCCCAAGAATGGAAATGGAACACAAGATATATCTGAACAGTGAATATTCAAGGCAGTCATGGTTTATGGTATGTTTCCACTAAACCAGGGTGCAGAAGGGAATGACTTCAAAGACTCAAAAAGTGGTGAGATGCCAGCAAGACAAAGGCTTTCACACCTCCTGTCATCCCATTTTAAGGCTAAAAAGTTTCTGCTGTTTCTTCCTATATTTCAAACAAGTCGAAAAAGGAAGAGATTCTTCTGTATTTAAAAAGACAAAAGTAATCTGGAGTTCTGTCTGCCCTCAAAACACCAACACGCAGCAGCAGGGAAAGGACGCACACCCTCCCAGGCTGCTTTGTAAATCAAGATCTAATCTTGCAAAACCTTATTCTTTCTGGCATGTCTTATCTTGCCTTCTGTGTCACCATTAGCATAAGGCAGACTTTTGGAATTCAAAGAAGTAAAGAGTAGCATAGTACAAAAGCTGTAGGTGTGAGGTGGTCAGGAATCCCAGCAATGAACATGAGTTTGCAAACGAGTACCAAGACCTGGGAATAGCATTAAAAGCACTGGTACAGACCCTCAGAGAGCTTAAACAAGAAGCAAGTCATATATCACCATCGTACCTTTAAGTAAATCACCCACATTTCCCTGTTACCTTCCTCTCTCTATAAACACAGACAAATTTAAGTGATGCAAGAAGATGCCTTTTGTCCCATATAGAATATTCACCAGGTACAAACATTAATTGCAGTTGGATTCAGATTTAAATACTGTGTTTGAGACTTCCAGAAAACAGAACCCAAATCTCATCTTAGAAAGTATCTCTAAAAGGACTTGTCTCAAACTAAGGAAGTCCAAAAATCCAGAAGCTTGTAGATAGGGGAATGATAACCACAGGAAAAGGGAAGATGCTGCAACACTTTGTACCTCACACAAGGAAAAAAAAAAGTGTATCAAGCATCTTTTACAAGTGAGTGCATTGCACTTTCAGATACTGATTTCTCCATTTATACAAGGCCCTAATGACACTAAGAATTATTGTCTGCTACTGTTATAAAGTGTAGAAAATAGGACAAACTGAAAGACACCTTTGAACAGGTGAACAAGGCAACAACACTCCAATGTGGTGGTGTAGCATCATGGAGTAAAAAGGAAAGGTATTTGCAGGCTGCAAAGAGTGTCTTAACAGACAGCTTGAGAAACACAGCTATGCACAAATCTACAGAGACATGGAGAGGAGCAAAATAGGGTCAGGTATTGGAAATACTTCCCTCAAGTCACAAAACACTATTGATAGTTTAAATATCATTATGGAACCAATATTCCATTTGTGACCTCATTTCAGTTTCAGAGCAATAAAACGGTTGGAAAGCCTTGGAGGCACTGAGCATCAGCCATTTCAAAGGTACTCTGCCAGGCAAACACCAGCTTCAACCTGTAGTATTTCTCTCCCAAACTGCAGTAGCACATCAATGAATAGCACTTCCTTATAAGTCCTTACAGGTGACTTTGTGAGGACTAAGAATGTGCTAATGTGAAAAATACCTGTGAAAAACATGCTTCACACTACTAAACATTCACACCATTAAACAAGCACACCAAACCTGGAGAAAAGCATTTGAACAAAAGGGCAAATTTTAAAACAAGCCTTTGAAGAAAAGCTCTGAAAGACTCTTTGAGGACTCTCAAGTAACATGGTACTTGGTTACACTGCTGCTTCCATGTTTTAATTTTCTGCTGAGAGATTAAGGCCTTATTAGAGTGGGTTAAGACCACCCAGTGATTTACCAACAATTACACAAGTGCATCCTACTGTGGAAATGACTCAAGTGCAGTCTGCAGAGCACAAAACACGCGGGTGGACCTACCCAGAGCAGGACCCAACCACAGCAGTCAGGCATGATCAACTACAAACAGGCACAATAAAGCAGCTGGAATAGTTTCTGTATGAGCCACTGGAATGAAAGCATTTGTAAAAAGGAGGAAAGGGTAACTATTTCTGCTAGAACTGGATGATAATTCACGAAGTAAGCTAAGAAATCTGCTTGTCTGTGGGCCTAAGGAGGAGCCCCGAGTTGAGGAGCTTTTCAGAAAGCCAATCTCTCACGTAGGTCTGACCTGCACCCTTCACACACACATCAAAACATGCATTATTGAGTGGCCTCAGTGTCTGTCAAGATTGGCCTGTTACACATTTCAGTGATGGGAGCTTTGTCGTCCCAGGCATTTGTAATATTACAAATATTTGGGCAGTGATGGTAGAAACTGCATTGAAATACCTACTAAACACATATATTAGTTTCCATTTCCATCCACTCCACTTCCATTTTTGTGGTGATGTAATGTTTTATTTAACTAGCCTTCCCTATCCTCCTTTCTTTCTACTATTTATTTTTAACCAGTGTGTCCTCCAGGGCTCAATACTGTACATGGTATTGTTTAACTTACTCATCAGTGGCATGGATGAGGGAGCAGAGGCCTCCTCAACAAGTTCACTGAAGACACAAAGCTAGGAGGAGCAGCCAATGCCCCTGAGTGCTGTGCAGCCCTTCAGGAGGGCCTCAACAGGCTGACAGGATGGCAGGGAGGAACTTGATTAAGTTCAAAGGCAGTGCAGGGTCCTGCACCTGGGGGGAACAACCCCAGCACCTGCACGAGCTGGGGGTGACCTGGAGCAGCTCTGAGGAGAAGGGCCTGGGGGTCCTGGTGACAGCCAGGCTGTCCATGAGCCAGCACCGTGTCCTTGTGACCATAAGGCCAATGGGATCCTGGGGGGCTTTAGGAAGAGCATTGGAGCAGGTCAGGGAGGTGACCCTGGCCCCTCTACTCAGCCCTGGTGAGGATCACCTGGAATGCTGTGTCCAGCTCTCAGATCCTCAGTGCAGGAAAGACACGGGGCTCCTGGAGCGGGGCCAGCAGAGGGTGACAAAGATATTGAAGGGACTGGAGCATCTCTGTGATGAGGAAAGGCTGAGGGAGCTGGGCTTGCTCAGCCTCGAGAAGAGATGACTGAGAGGGGACCTCATCCTTGTCTGTCAGTGTCCAAAGGGAGGTGTCAGAGGAGGGACCAGGCTCTGCTCCATGGAGCCCAGCAATGGGACAAGAGGCTATAGGCAGGAACTGATGCCCACGAAGTTCCACCTGAACATGAGGAAGGATTTCTTTGCTGTGCAGTGACCAAGCACTGAACAGGCTGCCTAGAGAGGGTGTGGAGTGTCCCTCACTGAGGACATTCCACAGTAGTCTGGATGCAATCCTGTGCCATGAGCTCTGGTATGGCCCTGTCTGAGCAGGGAGGTGGGGCCAGAAGACCCACTGTGTTCCCTTCCAACCTGACCCATTCTGCCATTTGGTAACAAAGCTGATTTTAAAACCAAGACATTATCAAGAGAGGAGCCAGGCTTAAAATGAAGTGCAAGGGAAAGAAGTGCACACTGTGTGCATCACAAAGGCAGCTCACCCAGGAGATTTAAGGTTTGGAAAACATGAGACAAAAGAACCAAGTGAGTTTTTAGCCCCAGTCCTTTAATAAGGATTACACTTGGGAAATAAAAGTGTAACAACATAGCACAACTCCTGGCATGTGATCTGACCAGTAACTGTACAAATCCTACTGCAATGCCAGCAGGAGTCAGGACAGTCAGAAAAGAAAGATACCAAAACTTCCTTTCCCATTCCATTTGAACTGATTGCCCTCAACAGAGACAAACATTTTCTGTGACATTAAGTTGTCATCAGCTTCTGTAAAGCCCAGTTCACTCAGTCTTTTCTTGTGCATCTGGCACTTCTTTGCAGAAGTAGCCCCAAGTACATTTGCAATTTCAGAGTTGTTTTCAGTTTGTTCAGAAGTCCCAGCTCGCTTATAAAGCTCCAACTCATCAGTTACACATCCAGGTTGTTCTTGTCTGGAGCCCTTGGCACAGGCTGTCTCATCACCTGCCTGGGTAGGTTGTGTATTCCCTAAGGCAGGAAAGAGTCAATGTCACCAACAGTCATGCAAAACAGCCACATCATTAAGAAATCCTGGAATTAATTTTCTTCAATCTTAGCACTGTCACCTCATCTCACTCACTCTTTGGGTAAGTACTTCATGACAGCCACAAATTTCAAATAAAAGTTATGAATTATGCAATCCAAAAACCTGGGTATACTGGACTTACTAGTTTTAGGAGTTTCTTCAAGGAAAAGAAAAATACCTTTAGTTCCCTGTGCTGAAGCATCCTTCATTTCAGAGGCCATCACTGGTCTAACCAGGACCACACCATATCCTTCATTATTATGGATCATATTATTAACCATGGTTATCTTGGGAGCCTCATAATCCTCATCTAAGAAGTTCTACAGAACAAAACAGAAATCCAACATGTCACGCCCAGCTAAAGGGATACAAAAACCTTCCAGTTTTAGGTAGAATCAGTTCTCTGCATTGGCTAGAGCACAGTTATTTGCCTACACAAGAAGCATTGCAAAAGGCATTTTCTCCTTCTGGCAGATAAGAAATAAAACCAGGTGACTGCTTTGGTGGCCAGGCCAAAGCAAGCAAGTCCCACTGTCATCATGTGTGACGTGTACAAGTTCCAGCACAGCACAGCAGGTTTTAAGCCAACCCAAACCTACTGGCACTAATGGAAGCAGTAATAAGCTTTTGGCAAGCCAGTACCTTGTGGCTGGGACTGACCTTGACCAGTATTCCCTCCTTGCAGTGGTGGATTCCGTTGTGCAGCAGGGTGCACGCACTTCCTGGATAGATTTCCACACCAGCACCCTACAAGATACAGTTGGTAGCAGTTCACAAACAGTTCAGGCACATTTACAATGGAACTTGACCACTCCATGGCAGATCTTTGTGTTCATCTACCAGTTTGCACAATGCAAAATTCTGTTACCCCTCCAGATTCACAGCTCTGCTACCCAGCCCAAGCAGCATTACTCAAGGCTGAGGCCCCACAGTATTACTGGCACCAGTCCATGAAGGCCTGCTGAAGAGTAGATGCACAGCATTGAATTATTTGCTTGTTTTTCACTCATCCCTCTCAATACCTCAAGCCCCATCATTCTACAAAATATCCAAATCAGAGTCCATTTTTGTGTTTATCATCCCTCTGTAAGAATCAAAGGTGCCAAAAAGGGCATTTCACTTGCAGAACAAATGGAAATGAGAAAACTAGTTATGGACAGAGAAACCAGGAAATCACTTTAAAAGTACTGCAAGACATGAATCAGCGATGCAGCAATGATTATTTCACAGATGTCCCCTGTTACTGCATCACTTTGCTATCATCACACACAGAACAGCCTGACACATTTCACTAGAGGCTACAAGACCTCTGGAACCAATCTTGATTCAGTAACATGTAGCTGTCCAAAATGAAACTGTAAAGGTTCTCTCCAGAGCGACAGAAGCCACCCTGTGACTGACTGCACTATTTCGAAAGAGAAATCTTTATTTTAACTTAGGAAGTAAGCCAAAGTTAAGAATGAGTGTGTACCTTGGCCCCATAGAGATCTGAGTTTTTCATCAGTAGCTCAGCTGATGTCCTCACTGTTATTCCTGTGGTTTCACACTGTAACACACAATTCTCCAGCGTGGTTTTCCCATGATGGACATCTACATACACAGAAACAGTTATTGCTGGATGAACCAGTTCTGCAAAGACAAACCCCTATAACACACAGCCTTAGAGCAGCTTTGCAGTGTGATATTTTCATTTTATCCACTTCAGATTCAATTCACTGATTTGTTCATGTGTGGTTTGAACTCATGCTGTTTTTGTGGTCTAAGCAGGGACAAACTGGTTGAAGATTTGTCTTAAAGGTTTTTTGTCTTTTTTTTTATGACAGCAGTAATTCTTTTCATTACATTCCTAAAAGACTTCTGGACTCAAAAGATATTAAATACATGCATGCAAGTGTTAATAAACTTTATAACATGTTTAAAACCCAAATTTCTGTTGAGGCAAAATATTAATTAGCATCTTCTGCAAAGACAAGGCCATGGCCAATAAACTCATTGGATACAATTTAGACTTAGTTGAGTATCAGTTTGAAGGTGCTGGAAACAAAGTCCTACAGGATTCCTACAGCATGTGCTGTTCCTCAGTGGAGCACTGGCTGGGGTCAGCTGCAGCTGAATATTGCCATGGAGGCTTTTCTGTGGAAAGAGGGATTGTTTCCTTTTCCGCTCAGCCTGACACAGGCTGCACAGCACTCACTCAGAGACACAGCAGATCAAGTCAAAAGATCTTATCCCACTATAAGAATAAAGTGTAAGAGCCACAATAGCTTGAAAGTACAAACAGAAGTTATTTTGATGTCCACATTATGAGCAAGTTAAAAAAAAGAGGGGGAAGACTTGATACTTATACCTGTAGGGCTCCTCTCTACAATATTTTGTCAAACTGCAACACTGGGTCCCCAGCTTTAATTCTGACACTAATTGTAGAAGAGTCACAAAAAGGTCAAGATGCTTTTACACTTACTTAAAATCCCCTCCACAGCATCATGTTGTACTAACTTCAAATTGGAGATCTTTATATTGCCTCCTGTACAGTCAAAGAAGTTGTCTCCTTTACCTTGTTTTTCTATCACGACATCATCTGGCAGGCCATAGCCTAAGGGCAGAGGTGAAAGATGAAAGTTTGGAGAATATCTGGTGACAATGAGGTGTTCAGTACGTAACAGACTCTTAAATTAACGGAAGAAGTTTAAAGCTTGATGTTTAAAGCTTGATGTTTTAATACCTTGAATAGGATTTTCACCAAGTGGCCAGGCTATACATTACACCCCCTCTGTGCCAAGGTATGGGCACTCCAAAGCAAAAAGTTACCTTACTTGAATGGCACACAACAAAATGCAAAGTTATTTGAGAAAGTTGAACAAATGGGTAACAGCTCACATTTGCCAAGGCCGAAGTTCTCACTCCCAAAAGTTACAACAGAGCAGGGGGAATGCAGGAATTAAGGACACACAGGCACCTCCAGTCTGCTCTCCAAGGACAGAAATTCACTAGAACACGCAGAGCTTCCAAAGAACACAGCGGGGAACAGCAGCCACACCACAACACCAGAAAAAAAAAGTGCAAAGGGCTTGATACTGTTAGTATGCCTCACTCAACTTCCCTATTTGCCTGGAATTTGGGGGAAAATTCAGCATTCCCGTGTTGCACATGCTTCCCAATTAATTCGGTTTAAAAAGAAGCTTTCACAAGCACATGCCAACATTGATTTACTAAGCCATCCACAGTTGTCAGCATTTAAGCACTTACAGGAAAATTTATGAGCATGTAAAGCTTTTATTGCTTGTCACTGACAAGAATCATGATAAGGAAAGCAATAATGCAACATCCATTAAAGCAGCATGAGTCCTATCATTTTCTGAAAGCACACACAAGATAAGAAGTGCCCAAGCAGAATGCCAGCTTTTAACCAAGTACATAAATAAATACTGCCACGTGCAAGTAAAAAGGTTAAAAACAAACAAAAAAGAACCAAAAAGAACCAAAAAAAACCCCAAAAAAACCCCAAAAAACCCCAAAAACCTGTGGTGATGCAATACTTTTACTGTATTTTCAGATGTTCTCTGTACCCTGATGGTTCATCCCTACCTTCCCCACTTCTATTCCCAGTTGGCTTGCCCCAGACCCAAGCTGCTCCCCTGGTGTTCCCTATATTGTTGTTCTCCTCCCCTTGTTCCGCATCAATCACCCAAACCCCTCCCGTTATTCCCGAAAGTTCTGTGCCTGTCACCAGAGCCTCCCCTAATTACTCTTATATGGTCCCCGTCAGTCCCCCGAGATCCTGCCCCCTCAGATACCTCCCCTCTTGGAAAGCCCCTAAACCAGGATGCCCCATTGGGGCATGTGATCCCTTTCCCTCCACCCCTCAAGACTACTGGTTTATGTGAATGTCTATCCCTGTCCATATCCCTCCCTTAGAGATCCCTATTGGGCCCCTGACAAGCCATCCCTGTTGTAATGCCTCCCTTTATAAGTTGTTCAGATCTGATCCGGGCTTATCCTCTGCAGATACCCTCCAATAAATTTGGATTACCTCCTGTGGCAAGCCTCCTCACTACTTTTTATCCTCGCCCTCGTCTGGGCTGCTGTGCCTGGAGCTTCAGCTCCCTTGGGCAGAGCTGAACTCCAGAGGAGCAGCTTTAAAGCCAAGAGCCTCCAGCTGCTCCCCACTCCTGCCGCACACCACAGGGAGTAGCCGAGCAGAGGAGCGAGCGGTCAGTGCGACACAAAAACCAAAACCCAAACAAACAACCTTTGAACAAGAGTTGGCAGAAAGTTTTAAAGACAGGCAATTTAATGCAAAGTTAAGTGATTGATATTTCAACACATGGTATTACCCAGAAACCTTTTCCCACTGCTATGTAGATTTAGGGTCACCCCTGGAAAGGAAGGGGCATGGGACAGTTCCAGCATGTAAAACACCACAGGACAGCAAAAGTCAGATGTAGCTTCACTTCTCACCACTACAGAACGAGGTTATTATCCAAAGCAGGAGTTTCAGGAATGATTGTCCTACAGAGTGCCTGCAGTTTTCTGACTGTGCCTTTAGCTTGCTTTACACTTCACCTCTGAAGCAGCAGCCCTAGAACAAAGGAAGG
Organism: Aphelocoma coerulescens; assembly: GCF_041296385.1. Taxonomy (NCBI): domain Eukaryota; kingdom Metazoa; phylum Chordata; class Aves; order Passeriformes; family Corvidae; genus Aphelocoma; species Aphelocoma coerulescens. The sequence goes on along the minus strand of NC_091025.1, from coordinate 14,220,086 downwards.
TTCACCTGCTGCCCAGGGGTGTTCACTCCCCAGCAGGGCTGTGCCCCTGCCTACGGCTGAGGGGCTCCACAGGCAGCCCAAGGCCACTGCCATCCACTGACACGGAGCACAGAGAAGGGCTGATGCTGCAGGCTCCCAGCCAGCTTGAACAACTATAGCATGAGCAGAAGGGAAGTTCTCAGGTGCCTTTGCAACACCTTTTTGTCCAGCATGGAAGTCATCTTTACCATGACTTCCTGCAACAGCTACTGCTTTAGCCTCATTTAGTTCCTGAAAGTTTTTATTTATCCCTGACTTACTAATCTTCATACTTTGAACCCTGGTACTGACTTGCACAGCAGCTGGGAAAAAATAAAAGCTCTATGAAGCAACGTTACGTATCTTCCATGAGTCACTCCTTCATCCCAAAAAAGCCACCAAAGCAGCCAGCTGCTCAGATTAGTGCCAGCAAAGTTTGTCTTGATGCTCCTACTTCAAACGTTCCTGGCTGCTCCTATTGCTATAATACCTTATCTAACAGGAGTCCATATAAGAAGATTAAATACCTGACAAGTACTTGTTATTCAGAGCATGGTTTGTACTAAAAATACATATTTATGTGCCTTGCTCCTTAAAATAGAGCAGCTCATCCTTTAATGTGTGCTACTGCACCATTTGTATTTCAGTTTCCTCAAAGCTAGAAAAGCAATAAATAGCACCACACACATTTTAGAACAATGTCATTCTTGAGATAAATAAAGCACTTTATCGAGGTCCCTTGTCCTGCAGGTGCACTGGTTATCACAATGTGTATCTTTATAAATCAAACACACACAGGAGATGGGCAAAAAAGAAAATGACACTCATAAAACAAGAAGGGCAAGAAAAATAAAGTCCAGAACATCAGGAAATTAAACTCTCAGCCTTCTTCTCATTAAGAAGCTTTGACAAGATAAAAATGCAACTAAATAAGTATATGAACAGCTGCAGAAGCCCCAGTGATAAACAGACTGTAACACTGCAACAGAGTGCGCCTGCCTAAAGCAGAGGAATACACTGAGAAATCAAGAATGGTGAGACAGCAACATATCCTAGGCAAAGCAGAAGTATTTAAAACACAAATATTTTGCAAGAAAAATTCTAAAATCACATCTGTTGTGTCTGTTTCTACAGAAAAAATGTGTTAATCAAAAGCTTCCTCCTCCACCTGCGTGCCTCCCACCAATGCAGTCAGGCTGGCAGCCCCTGCTCCCCATCACTGACATGCTCCAAGTGCCATCACTAAATCCTAAGAAAACCTCCTGGCTCCTTCCCTCCTGCTCTCACTGGGGCTGTAGCAGCAGTGGGGCTCAGAGGCTGCCCCTGAGGTCCATTCAGACATGCAAAGAACCACAAAGACATTTCTCAAGTCCTCTTAAGTTAGTAGAAGCCTCTCAGAATAACTTCTGTTTCCACTATTACAACCATCAAGTCCCTTAGGTTTCTGTTGAATCCTGTCTATTACCTGCATAATCGCCACTTATGCAAAGAGGAGGAAATTATGGATTTTCTACCAATTAACAAAATCTGCAGTTTATCTGCACTATGGCTAACAAAACAGCTCACTCCACCCTGCATTAGGCACAGCTCTGCAGCACCAACAGGAATACTTTGCAGAAAAAAGCAAATGCTCCTGGCAAACTCTGCAGAGAGTAAATCCTTACACAGAGCTAGTTTAAGACATTCCATTTACTTGTTTAAGGACCTTCAGACTAGCAAACCTTCTACCTTCTATCTCAACTGAATCAGCAATGCAGAAGACGCCATCGACAACATAATGGCCAGGACAGATGATGACTCTGTCTCCTTCATAACAGGCATTTACAGCTGCCAGTGGATCACGGTGAAACTGCAACAGACAAAAAAATACAATCAGATCCCAAAGAATGCTGTAAAAATGGATGCATTTATGCCCTTAGAGCTTGCTTTCAATTAAGTGCTGCTGCTTTTGCTTAAAAGAAACCCTTTTAATGGCACCAATAATACAAAATTTCTACTTTGAATTCAAGAACTGTAGCCCTCTGTGGACAAAACCAGCCTTAACACATGCCTTTGATGTTTGTGTCATGCCCATTCCCCCAAGAGAAAACTGTGGACACACAGATCAAGCAACACATGCACCCCAAAGCAAACTTCACTACGGCCTGGAGCCAACACTTCAATTGTGCCTAAGTGATTTGCCATGAATTTACCACAAAGAAGTGGATGACAGAAGGTAAAGAAAATAAAAACCAAACAATTCAGCAAGTAGATCAGAGCTGGTCTGAATACTCCTGTGTTTGCCCATGGTACGAGTCACCCCCAAACACAGTTCAGACACCACAGTGGTAAATAGTGTCCACATGGTCCTTTTCCTTGATAAAGAGGGCAGGCTGATATCCTTCACAAACATTACTGAGGAATTCTATACTGAAGGACGACAGATAGCACAGAAAAACTTCACCTTTATTGCATCCCAGCAAATTCCAAGGTAAACATAATAAGAGCATTTTTTCAGTTTCCAAGTCAGAAAATCAGATTTATAGCCTGGAAGTTATTCCAGGACCTTCCCCATGGCTCTATCTTGGCAAAGTGTAATTCATGAACATGATCAGAATACAGCAAACCATTTCATTTGGGTGCAAGGAATTCAGCCTGTTCTTAACTGCTGAAGTAGCAAGTCTTGTCTGAGTTCACTGAAACTAAACATAGCTGCTCCTGAAATAAATTATTTCCTACACAGTACCAAAGCAAGAAAATTACATTTCTTCCTTCAAACTCTAGATCATGATTAGCAGCATCAAGAGACATGGGCATTTCAAAACTAAATTCAAGTGTTACACCTTACCATGTTTCACTGTAGAATTATTACAGGTTCATCTCATTTCCTACACACAGGAAGTAAGTTGCTTGTATAGAATACGCAATAGGCACAAATGAATTAAAAAAAATTATTTGTATCATCCAGTTTTACCACTTATTGTTTAAATTACAGTGACTTTTTTTTTTTGAACTGACAAAAAAATCCCACCACTGTAGTGTAGTATGTTGCAAATGTAGTATCTTGCACACAGTAACTTATTCTTCCACATCATTTCTTGAGAGGAAAAACTATTAGCAGACAATTCCTGTTACTGCACCTGTATTTCTAGGCCTTCACAAGATTCTGGGCAAAGTTTGTCCCTTGCCAACAGATGAAGCAGACTTGCTGTCATGGTCCAGGGCACAACATGAGTGACCCTGGCACCCGTTGGTCTCAGTCCTTTAGCCTGGAGGCTGCCATACTTCTGGTAACCAAACACGTACCTGCAACAAGAGCAACACAGCCAACAGCTCTTCCTTCAGTAAACATCTCCTCTAAGTTATGTGATTGCCCTTAGGAGCCTCCTCCCTGCACAAACCTACCAATTACCTCAGCAGAGGATTCTCAATTAGTTTTAGCTTTTGTTTTAACTGCTCCACTTTGTCATACAATTTTAGTCCTTCCACCATGGAAACATTTTCTGCTTCTGAGTCCGAATCATTGCTTGATATGCTGTTCCTCACATTTAAAAACTTCTCATAAAGTTCTTCACATTTAGCCAACAAGTTCTGATAATCAGCTACCAGCCCAGAAGGCACCCGGTGTTCCAGGACATCATAGTGCCTGCAATTCAGAGCAAGGGGTCAGCACATTCACAATCCTCAAAGACCAAACATGAGACTGGAGAGAACCTGAGGAGCTCTCTGCAGTCTGCATCAACACTGCTCCACTTTATTTGCAAGCAGCAAAACCAGAAAATCAGAACAAACATTTTATTTTCTAAATAGCTGCCCATCCGCCTTGAAAGACTGTCTACAACTATCAGAAACTCACTCTAAAATAAAGGCATAAGCACAGCCGTAAAAAAAAAGGTAACAGTTTAGAAGGTAGTATCTAAGCCTTTATTAGAAAAACTAAGAAAGATTCACACACATTCTTCCTGCAGAATGACCAATTTACAAGTTTTTGTTTACATTCAGCTCCATTCTGGTTTTTATTTTATACCCAGAGGTAAAGAATGGAGTATCCTATGCCAGCCTTTATTAGGATTACAACTTGTACCAGTGTGGCTATTGCTGGATTTAGGGCACCATCTGATGGAATGCCAAAGATTACAGGGAAAAACTGAGGGCTCAGAAATCAAGTGGCAGCCTCAGTTGTGCTCTCTTTCCATACAAAATTTTGACCAGCTGACAGTGAATGCTGTTAGAACAAACTTGCTTTGGTTTACAAGTCAACACGGTTTTTTTACACCTAATTTTGAGTCACTATTCCCACATCGCACATTCCAGTGGTTCTGCCCTAAGAACAGCAAAGGTGTTGCACTCACAGTCTCAGTCGAGGCTCAACACATCGAACGAAGTAATCAAACTCATCCTCCTCCTCCTCGTCCCACGTCCTCCAGATGCACCGGTAGAAGAACCTTTGGAAGCGAAGTGTGAAATCATACAGAGGAGAGCAGAGTCAACAGCACTGGAAACACCAATGTAACCAATGTGAGAATTCACCTCAAAGCATCATCCCTCTCTAAATTCATGTTACTGTCCCTAAGCTGCTCAGTACACACAGAAGTCACCTCTCCTGTTGCTTACCTGCATAAAGAAAGAGATTTATTTTGTGTCTAAGTTTAAAATTCATAATAATTTCCTACTTCCTCAAAAGGGAGTGAACAGCTAAAGCTGGATTTGAAAAGCAAGACTGACACTCTTCATATTCTGAGGCTTTTTGGTTGTTTGGTTTCGGCCAATCGCCCTTCAGCTAAGCTTTCTTTCTGACAATGTAGGTCATTCCTCCTATTTTAGCTTTTTTGTCCAGTCCTAACAGCCGATTTGTATAGAGGTTTCAAACAGCATGCAGTGCCTGAAAGAAAGGAAGATGGAAAAGAGACAGATGAAAAAGAAGAAAAAAAATATAGAATATGTAAAGAGACACCGAAAGAATAAAGAGCAAATTTAGGGGAGGAGGCAAAATGCAGAAAGAACAACAGGACCAAAAAAATTAAAAATCCACCAAAATGTTATTAAAGAGAAAAGAATAGTGTACTAGTCTGCAAGTGACACAGTCACTCTGGGGTGAAAAAGAGAGGGAAAGCAGTCTCCTCAGAGTACCAGTCATCAGATTTACTTTGGAAAACTTGGTTTGTGGAGCTGCCAGCATGGCCCAAGAATTCAGGACAGGATCCATGGGGTACTAGCAGGGTGTAATTGTCCTACCTGACATGCTCTATGGCTAGTGCTGTCTGGTCAAACTCTCCTGACTCATCATACACAACCCACAGCTCCTGCAGCAGGATCTGATGTTCCTTCAGCTCCAGGAGCTCCTGCATGCATTCCAGGGTAAAGCTGCCATCCTGGGACTCGCACAGGAACGGCTCACTGAGCTGCACAACTGCCTTCAGATCCAAGAAATTCACACCAACCACCTGTGGGAACAAACAGCTCTGCAGATGCCCTCAGAACTGCAGATCCAGCTGAGGGAGGGGAATATGATGTGCCTCAGTCAGGGCCATTCTGGGTCCCAACTGACCCACACAAACCAACACAAATGGCACAGTACAGCCAAGGCCATCTCAATAGCTGAATGATGACCTGGAGTTAAGCTTCTCACATCCACACTGCTAGAGAGCCTTTTCCACATCCAAAACTTCATTCAAATCCCTCATAATGCTCATAACAAGGCCAGTGAGTTGCTCTCTTTTTTTTTTGTTTTGTTGTTTTAAAAAATGGCAAAAGCAGTATCCTCAGACTCAAACAAACCAATACTTCACAGCTCTTTGGGACCCCTTTGAGGCTCATTTTTCAAAGTGCCCACAGGATACAAACAATCCAAGTTTCTTGTTAGTCTGGGCAAGTGAAAGCCATTTTTGTCACTAACTGGACAGAAGAGATGAGAGGCTACAAAGTTTTTCCCTCCTCAACCATGTGATAAAACTTCAAGTTTGAACATCCAAGGTTTGCAACAGGGATGTATGACCTGGACATTGAGAGACCTAGGAAAGTCTGTTGCAGAGGTAAATTATGTTAACTGGAGACAAATGCCTGAGCAGCAGCGATCCACTCACCCCAACAAGGACCTCAAACACATCAGTGCGCCAGATCGCCTGCCAGCCAGAGGGCTCAAGGACCTTCCCCAGGTATTCGGCTATGAACTGCTTCACCTCAGAAGCTTTGCAGTCAGCTAAAAAGAAATTGAAGACGTACATTTTTGCAAGGAATGGATGAAAAGTCCTCCACACCACTGGAAAATCAAAGTCAACACAATTGAAATGTTCCTCTACCACCTGTCATGTTGGACTTCGTTTTGTTTTGCTCGTGATAACCATAAGGATTTTTGCCAGTTTTCTTAGTATTGAGAGAGCTGGAGAGCATCTGTTTTGTGCTCCTCTGAAAGACATCCAGGACTCAACCTTCCAGACACTGAAGGTTTCAGTGCCAATCGTATTAAGCACATAACCTATGCCTTATCTTAAACAGGCTTACAATACACAAAAAAAAATTCTAGAAAGACCAGGTAAAACAAGGCACAGAATCCACTATTAACACCTCTGCCTTTCCATCACTCAGATTTTATTTACTTATATTAAAATTACTGCCTCCTGCTTCACCAGCTAGAGCAGCTGAGGTTACAGCATAAGTGAAGACAGGACACTGTATCTTTTCCAGCCCATATTAAAGGCATCTCACACCTTAATATACAAGTGACTCCACTTAAACTGGATCGTTTAAAGTCACTACAAGAAAACTGACACCACCTTATATTCCTATGAAAAAATTACTTACCCAAGATGTAATCCTGGTAAGCTCTGAATCGCTCGTAAAACAAAAGATGATCGGTATGAAAAATATCTGGAAAAAGCACGTTCCCGTCTGGCACAGTCCTTCCCAAAGTAGTCCCTGGTTTGTCACGACTGCCATAGTCACTCCAGGAGTCAGCACTCGAATCACTCTCAGCATCTTCCCGGTGCAGATCTGGGAAGAGGAGCGGGAGTAAAGCAAACCCCACGAACTGTCATTCAGCCACTCACTGGTCTATTCCCAGAGAACTCCTGTTCACCCAAAGCCTATCATGAACCTGCTTTCTACGCCACGTCTTAAAATTATCCTTGATGAAGCGTTTCAAACCCATATGCGTTCCTCGACGCCCATTTCAGCGCCCGCAGTAGGCACTGAGAAACATACCAGAACTTCACGATTAAAAGGAAAGAAACCCCACCACATTTTAGTGTTGATTTCCAGAGCCATCCCTACGTGCGCTCCCTCGTTTCCAGGCCGGTGCCCACGCCCCGAGCCGGGAACGAGGGACGTTCAGCCAAGCGGGCGTTACCCTGCCCAGGGCGCGGCCCGGGGTGGATCCGAACCCCAGCCGGAGCAGCCCGGGCAGCACAGCCTGACCTGGCCGCTCCTCGCCTCCACACCATCCAGCTGCATCCCTCGGGCACCGCCCGAGCGCGGGGCGCAGGCTGCCCGCGGCCCTCCCGGCTCCCCGCGCCCTCACGCAGCCCATACCTCTCTCGGCCTGCTCGGCGCGGTCCTGCGGGCCGGCGCCGGCAGCCGGCGAGTCCCGGCCATCCCCCTGCGGTCCCGGCGGGCGCGGCTCCGCCATTCCGCCTGCTCAGCTTCAAACCGCCCGGGCCGCCAACGGCCGCGCCGGCGCACGCCTGGGGAGCTGCCGGCCACCAGCGCCCCGCCCTCATTGGCTGGCGGCAGACAGCGCCCCGCCCTCATTGGCTGGCGGCAGACAGCGCCCCGCTCTGATTGGCTGGCGGCAGCGGCGGCCGTTGGTGCGCGGGTTCCTTAGCAGCCGGCGCTGTCCCGTGCCTGGCGGGGCTCGCTCTGCAGCAGGGCGGGAACAGCGCAGAGCGGCCGGGACTTTCCCCAGCAGCGCCAAGCGAACCCACGGCCTGCTGCGGTCCTGTCAGGCCGGGGCGGCCCTGCCGGCGGGGACGGGCGTTCCACACACAGCCTGGATGCACAGCGCCCGGAGAGAAGGAGTAGACAAGCCGCAAAAAATGTAAAAGCACCCTCAAAAAAAGCAAACAAAACAAACAATAAATTAAAAAAAAAAAAAAAAACCACCAAAAATCAACAACAAATAAACGAACTAAGACCCCAGCCCACGGCAAACGGAACGGAATCCTCTGGAGCGCCGGGTAGCCCCGCTTTGCTTTCAGCCCTGGCCGCTTCGTACACAAAAAGCACCTGATCAAAAGGTAAAACACGGGTCTGTTTCATGCCCCAGCCCTTCTCCTGACACCACCCCGTGTGTTTCGAGCTGTGAGCACAAGCGCCGATAGGGATTAAAGCCAAAGCAATTACTCCGAAACAGCCGTGGCCACGAGAGGGCTGCCTTGGATTTCTGACAAGGCGATGGAGCAGCTCCCACGTCAGAGCCGCTTGTGTTCACTTTCCAAATATCGCTTGCTCTGCAGCAGCAGCACCGTGACCGCAGCATCTCACGTTCGGAGTACGCCAACAGCCCAAATTGTTGTAAACGAGGCTGAGACTTTTTGGAAAGAAAAGCCAGCCCGTTTATTTATTAACAACTGCGAGCGGGGACCCAAGCCCAGGCTCCGCATGACAAGCCAGAGTCAAACAACACACAAAAAACTGTGACCCACGGGGTACTCCCTTGGACACTTAAGTTCCACAGGAGGACCCGGGACAGAGTCCCAGGACAATTCTTATGCCCTCTGTCAGTTCATGATTGGTGTGTTTTGGATCCTTCCTCTGATTGGCCCATTTCTAGGGCTTCTACTCCTCTTTATCAATACGCATTTTTGTCCAGTCATTTCTTGAGGGCGTCGAAGCTTGGATGATTTTTCATCCAGCAGCGCTCTAAGCTGTTTACATCACCTGCATGAGGTAATCTTCTAGTCTATCACATCATCACATCCTCCATTACATCCCCACCTAGTGTTCACACTTCGATATTACACCCGTACAGTTTCGCAATATCCTCAATTAACATGTTAATCTGTTTAACTATCAACTCCCCTCTTTTACTTCTCATGAACAGTAACAATCAACGCCCTGAAACAAATTCATTTATTACACAAATCATCCCGACATTACCGGAGTTGGAACTGCCGTAGGTCCACTGAAACCAACCCTTGCCCATCATAACCCCAAGAAGAGAATGGCTTAGTCCCCAAGACTTTTCTGTCATATGCTGTCAGACTTTAACCATGACAGTGGGCATGGGTGTTTAACCATCCACTTGTAGTTTTAATCTATCAAAATGAGTTACAAAATTACAGTTAAACACCTAAGCAAAAGCTTATTTTTTGGCAAGCTCAGGCTTTCAGTGCAGCGTGTTTGTAAATAAAGTGTCTTTAAATTGGCACATTTTAAGTTTAACTTGATTAAATGGAGGGAAGGGATGCCGTCCAGTGGGATTTTCACAGGCTGAAAGGGGGCTCTTGGAGAAATTCATGCAGTTCTATGAAGCCAAGTAAGGTTCTGCACTGGGTTGGGGCAATCCCAAGCACAGGTACAGGCTGGACAGAGAATGGACTGAGACTATTCCTGGGAAGAAAGACTTGGGGGTGTTGGTGGATGAGTAACTATATAACCATAAAGTTATGGGTATGGAGGTTTCCATATTATTTAGATGTTTAGGATTTTTTTTTCTCTAAATAAGTACAATGAATTCAAGGACTCCTCAGGGCTTACAATGGGAAGATGAGTTCTTCCAAACCAAGGTGAAACACTGGCACAACACTGTGATCAGGACAACCCATTTACCCCTATCAGTTTTGTTTACAGAATAACTGGCAGCAGACTGTGTTCCATTTTATAAGACTTACACACCATTCAGTTAACTATCCCCAATCCTTGTAAAAGAGCTCTTTTACTTCAAACAAACACAGCCCTGGCAGTGATTGCTGCTACAAGTGTCATGGACATATTCAAGCTCCATTTGGTCATAAACCTCCACTGCAGTTGGTTTCCTTCCCCTCATACTGGAAATAGAAACAGTCCTCTTATTGTTGGAAACCTTCCACTTTCCAGCTTGCATGTGCATGCAGGGGCACAAACTATCAGTTATTTTCTTGAGCTCAAACAGTTATTTTTCTCCCTACAATGTTTATTGATCCAATTTATTATTGAGCATGAATTAGTGCTTTCCTGAACCTCATTGGGCAAGTCACAGTCTGTCTCCTTTTGCACAGCACGCTTTCCATTTACCTCAGCTGCTCTATTTTGCACTTTTTCCCATGCTTAGTTTTTTTCTTGTGTAAGACTGACCAGGTCTTTGTGCAGTGCAGAGGACCGGCAATATTGTACATGGAACATTGACACTCAAGTTTGAGAGGATGGAGAGAAAGTGGCTGCCCTCACATTCTGTTCTCAGCTCTCACACTTTTGAATGATATCTCACTGCTGTTGCTTCTGTGAATGAGATGAGTCACTGAGATGTTTCTAAAACCCCCAGCCTTATCTTAGGCCCCAAACAGATTTTTTCACCTGCTGTTTCCCTTGAAATACTAAAACAGTGAGGAGTGCTCATATGCAGAAGTCTGTCTTTTGAAATCTGAAACAGGCCTTCACTTCAAAACTTGACACAGCAAATAGAGTTGAAAATCACAAAAGGTCATTCACTGCTTCACAGAAATTAGTGCAAGAGCCACTACATAAATCTAAGGAAATGCAGAGAGGAACTAGTGTCTTACTACTGAAAGATAATGGTTTTTTTGTATTTCAGTAATTTTAACTGAAGAAAACACAATGGTAAAACAGATCCCACATGTGGGATTTGGCTCATCATGGTGTCCCAGACACATCACGAGCAGTCAAATCACAGTAGTTCCAATGCAGGTGCCACAAAGGCATTAGTGAGGCTGTGGCAGCTCAAAGCCTGGTGGTAGCACACCCCGCTGGGTAAGAGGAGCCTCAGCTGTCCACAGTGCAGGTGTGGTGGCTCCAGTTATTATAGGTAAGAGCATGCAGCCAACAGGGCCAGGACATCCCTGCCTTCTGTATGTGTGCTTATGAAAAAACCCATTCATCTACAGGAGTGTACGTAGGAGAACAAACTCACCTGGTCACTCTCAACCAGAACTTCATTGTGCCACTGATTTCACTGGAGCAATGTCTGTTCATGCCCACTGAAAATTTGATCCAGAGTTAAAAACCTGAAGAAAAACAGTAGAGTGTTTTAGCCAGTGTTCTTATCCAAAATAAAAAAAAATCTTTTCATTCTAATTTGCTGCTTCTACTAGCTCTCTTTTGTGGACATACATATATCTCATTTGAGAGCACAGACTATTTCTGCTTTAAGATGTCTTGAAATAGTGTCTTCTTAACCATGTCTCATTACAAGGCAACCTTAAATTACAAATCAAATCCAAAGATCAAATTATTTAATTACATGCAATGAAAAAAATTGTTCATTAATATAAGGCTTGCAAATCAGAAAATATCTATGAAATATGTGGAATAAACAGCCGAGACAAACCAGCAGAGATGTCATAGTGATGGGAAAGAAACAAGTATGCACAAAAGAAAAAAATCTAGAAAGAGATTGCTATGTGCGACAGTAAAACATTCCTGTGTATTTTCCTCGTTTTGGCACACATTTTCTTTGTTGCCATGGCAATTATTGTAGTCTTTCTAGGCCTCCATTTCTGCACTATAAAATGCAGATAATATTTTTTACTGCATATGTTTCAATAATTCATTTGCAAACCACTTTTATGGGGATGGATGGTGTCACAAAACTGCAGATTGTTGTTAATTAGATGGCTTATTACATATTGGGTTAGATAACTGATGTCTTTTGACAGGTTATCTCTTCAGTCTTTATATTTTCTTTTGTAGCAGTATAAACTTAAACCATTGTAAATCTAAATGCATTGATTCTCACTAGGAAAGCAACTGAATTTTGAAAACCTGTTCTCAATTTTTTTCAGCATCTTCTCAATATTGGCTTTTCAGGAAGATACTGGCTGGCTTTAGGATTGTTCTAACAGCCACTTTATATGTAAAAAAATCCAGTAACAGCATTGCTTATTTGGATTTTCATGTTTATAGACCATTCTTCTCTTGCAATTCACTTTAACTGCTTCCAAAATTCTTACTGCTTTCCCTGCTGGGCATTGAGTTTTTCCTAACCACAAACATACCCGGTACTGCCAACCACTTAATTTTCAGAAATTCAAGTTTCAGCTGACTGACCTTGCAAACTGAACCTTGTGTCCTCTTATCAAGAAGGTGGTAAAACAGATTTTAGCCCTTTTACTCACTGAAGGGGATATTGCAGTTCTGTTTTCAAGATCCACTGAAGAGCAGACACAGTAATATTCTAGGAAACCCTGCTTTGAGCAGGGAGATTGGATTAATGACCTCCAGTGGTCCCTTCCAACATTACCCATTCTGTGATGCTGTGAAAATGCTTCAGTAGAACTGGATGCAGCTGAGAACTGATCTAATATTGGTGAGGCATTCCTTTTTTTCCTCTTTTTTTCCTTTCCTTATTTTACATATACTGAGACATATTTTACATATATTGAGACATATCAGCTACTCAGCTACTCAGCTGATACTACAGCTACTCAACCATGCTCTCATCTGAGAGAACTTTCAATCTAGATATTGATTCACAGAAGGACTCTACATTATGATGGAAAGTTCAAGCTCATGCAGAGTGCTTGACTAAGACTCATTTACAACAGAAGAGCTATCAATCATGTTCCCTAGGAACTGGGTAGGCCCCTTCTTCAGGTACTCATCTCTCTGGAGAAATGCCTTAAAAGAGCAAGGAAGCTCTTTTTGAGATGCTTCAAAGTTTTCAGGAGCACCAGAGGCATAAAACAAGCCTCATGCAAGGTGTTCCTCAACTGACTGCAGAGGTACAATAGGAACACAGCCCACAACAAAATGTTTTCTTTGTTTGGAGATAGACAATAGGCTGGCAGATTTTTCCAACAGATGTTAAAATTGAAATTAAGAATTGACAGGAATAAATAGAGACTTTGGGCAAAACCAGAAACTGTAGACAGGCTTCAGCTTTATGACTAATGCTGTGAGCTTCATGTATCAAGCATTTAGCATTGTATAACAGAGTGAATGCTTTGTTTTGCCTTATTACTGTCAAAATTTTCACTGGTATCATTGCCATTACTGGCCCCTTAACTTTCTGCTGCTCTAGAGCTGCTGACCATATCTTTGAAAGAATAGCTAAGATGCAGTGACTAAATGTGAAGATGAAATCATGATAACACCAGATGCAGAATGCAATAAACTGTTAGGCACAATTATGTCAGGAAGAAGGCATGGTTGAAGAGAATAGAAATCACTTGCACTAGTGATTTTGCATGATCACTGCACCTCTTCATTCATTGTAAACAAAACAAAATTAAATTTACTAATGATGCAACAGAATGCAGCTGTTGGAGATGGGATATGTTTTAATCTATGCTTCCTTTCATCTCAGTTAAAATTTTGAACATGGCCATTTAAAAGCAATTCTCCTATAATTTTGTGATAGTTCAAGTATTTCAGCTTTTTTCCAGAGGACAGCTGTGTTGTTACCGTGACAACTAATGTGTAGTAATGATGGATTTAGGTTTTAAAAATTAGCTACTAAAGTGTGTCAGAAAAGAGATGAATTAGCCTGAAGTGATTTCTGACAAACACTTGTCAGTGGGTTTATGATTGTCTTAGCAGATGGCAGTTTGGGAAGTTGGAGCTATCTCAGTGTGCTCCCTCCAGTGCCAGCTAGAGCAGAGACAGACACTTCAGTCTGGGCAACAGAAACCAGAATAAGGAATGCAGAGTACAATGGACTTGTGGATTTGGTTTTCTGGTGCTGATTTGGTTTTCTGCAATCTGCTTAGCAATTTGTGCATGATCACAATAGTCTTATTACATGCTCCTAATGACACAACATTTAACTACACACACACACTTACATGATAAAGCCAATTCTTGTTCTAACAGAATTCTTAAGATATTTGGGAATTATAAAAACATATTGAAGGCCTTTCAGGAAAAAAAATGTTTCAGACAAAATACATGTCTTCTGTTCAGTACAGCAGGTACTGGGGTACATTCTAAGGTCTGTGGTTTATAAAACAATAGAATATGTGACCCAGTGATCCCCAACAACTGCAATCTATTTAATTAACAGAACAGCTTGTATCAAAAAAGCAGCTTTTTTTTTTTCCTTCAAAAACATATTTTGGTTATTTAGTGAAATGCTTTAATTCAAAAATGACAATGAAAATATTCATTTTTACCCATATACACTACCTTTAAATTATACCCAAATAAATAAATAAATAAATAAATATTAAGTAGTGTAAAACAAAGTATTATTTTTCTCTTTAAAAAAAACCCTTTCATTTTATCCAAACCAATTTCCTCTCTGGTGGCCCTTTAATTAGCTGCAAATCTTACCCTTCAAAACCAGACCCCTATTTATTTAAAAATAAAAATGATAGATCTTAAAAGTATTTGAAGCCACTGCATTTCTTTCCTTTGTACATATCCCCACCCTGGAAGACTGTCTATAATGTAGAATACATTCCACTGAGATAGAAAATGGATCTTGGCCAGCTAAAAAGAAAACAAAATTAAATTAAATTAAATTAAATTAAATTAAATTAAATAATTTCCAAGTTCTTAATGTTGTTTTTATGCTCTTTTTTTAGATAAACCTTTTTGTTGGGAGCAAAGCAAAGCACTGTGTGCTGATGAGAATCCATTGCTCTGTCTGTACGGTCGGGCTTCTTCACAAACTAACTAGAGATTGTCCTTAAAACAGGACTGCTGCTAATCAGCTCTCTCCCTTGCCAGCTTCCCTCCTTGCTTTCCAACACAGAAAAAAATTATATTTTATTGCTTTTTCTTTTACTACATCCTTTTAGACTCCCTCCTCTGATACCCTTGTTCTCTGAATAGGATACCTGTCATGCTGTTTGAAATAAAGGGCAACTTAAACGCAAAGAGTATTCCTGACATAGAAAGCTCAGACCCATACATGGCAGGACAGTGTCACTGGAACAAAACTTGGGGGAAGCAAACAATAAAAATCCAGTTAAAGCTGCATTAAAGCATAGGCAGTAGAGGGTGGCCTAATTCCCACAGCTCCCAGGCACTATTGCTGTGGTGCACTCAGCACCTGTTCCAGGAGCTGGTGTCACATGGAAGCATGGATGTGCTCAGGTGGGTGGGAAGTGCCTGGCAGTGTGGTATTCCCAGGGGATGACAACAATTTCTGTGTGTTCATGACAGTGCTGATGAATAAAGGCTGACTGACTTTGTTCATGCTCACCTCCTATCTCATCTGTAACATATTAAATATGCAGCCTCCTGCTAGACAGATAAAACTCCACTATTCCAAATCTTGTTCATAAAAAGCATCTTTTACTAACACCCTTCTCTTGGTATCAAGCATTCTGCAGCACTTGTAACCACACCCCTGGCATGTGCTCATCACTGACTTTTTCATCCCAGATTCCCTCCATTCATTAACTCCATTCCAAGTACAAAAATGCAGAGGTTCCCATGTTGTCAGTGGCAACAATACATCAGTCATCACTACCACAGCACCCTGCATGACACACCAGCTCCTGTTTTCCTGCTGAAGTCTGGAGGAGTGAGCAGGCACTGAAATACAGCAGACGACCTGAAAAGCCTTCACAGGAATACCATCAATATGCTTCTAACAAATGTGCCCAGTGAGAGATCCTGCTTTTGACAAGGCAGCAGACAGACTACTCTCAAAAGCTGCCAAGAAATGGCACAGTCCTCATTCCCCACATCACAAAAAGGTGTTGCTGTCCAGGAATTAACACTGGTACTGAGCCAGATCTTTCACCTCTGAGAAGATAAGGCTGAGAGGGGCAGGGAGAGACAATGTTTTTGTTCAGAGCTCTGCTACTGATAACAGGAAGATAACAGCAAGTGGTTTTCTCTAACTATCAAACAAACCTGGTCCAAATGGGAATATCCCATGTTTACATACCTTTACTTTCTATGTGCCTCATCCATCCTGATCTGTAGTAAATTCCTTGAGCTTATCAAACATTATTCTTTATAGAACTCTGCTAATACCAACACACAGCCTGGCTTTTCAAAGTATATAATAGGTGAAAATGAAATGTCCCAGATATTGCAGTGGAAAGATTGAAAGGAGTTACTGCACTCATCACTTGTCCAATTAGCCTGGGAAAAACAACTTGTCACAACTCCTTGCCAGAATTGATACATACTTGGGAATGATAAAAACCAGTAGCTCTTAATAAAAGGGCAGGACCAAATCTGGTTATTTTCAGTGTTAATCACACTTACACTGAGCTGTTGTACTGCATGAGAACCAAAACATCCTCCAGAAACTTGCATAGCCAGGACAAAACTCAAAGATAAAGCATAAAAGTAGGGGCTGAAAGACCAAAACAGTAGCAGAAATCCCAGCAAAAGCAGTGAGTTTTAAGAGAGGACAGAAAATGTATTTGAGGTGTGTCTGTACCTATGCATATAAACATGCAGAGAGAAACCTTACTCAGTCTAGGAAAAGACAGCATGAAATCAGTAATAGAGCAGATTATAGCTGCACCCAAAAAATGCACAAGTGATACAAAACCCCTCTCCTAGGTACTAGAAGGGAAAGTACAGCAAATATTTTACCTGTGACTAGAAAAGGGACTGACTTCTAGTGAAATCAGGTTAGCCTAAATACCGTAGATATATGGGATGTTCTTATACTTTCCTCATTATGTTATTCATTTAAGCTTTCTGAGGCCCTGGTTACAAATAACATCATATCATATCATATCATATCATATCATATCATATCATATCATATCATATCATCTTACTCTAAAGTAAGAAAGCTCAGCCTTGCACCACTGCTCTCTTCTAAAGCATCTCCCCCCAAAGCAGCTACTCAGCATGGCCCTTGTTGCAGGCTTAACACCCTTAACAGTTACTGCAGAGCCATGAACTGTAACTGAGAATTCCTGCTCAGAAACAGGAAACCTTGCCCAAATTATTTGTTTGCATAGTTTGTTGGGATCCTGGTCTCATATGGTTATCTGGGGATAGAAGCAGATCCTTCAAAACATGACGGTTTTGTTGCAACCAAAACAGATGGAGACACACAGCCTACTGAAGCAGCAGCTGGAAAAGGCAGCTGGTTCATTTGAAGCAGGCAGCAGCTCTGCTGGGTTTAGGTAGTCCTGTTAGCAAACTGGAACTGGAGTGGAGACTGCTCAGGATGTGGTGATGAATGTCCTATTCTGCTGCCTCTGCAGCTGAGAAAAACACAGGCTGTTCAGGGAGCATCCCTCCTGACACTGGCTTAGGAGCAAAGTCTGTACAAGATTCTGAGTAAGAAAATGAAGCTGCTAACAGCATATCAAATTGTGATAGCTAGTTAAAGCAAAGACTATAGCCATAGAGAACAAAACAACCCTTATTTTCTTAGTTTCATGTCACAGATGACTATGTAGAAAAATATTTTAAGATTACACCTTCTGGTTGGTTTTATACCACTGACCTGCTGATTGCCAAGAATCCCATCCATTGTGCATCTCTGCTTCTATGAAAAGTTCCTGTGCAGCCACAACCTCTGCATGATCACTAAAGAAGAGAATCCTAGGAGGGAAAAAACCAACAAAGCCCAACAAACCAAAAGGTGCTGAAGAGACACACAGGCAACTTCCACAGACATTGATGTATTTCATAGGAAGGCAATGGGAGCTTTTTCTTATGGAATAGATTCTTCTTAGCCAATAACCTCTTATTGTTTAAGAGTTCCCATTAGGGCTGGACTCAAAAGGGTTGTCACAGCCTGAAAAGATGCATCAGAGCTTGATTCTAACTGTAAGGAGCCCTTGAAAACCTACACAGGTGAAGAGAAAAATGCCAAAAATATCTATCATTAGTAACTGTACTATCATTTTCATTTACCATAGTGCCACCTCTCAGAAAAACCAGCATGGATCAGTCATGATCAGTGTAGGGGCTAATACCTTTGAGCATTTGAGAAATGTTACACCCTTTTCACCTTAAAATTTTCAAAAAAATTCTTCACCCTGTCCATGGAATAAATAAAGCTATTGCTGCATCAGAGAAAATCTGAAGATTGATCTGGTGGAAGAAAACTCATTAATCTCTATGATGAGATGACAAGTTCACCACCTAGCTAGAAGCACAGCACCTGTGTTTCTACTTCATTTCAATTATATTCTTTATACAAATAATAAAACTGAACTCATCATCAAAGGATGAGTATCAAATTTTAATACAGCAGATTTTTTATTTTCCCTCTTACAAGCAAGATGAAAAATTAATTTGATGAATCTATACTATGTCCCATCAAACAGACATGCATGAGTGAGTATTCACAGGAACTTCAGGCATCTAAGTCAAGTTCCAGTGTTCAAAGCCAAGGTCACTCTGGATAGTCTTTGGGAAGCACAGACTCCAAACGTTGGTGTCTTGATTAATGCTGGCAGGCAACTACTTTACAAACTCAGCAGAATCTGGTTAATTTACACCAATACCCCTGCAGAGCAACAAATGAAGACATGTAATTCACTTAAAATTAAGACTGGGATGTGAAGCCGCATGAAAAAATGCAGAAGAGTCTCATTGATTTCTATAAATCCCAGATCAGTTTCTTCTTCTGACCATCTCTTAAATATTTCAGGACCAAACAAATATTCCACTGAAATCTGTATTTTGACTCTCTTTGACAGCATACATGGGTTGTTGTGGTGACAGTTTGAAAGCTACAAAAATGCAGAGCGATGTCAGAAGCTGGTTTTTTATTAGTCAGACATAATACACATACATTGAAATCCTTGAATTTCTTGGTTGAAAGGTCAAAACTTTAGTGAAAGGCTTAGGGAGAAAACATGAATTTTTTTTATGAACAGGATGAGGTCACTTGTAACATGGAAGGAAGTATAAATGAAATCACAAGTTATATCAAAATGCTAATAATATTAACAGCTGAAGGAAGATAAAAGGGATGGAATTCCCATTCCTGAACTGGTACTGACAGCTGGTTCAATGACTATAAAATACAGTGCAAATCTAAAGGCATGACAATCCCCCTGACAATAATTACCAGGTGTTAGCAAGAAAAGGGCATTTTTATTATTACAGATGTACCTAGCAGAAATATTATTACCCATTAAAATCCCCTATTATTCTGCTGTCAGTTACCATCTGTTAATGAAGTCTTCATGATCTGACAGCTCATTCTTTAATTGTCATCCTGTGCCAGTCTCTGGTTCCCAGCCACACTGTGAGCAGAGCCTTCACATATTACACACATATCATGTGCTGAGTTTTCCAGGCTTTCACCTCTGACATCATCTTTATCTCCTCCCTAGGTGACATCCTCCTATACAGCCAGCCCATGGCTTCAGAGAATTGTTTGTAGACTGGTAAGTTACAGACTTCTGTGCTATTCTGACAGTGTGGAAGAGTATCCTTATGATCAAGCATTTCTTTCATTTATAATTCTGAAGTTGGCAAGTCTCCTGTGAGACACGTCTACTCGAACATTTGTCATTAAGAGGTATTTAATGCTAATTATCCTGCTATTCCTTTACTCTCTCTCAAGAGTAGTTTTTTAGTTTCCATAGATACCAGCTCTGTAGCTCTGTTAAACAGTACCCTTTCACAAAGTTGTATTTTTTTCCCCTCAAGAAGAAACACCTAGAAACCTGTACAACTACATTTATGTTGTAACACCTCCTATGCCTCTCAGATGCTCCTCTCCCCATGTGATATTCCCACCACTACACAGAGTCAGGAGCTTCGGGTGTCACACTGTATGTGGCATTTTAAAAAAAGGTCCACAAAAACTAGCCAAATGAAAACTCTCAAAGAAACAGACTTTAATTACTTCTCTTCTCAATTTTAGATGGCAAAATCTCCTTTGCAATGAGTCGTGTATATGCTGGAATTCTACAACTAGAGCACTCTCCTGGGGAATAAAAAAAAGGCCAGGGGTTATTCATCAAAAACCAAAGCACATGTCCAAATAAACAGGTTGCAATTCCCTCTTCTCCCTGCAATAGCTGTCACTGCAGCACCTCTAGAGATGTGGGGGAACTCAAGTTCAGTTTTCTCCTCAGTCTTTCAGCTTCCATCCTGAACACGTGAATGAAGAGAGGACTAAATGGTTCTACCTCTGCCACATCACAGAAGGAAACATGAGCCTAAGATATGTTGCAATATAACCAAATTTCACCTATGTAACTCAAACACTTTGCCTTTTTGGCTTTGAATGGTCTGACATCAGGCCAGGTCTGTGCACTGCTTTCCAACTCAAATGGCTAATTCTGATAATCTCTTTTTAATTTCAGAACATGTTTCTGATATCCTTTTCTCCAACACACCAGGTATCTCAGTTTATCACCTTATGAATGTTTTCAGAATTGATGGTCATTTATTATTTAATCTTGCATTGTCCTGCTAGATGCAGGCTGCTCTCAACAGCAGACCCCTAATTATGTTCCCCTTTGATGCATGCATTCATCATCTGGCTCTGGTTATGATCAAGGCAGAGATTGTGAAAACCACGGGCTAACATAAGAACATCCAAACAGATCAGGCCTTAAATCCTGTCTCCTACAGAAAGCTTTGCTGGGAAAAGAGCATGAAAACAAAGCAATCACATAATGAAACTTCCCCAGAACACCCTCCTAGTCTCCAAGGATTGGCAGCACAGGCAATTCTTGAGAATGAAGTTGCAGGTTTGTGTTTAATTACCCTCAATGGATGAATTATGGTCAGAATTTACATGAACTTTCAGTACCCACTATGCCCAGGGACTTCTGATACAATGATAAAATGCATGTTTAGAGATGCTGGGGAGAATATTATAAATCTGTGCTTATTATCAGCTTGCTATGGAAATACCTTCCTGGCTGGGGCCAGGGGAGATACAGAGGGCAGATGTGCTTCCAGCTTATTCCTGGGGAATGCTGGACCAGGAGGAGACACAGAAAGCAGCCATGCCTCCCACTTATTCCTGGGGAATGCCATCTCCTGGTGGAAAAGAAGGTGTTGTGCAAATACATTCAAATGGTAGAAACACCGTTGCCTAGAACTTGAGTATCACTCTGGCTAGAATTGCCAGATTAGCAAGATTGTGTATTTGGACATTATCAGTGCAAATGAAAGAGGTGACAAGCCAGGGGAAACGGAACTTTTCCAAGGATTAAGGAAGAAGGAACTAAAAATGTCAAATAAGCCACAGTCTGGGTACCTCTGATTTTTGCAATGCTCTCATCACCAATACATTGTTAAGAGATATTTTGGAAGTCTGTCCAGCTCTCACTGAGTGTAACCAGAGAACATTTGGTGCTCTGTAATGTACTTGCAGCCAAAACTGTGATGACATCCTTTGATGCTGGCAACATAAATGAAATTGCCTAAGTGAAATACTGATGCATGAAGTATCCAGGATGGGAAGCACAGCAATGCCACACATGCCAGACTGCTGCACTGGTAATACAGGGTACCAGGAATAACAGGTGAAACTGGTGAATGAATCCAGAAGGAGCAAAAGGAAATAAAGCTATTTGTAGTGCCTATGTTTTGTTACCATCCTTCTCAGTGATAGTAAAATTCTGGTGCAAATTGCCTATGGGATGACTATTTCTACTCATTGCAGCCTAATTATCCATGTCCTGAGTTAAATCATATTTCAAATCGCTCATCTGTATTCATCAAAATCACAAGTCCTATTTCTTGACAAATTTTTATAAGACAATAAAGCCAGACACCAAGGGGGTCCCAGGCTTGTGATATTTGGTTGAATTCCCACGGAATGGGACATGGCAATCATGGCCTCCCCCGAAGTGCACAACACAGAGCAGACCCCAATCACTGCAGGCTGGCTCTTCTTACCTCCCTGATTCTGCCTCTCTTCCACGTGCGAGCACAACAGGGTTTCATTAAGCAGCAAGTCACACTAGAAGAGGATGGAAACCAGTTTCTTGATGTCTGAGCAGGTGATAATGCCTCTCACACCAAAAGGGCTGCAGTCTGCTTTTTTTGTGCTAGAGCCATTCCCTTCCAAGGGCCTTAAAAGTGGGCTGGGATAACTCCAATCAGCTGCTGCTACTGACACCTTCACCAAGATCCCTATCCCACAGCCACATCATTCACAGGACTAAGTTCTAGGGGATGTTTCCTTACCAAGGAAAATACCTCTTTAGTAAATGGTAGGTAACATTGTGTACTCTGAAGCAGATGCCTTTCCACTGGCACACATCAAACAGTTGACTTTTCTCTGCATGTGTGGGAACAGGTAGAAAATGTGAACGGTATCATATGCAGGAAGACTTCTACAAAACATTAAAAAAAGATGAAGGGAATCAGTATGCAAGCAAAACCCTGGCTGGCAAAGGGTATAAGACTAATAAGAAATGCTCATGGCAGAATTTAGTTTTTGCCATTCATTTAACTAGGATCAGCTCCAACAGCAGGATTTGATTTCCCAGGTGATAAAGCCTTATATGCATTTTCTCAGAGAGTCTAAAAGTCATTCTTTTTTCCCGGCCAAAATACCAATCACTTCTAGCAAGAGGATAGTTGACAACAACCTCTAAATACTAAATGGGGCTATTAACAAGCAAATACTTCGTCAAGATTTGCAAAACTACTAATGTATAGTTCCTTTTAAAGAAGTGAAGGTTCCAGCTATAGCATCCCACTCTTGAAATCTGCAATAATTGCCCTTCAGTTCACTACAGAGCAAAGCTTCAGTAAAGCTTTGGCACCACAGAGCTTGTGGCATACTGAGAAAACTGCCCTGCATGTGAAATCTTAGGACTGAAAGGAAGTATCTCTGTAAAGAACAAGAAGAACATTATGTACACTGTGCTATTTGGCAAAAGGCACAATGATTTAGCCTTGGGTTCAGATTCAAGCAAAGACCCAATGTAAATGTATTTATTACCTTACTTAACTGTCTGCAAAGAAGATACCTGCTGAGGAGGTCTTCAGCACCCTGTGGCCCAACAGGCTCTACAGCCAGCTGGAGTGTAACCCCCCCTCCACGTGGTTTCCCAAGACTTTTTGGAAGCTGATTTTGGCCTGTTCTGGGAAAAGTGTTAATCTGTCTGCAGTGTGGGAAAATCATTCTGGTTTTCTGTCATTGCTCTGGATATATTCACCCACATATGCTCGAGTCATGGGAAATGGCATTATTCAGACAGCTCTCAGAAATTACTGAAGGATGTCTTTGGAAGTGAAAACACTTATCAGGAAATCACAGGAAACAAAAGTTAAAACTTCAGAACACATCAGTGTTGATATGACTTGGAAAAGAACACTACATTTTTAATTATTTTCTTGGGCTATTGTCATTCCTCTTTACTAACTCTAATAATTTATGTTTCTTGCTCTGAGGATTAGAGAAAGATAAAGAACAAAATACGTTTTCAGAAAAAGACAGTAGCTCAAAGGACATAAAAAATGCTTTTTCAGAGTAAAAGAAAATGCTTGAAGTCTGGATTTTAAAACCTGCTGTTCTGAGAGTGCTACCCACCTAATGCACACTTGGTCTCTGGACAGCACTAGCACTTCTTCAGCAAGAAGTCTCCAAAATGCAGAGTTATGGACTGATGGTTCATGTTCTTAGGAACAGAGTTTTGTTAAGACATCACCCTTGACAAAGCAGCAATAATAAATGAGCATTAAAAGGCAATAAAGGTAACTATGGGACTTACTGAGAATCTCAAAATCTGCCAGGAGGTAAAACACTACAAAAGCTACTTCACATAAAGAACACAAGTTTACATGCTGCAAACTCACTGAGCTACTATAAAATTACTTTACATTAGAGGAGTTAAAGAGTATAGCAATTATTCATGAAAGAATAAATTCTCCCATGTTTTCCTGGTGCTTGAGATATTTATTTTTTCTCTTTTGAATCTCTTGGCTGACTCTTTATCTTTTATATACCACAACACAATCAGAGAGCAATAAATATCACAAACTTGATCTTGTCCAAACTGAAGTGAATGGAAAACTGCCCAATTGAGCTCAAAGGGCAGAGAAAATGAGTCCCCAAACTAGAGGTTAATAAAAATCACTGTGGTAACAAGCTTCATTGCTCCTTTCACTTTTGTTTTGCATGGCTTTACTTATTTGCTTTAGGGAGATAATGATGTGGGGGCATGTAAAAAGAGTATTTTGCTCACACACGCTAGATATGCAGATGCCATTTCTGTCTATGGACTGACCGTATCATAAGCAGTGTAAATTGCAAAATATCCTCAGTAGAGTTCCTGATTTACAGGGATTAACTGGCCTGGAATTTGTACTTCTAGCATTGAAAAAGGCTTGATCTTTTCCCCTGAGTAGAAGGCCGGTCCACTGTTACCCTGAGAACACATGCTCCAACCCAGACAAATAACAGAGAAGTTATTCAGCTGCTCTTGTCTTACCTGATGCCCATTGGAATAGTTCTCTTTAGAAAGCTGCTGTAACTGCTTCTAAACTTAGTTCAAACTGCTGATTTATGCAAATCTTTTATAAAAGAGGAGTTTACCACATGTGAAACACTGGCTGAATTAAGGGAAGATTATGCATTGGTACTGAGCAAGTTCTGTTGTCTTTTAGTGATAAAGGGGCCCTACCGAAGGCAGCAAATCCCAAAGTGCTTACAGCCTCCAGGGAACTCTCATGGAAAGGGAGGCAAAGCCCATCTCTTAATGGCCACGTATTTTAGGGCAGATGAAGATCCAGTGGGTCAAATCAGGAGAGTAGAGGTAAAGCTGTATTTCTTCTTCTGAATTACCCTTCAAGTCAACAAACCTCAGCAGTCTGAGCAGCTCTTTCAGGGGTCACTGTGTCCCCCTCGTGCTCCCCAGGCCGCCTAAGCCATCTTGCCAGCGGCTGAGGGAGGCCCTGGCCCTTTCCTGGCTGCTCCTGGGTTCAGTTTTTGCAACACATCTGCCTTCTGTAGTAAAACTGGCTGACATTACTGCTACAATGCACTTTAAACACTGTCCAAGTCCACTTTTTAAAAAAGAGACGTCTCAGAAATACCTCATTCCAGCAAATTTTGTGAAAACGAGTCGCCAGGCAGAGCACTGAGCCCTTGTTAGCGCTGCCACGGAGGGGAAGGCTGAGGCAGCCGCAGGCAGAGCTCAGCAGAGGCAGAGGATGGATCCCCTGAGGGCGAGAGGGCAGAGCCCGCCCGGACTGGCAGAGAGCAGAGACCATCTGAGAGCCCCACGGGCCACGGGGACGAGCTGAGGTAGGGCGTAGGAAATGAGTCACAGGAACAAGGCAGGCAACCGCGACTTCCCCGGCAGCAGCTGCGAACGGACTGGGAGAGACCGGGACAGACGCTGGGAGCGTCAGGGCCAGGCACGGGGCGCTCCCGCCGAGCCCCACAGCCCCGGGCTTCAGCCGCGGGCAGGAGTTTAGCGGCGCAGGCCCCTCCCCGAGCGCCGCCACCGGACTCCGGAAAGTTTTGCCGACGCGGCGCCGTCCCCAGCAGCGGGTGGCTCGGGCTGGGCTGGGCTGGGCTGGGCAGGGCAGGGCAGAACCGCCCGGCCCCTCGCTCCGCCCGGCGGGCCTGAGCGGGGCGGGGCGGTGCTACAGCCGAGAGCCAGGTCCGGGTAGCTGCGCGGGCTCTCCGCCGGCACCATGGGCTGGGACGGGCTGTGGCTCAACCTGTCCGGCAGCGCCTGTGCGGCGGGAGGGCCCTTCCCCGCCGGCACCGCCGCGCTGCTGGCCGCGCTCATGGGGCTGCTGGTGCTGGCCACGGTGCTGGGCAATGCCCTGGTCATTCTGGCGTTCGTGGTGGACCGGAGCCTCCGCACGCAGGGAAACTTCTTCTTCCTGAACCTGGCCGTCGCCGACCTGCTAGTGGGTGAGTGCCGGGGCGCCGCGGGAAGGGGGCTGCGCTCCGCCCGTGTCACCGCCGAGCTCTGTCCGCAGGCGGCTTCTGCATCCCCCTCTACATCCCCTACGTACTGACGGGCGAGTGGAGGCTCGGCAGGGGCTTGTGTAAGCTGTGGCTGGTCATGGACTACCTGGTGTGCACCGCCTCCGTCTTCAACATCGTCCTGATCAGCTTCGACAGGTTCATCTGCGTCACCAGAGCGGTAAGGGCTGAGCAAGGGGTGCCAGCGGGGGCGGTAGCGGCTCCAGGGATGCCCTTCCAGGCAGGGTGGTTTGCTTAGGTCGCCTGGCTTTCAACGCCCTTGACCCTCTCTCAAACAGCACATGAGACAGGGGTGATCGAGGAGCTCCCCTCAGTCCTGAAAATAGTTCTGGGAGTGATCGGCTTTGCCAGAAAATGCATTTCCTTCTCACTTTTAGACTGGGAGAAGTACTCTACCTCTACTCTACTCTACAGGCAGAGGCTGTGTCTGCAGAGGGAACAAGGTGTACTTATTTCCTCCCCAACTGCGTCTCGACTAAGCTTTAAAAGTATTACCCAGCTGAACCAGATCTGCTCCCTCAGGACACGGCCGTGCCCCTGTTGGCAGCTGATAGCCCACGGCAGCCCAGCCACAGCCCGGCCGTGGCACAAGGCACAGACCTCCTTGCAGTGGGTATCAAACTGTCAGGGGAATGCCATGTGTACAGCCGTGTATGGGTCAAAAGTGGCAGATTATAAATTAACATCTTTCAGAGGATGCAAATGCTATTTTGATGTAAGAGACACAGAAATAGCTCAAGCCATGCCTGCAGCATGCCAGTTATTAAGAAAGGAAGATTAGACTTTGCACTTCATTTTCACCTAGACCATAATGCCTAAAAGTATTTTGGATGATGTCAAAATAACATATTTTACCTGTTAATAGGTTTCACACTTCTACACACACTTCCTGATTATGTTCCACCCACATTTTCTTAAAATGCGCATTTAGTTTCGTTGCTCATTGTATATCACAAACAGTACAAAGAGGCTGGAGAATCAATTCAGCAGTTAAATGCACCTTGGTGTTTTACCAACTTCTTTTCAAAGAGGGAGAAATGAACAGATTAATTCTTAAACAGTCAACACTCAGAATTCCTTTATTGTCTAGGTTCTGAATTAGCCATGAATTTTTCTTTCATAAACCAGTCTCTCATGACTATGCACATAGTATAAATATATAAACTAGATGGTTTAAGAAACAGAAATGGAAACTGGTCATAATAAATGAAAAAAATCATCCACGTTAAAATACTTCAAATTAATCCCTCATATAAAAATCCCTCCCCCAGCAAGAGTACAGAAAATGACTGTTGGGTTAGGGCAATATGAGAACATATGAACAGGAATATCTGAAGTTCCAAATTATTCTCCATCTCAATGAATATGGTAACTTCCTCCAAGACTGCTCCTGAAATCACTTGGATTTTTGTTAAGGACTCCAAAATCAGACCCAATTCAGACACACTCAGGTTTCCTCAGCTTTGTGGCTCCTCTACCAGAACAGCACTGGCTGTGGAGATCAAGGCCCACAGATGGGGGCAGTAAATATGAATCCTGTACAGAATTTCAGGCTGAGGATTTCATATTCCAAACACTGTGCGACAACACTGTGGAGATGTGAAGGGTGAATTCCAAGCCACT
The DNA here is from genome assembly GCF_041296385.1 of Aphelocoma coerulescens. Classification (NCBI taxonomy): domain Eukaryota; kingdom Metazoa; phylum Chordata; class Aves; order Passeriformes; family Corvidae; genus Aphelocoma; species Aphelocoma coerulescens. The sequence continues at coordinate 14,192,509 of NC_091025.1, read as the reverse complement.
GCTTGAGTCCAGTACCCCAGGGAATCAGAACAGAGAAGCAGGCGATCATGACTAAGATTCTGATGAATGCTGTTGCTCATATGGCTTACTGACTCAGTATTACTGACACACTTATTGTTTTTGCACCTTAGCTTCTCTATTTTCCAAATAATGGAAGTCAGTTATTCTTCTGTAAAGTACTTTGCAGACCACAACTCCATCTATACACCTTAACTGCAAATAGCTATACTGCAAGTACTTCATGAAAGAATGAAATTAAGTACATCAAACAGAAAAAGATGTTGTATATTAAAAATTTTTTGTGTGATTTTCGCATTAAGAAAAAAAGTCTCTCTACAAAGTAGAAAGAAAAAAACTTGCATGATGTTCTGTGAATTCAAACCGTTTTACGTATTTCAAATGATTTTAAAAGTCCAAATAAAGGGTCACTTTTCCAACCATCCTGTAAACAGGTATCACAGGTAATGCAATTAAATATAAAGCAACTGGTGACAACCAATTCTAGGAAGAGCAGTGGTTATTTGCTTTGAAGGAGACTTGGTTTGCTAGCTTTTAACATCTGAGCGCCACTCTCAGAACTTACTCAGTCACCTTGATAAGGTTTCTTGGAAGGCATATTTCAGAAATAACTTTTCTGTGCTACCAGTAAGCTTGGTACAACCCTCATCCCAAAACCAGTCTCTCACCAACCCTCACAAGTGACTGAGGGCCATGTTCCAAAGCAGCCACATAACTTTTTGAGATGCGTGTAATGTATGTGACTTTTGTCCCTCAGGTCAGCTACAGGGCTCAGCAAGGGATGACCAGAAATGCAGGACTGAAGATGATGACGGTATGGATTGCTGCTTTTCTCCTCTATGGGCCAGCCATTCTCAGCTGGGAGCACATTGCACAAAAGAGCATTCTCCCTGAGGGAGAATGTCATGCAGAATTCTTCTACAATTGGTATTTCCTAATGATTGCCTCTACTATTGAATTCTTTACACCTTTCATCACTGTTATGTACTTTAACTTAAGCATTTACCTCAACATCAGGAAACGCACATTGCTCAGAAATGAAAACCTCTCACCTGCTCAAGAGGACTGTGAAATGCATTTCCAGGGGGGAAAAAGGGAACACACTATATTTTTTGTAAAACCAGCTAACAGAGACAAACGTGAGAAGAGAGCAAGCAGCCTTCTTCCCCCAAGAAACACTCCAAGGCTTCAGGCCTCAGCTGAGCTTGGCAATCAGCCATCAAATCTCAATGTCAGTCATGACCTTCCACCCCTCCAGGTGGATGTAAAGACCAGGCATCCCACAAATGGCTTCTTCAAAGCAACAGAAAGCCTTTGCCACCCCAGCAGCAAAGTAGACACTGCTAATACTATGGCAAACAGATTTAGACTTTCCCGGGATAAAAGAGTAGCAAAGTCTTTAGCTGTTATTGTCTGTGTGTTTGGGTTGTGCTGGGCTCCATACACACTCCTGATGATCATCAGGGCAGCCTGCCATGGGCACTGTGTGCACTATTCCCTCTATGAGATCTCATTCTGGCTTCTGTGGGTGAACTCGGCCATTAACCCCGTTCTCTACCCACTGTGTCACATGAGCTTTAGGAAAGCCTTCATAAAACTCCTGTGTCCACGAAAGGCCAAAATTCATCCTGACATTTTGATGTGAAAAGTAGGCAGGCTGACAATAGTACATCTTGTATTTTTGTGGGAGCACCAAAAAGCAAGTATTGCAATACCTGCAAATGTTTATGGAATACTGGTAAGTAGGCACAAATGTAGATATTTATGAATATTTAAAAATACAATCATCCACATAGCTGGAAAAGTCACAGCAATTAAAAGAAAGGTCATTTCTTAAAGCTCTTTGGGAAAAGTAACACCAACAGCGTATTTTCTGGTAATGGGGCACTAGTGTTGAAGTGCTGAAAACAAAACATTAACTTTCATTGCTAATAATTAGAGTTCAGGCTCTGTCACGTTTAATAACTGTAAGTATTACTGGGATTTCATAAAGCATTTATCTTGGATCTGCTACATCTTATCCCAAACCCACTCTAAGACACCAAGAGTCTCAGTTAAGTCTAGGATGCTTTCCCCTCCCCACTTAGTGGCAAGCCAGACAAGACATGACCAAGGAAAAAAAGTAAATACAAGAAAAGCATGAGAGAGGAGGCAGCACAACAGTGATGTTACCAGAAAAGCTAAGCAACTGTAGCAGGTAAGGGAGAACTGTTTTGAGTGAAAAAGGTGATGGAGACAAAAGAGAGTGGAATATTTAGTTGAAAAAAAGTCCAGGAACAGAAGTATAAAAGGGTTTTGAGCTTTGTAATAGGAGATACAAGAACTGGTAATTTATCCACTAGAAGAGTTTCACTAGGCATTAGCAGTGACTTCCTGCCCCCCACCAGGATCCTGCATGGGCAGGAATCTACTGAAGTCAAAACTCCTTATAGGGCTGAAGGTATTACTCAATGTTTTGCTGTACAGATAGAGTAAGCCTAAGTAGTGTATGAGATCCATGACAGAGCTTTAGGTAAACTTCCAGGAATTTTTAAAACATTTACAGTCGAACTTTTACTGCTTCCAGCTAGGTAAAAATAAAAAAGTGTTGTTTTCCCCTGCTCCCGCCCATTGAATCTTTCCATCCAGCAAGTCATTAGTGGTCAAGAAAGTATCACTTGAAGTGTTTAGCTGTTTCCCAGGTTATGCATCATAACTGGCACGACTCAAAGTCTGTTACAATTTACAGCCTTGCTACTGCCCAAGAGTGTTTCTGCTATTGTGCTGTCCACAGGAGCAGCTCACACAAACTGATCCTGAGTTTGGAGTATATTTGTCCCACAAGGTGTCACATCGAGCATCACTAATGATACAAGTTTGTTCCACCATCACGAGCACTAACTGCATAACCTAACAGATGCTTTCCTTTGCTGACAAGTGATAGTTACTGAACAGCTCTAGTTGTCTATTGCCACAGTCAAAATGCATGGTAATACAACTGATCTTAAAGTCTACAGGCAGTATTTTAAATTGTTTACTTTGTAAACTTTCAATAAAAGTAATTAAGAGCTGTGGAAGAGTCGTAACTGTGTAGCCCTAACAAGTGGGAGAGGGGGAAAAAGCACCAGTCTACAACATTTGGGTGACTGCAGTTAAAACAGCAAAACTGATTTCAAAAGACACTTCCTAAGTTACAAGGACTGACACTGAGGACTAAACAAACATGGTTAGCAAATACTGTAAACCAGGAAGGCAGATCCCTACACTATGAATGTATCCACATGAACATCATCATCACATTCTCCTATGGATGTGCTATAACAAAACAGCTTAACAGTTCTACAAGGAACAGCATCAACAGATACAGAGGAACGTTAAGATTTTTGAATTAGCATTAATTATATCCCTGGGGAAGTAAAGCCTTTAAATTATCTCCCCATTCATTCCTCCTCCCCTCCAAACCAGACTATTCATTAGTATATTAATGATCTAATTGTTGTCTACTCTGCAGTTTTTTCCTAGGATTGTATTTGCCTTTTTCAGAAAACAGGTAGCACTAAATTATTGAACAGTCCCACCAAAGTCAAATTTACTATCCAATCAAGCCAGGACACATTTTCAGAAAACAGTGGTCACTCAAAGAGTAATGGAATTCAGTCAGTTATCTTTAGAACACCACATTCAGTAAAGGCAAACCAGACAGGTCAAAACTTTCAGCAACTGGCATTAACCCATGGACTGGACCAGTTTCACAAGAGCTGCCACTGGCCATGCTCTACTGCTCAGTTTCCTACAGCATTGTCATTTCATTGGCACTCAACTCTCTGGCACACAATCCAGTAGGATTCTTCCTCACTCCAGGTATGTCATAAAAGCATTCTGAAATGTGAGCACACATCACCTCAGCATCGTGGAGAAGCACTGGGTTTGGATCACAAACTCCTACGTTAGAAATGCCAGCAGCCGCCCAGCTCGGCGGGGTTAACTATGCCTTGATTTTCTGTCCCTACAAAAGAAAAGTTCTTTCGCTTTTATCAGAAGGTTCAACATTAGCTTTGGGTTCAACAGTGGGCTCTAAAGAGACATGAAACAACAGGTGTTAATAGCAACTTTATTGTTTCACTGGTGCAAAATCATGATACTGAATAAACTTGTGTAATGCATTTTCCCCTAAATTTACAGTAACGAAGGTTATACATATCTATATAGATTGCAATTTCTCTATTTTTTTTATACTATTTGGAACAAAATTATCTTGATAAATATGCCCTGTGCACAGTACTGGCCCTCACTGAATGTCACAGAGCCTTAATATGCAAAATATAACTTCTGTTTTTGAACATGGTACTTTAAAACTCTCCAAACATGCATTAATATATTCTAGTTTTAGGGAAAAATATTACACTTAGTCTTAACTTGCATTAAAAGAAAAGCACAAGCAGAATTTGACATACAGTAATCCCAAAAATCTGGTGCTCTGTAAGGATCAGACACAGTTTCAGCTGACAGTCACTGCCAGTTTAGAGCTCTAGTGCTACAGAAGCAACAGTGAACAGACAGGAGAGAAATCAGAACTGAAGAGCCCTACCATGTCACATGGATTTCAAAGAAAGTCTCAGCCATGCTAACTGATGAAACCTGTAGTTGCTGGTCCACCCTTTCAAATTTGTTAAGAGTACCCAACACAAGTGTTTGAAGTGCCAGACTGAACACATGAATGTTAACTTAACTTGACATTTCTGAAAGGCACAACCTAGGAACCTATCTTAAAAAAACATATGGTATGTAAAAGAAAACAGGTACAGTGAGTGTCTTTCTAAAGAACAAGACCTTCATAAATTGGCCCCTCAGATTCCGGTGATTCCCTCCTCAGACGCAAGTGCTCCAGTGTGTTGTGAAAGTGTTTGTTAATTTGTTCTGTTTCTTCAGTAGACTCAAGGTTTGGGAGATCTTCTCTGATCTTCTGTATAAGCTGATTCAAAACCTGAATTGTCACCTACGGAACATAAAACCAAAGTCATCAACACCACCTGTGTTGCACTAACAAGTGCATAGACATTAGTTTTATCTGACTTGTCTTTAAGCTATTTGTATTTGGACAGTCCTTCAAAATGCTGATAACACTGTATGCAGACAAACTGTTGGGAACTGCCTCCTCTGGTTCCTCACAGGACCCTTCCAATTTCAGAGTTCTGTGGAAATTCACCCTCCCCAGAAAATGTGAAAAACTTGTCATTAGCCTGATAGCTTTGTAACTCTTACAACAGCATTTCTCTCCAGTGTATTCAATACAAATTTTAAAAGCTTCAAACAAATGGCATACACAATCAGATTGTATATGCACTGTAAGATAATTATTTCTTACAGAAGTCAGTCAGGATGGTAATATCAGATTTAAAGTTCCTCTTAGAGAACAAGTCATGGCTGCCTACAGGCTGAAGTTCAGCACTACACAGAACACCATGGCACAAAATGCACTGCAGACCACCAGAGTATCCAGAGAGTATTTTTACATCTGCCAAGTGCTTTGAAATTCAAAGTTTTATTTTCATCTCCATCAGATACAGCATCTCCTATACTAGACCACTCCTATAGCGAGAAGCCAGTTGAGTTGTTGGAAAGTCAGAAAATCCCTCAAATTTCCTTAGGAATTCTCTCAGAACTACAGGGTATTCTTTCATGTCTGCTCTCAATCAATGACATCAGAGGAGACACTGATCTCTACTTGACCAAGCAGGTTTTTCAAACTGCCTAACTTTCCTAGTTACCTGCTAACACAAAATGGATCAGGTAAATATCTCAGATTATACATATGCAATTTAAGCTGAATACCTGTGGTGTCATACCTATTTTGTGAAATTAAAGCTTACACCAACCTGGCATAGTCAGCAGTGACCATGAACACCTGTAAAGAATTTTCTTTCCCTTATGTACACATTAAGTTAGGTACCTCTAAAGTTAGGCTCTTACTACTTTCTCGAGTTCCAGTACATTTTAATCTAAAAATATTTCAGGTATACAAGTCTCACAATATTTAAGTTCATAACTAAACTGCAAACATTTTTCCCCCATGTAAGAAGAGCGAAATTTAATCCAACAGCTTTACTAGCACATCAAGACTTGACTCCTCTGTTACCACAAGAACTTGTGCATCTCATGAGAGACTACAGGGCAAGTTGAAGAGAATTTGTGGCATAAGTGTGAACGAAGAGTTTAAAGAAATGGTCCTTAAAAAAGATGCAACGGAGAATGGATTTCCACTCACCGCCTCATTCTCTTTTTCATAAAAATAGATGTATCTATTCAGAATTTCTATGAAAAGCTGGACTTGCAGAGAAGGGTCCATGCACTGATTTGCTATCTTCAGAGCCTTCTTTAGGCATTCCATCACTCTTTTTCCTCCATGAAGCTAGAAGAAAAAACCCCAAAGTTACAAGAAATAAAAGAACCGTAGGGAGCTCCAGTACCTCTTCCATTGGCACACACAGAGCATTTCCTGGGGTCTGCCACAGAAACACAAAACTACACAAACTGCAAAGAGCAAGCTGTCACTGAAAGCCCACCCTGCCTGCCACCATTAGATTTTGTTAAATCACACAGTAACTCAAACAGTTGTTGAAAGCCTTCAATTATGGGATCAATCAACTCAATTTTGTAACATGTACTATAATGCATACTTTGAAAAATGTTTCAAACACTGCTCTTTAAAATTACAACAGCTTATGTGACAAGCCCTGAAAAACACACAGAATTTTTTGACCTTTACTTCAACAACTTGTATATTTAATTTGGAAGTTTAGTAGTTCACATGCAAACTACACTAATGTAATAAATACAAGCAAAGTGCAGCCCAGTCAACTAGCCTTTAACTAGCTAACACCCAAAAGCTTGCCTGGTACTTCCACCCTTAAGTTAGAGTTTTCTCCATTTTTTTATTTATGTAGTTTACACTGCAGTGAGTTTTACAAGTTTCAAAAGTTTTCGAGTTATTAGAATAAATTCTAATCAAATCTACTTCACTGATGTATCTACTTTAGAAGTGTCTAAAGAAGAAAGGCAGAACTGTAACTGAGGCAGGATGTGTCCTACTGTTATCGCTTTGTTCTTACCTCCTCTCCATTCTTGTCAGTGTTTCGGCCAGACCAGAAGAGATGGGCACAAGTGCTCACAGCTCTGCACTGGTCTGGCTTCTTCAGGAGTTTGGAGGCTGCCAGTGCACACTGAGTCCTCAAAGGCTCGTGGTTCTCCTCACTGAAGCACTTCATCCTCTCAAATGTCCCAATTATCAAGGTGATTGCAGCCAGCTGTGCTTTTGAGTCACTGATTTCATCTTCATACAGAGAGAAGGCCTAGATAATAGAGAGAGCAAGACTCAATCAGAACACATCAGAAAAACAAAAAATCACACCTGCTACTGACACAGCAGAAAACCATCCCATTTTACATTTGTTAAAAGCTTCAGGCAGGAAAAAAGATCTTTCATTTAGAGTGTGAAAATCAAGTTAAACCCACAGACCATAAATAAGTCTTAAAAGAAATAGTATTCAAGTGGTCATAGCAAACAAGTGTGATCCCACATATAATCTGAAGATTGGATTCTTCCTCATTTCAAGCACCTGTTCAAACACAGAACTTCAGCAGCAGAAATAGTCCTTGAAGAAGATTTGGTTCTTTGAAACACTTGAAACAGCAGAGCAGAAGTTGGTGAGCAGGCAAGAAAAGCACTTGCACTGCTGCTACATGGATGAAGAATCTTCAGAGAATAGAAAAATCTTGAACCATATCTCTAATGGAAAGTACATAATTGCCATCCTGCTCTCATCATCAGAACTGTGCTACAACAGCACCTGATACAACACAGTGAGAACATTGAGCTTATCAGCAACTCTGTTTAAAATCATGCATTTAGTAGCAGTATTAGAGGAAAGGTTAGGACAAAGCTTACAACATGGATAAAATGAAATACATTGGTTCTTTATCTGATGGGTAGGAGGGGAAGGTTGTTGCAACAAGTAAGGCTTAAGACCAAGTTACAAATTCAAGTAGATTTTCAGAGTAGTTTATAATAACAAGGATTCTAATTGGCAAAGCCCAGCATAGCAGTTGTGAACACTGCAAATTTTAAAAAACTTCCAAAGAGTGCTTGTGGTCAGGGCAATACCAGCTGGATATCAGGTGCTGGAGACAGAAGCAGTGAAAGAGCATTTTATGCTGAGGAAACTACACTCCTCCAGTGAGCCAACAACAGGAGCAGGAGGCAGCATTGCAACATACCACATGTTGTCAGACTGAGTATTCAGATCAGTAGCAATGGAGCTTAATTCCACAGCAGCCTGGGAAGCAAGAATGAAACGAGGAGTTTCTACCTAGTAGCATTGGCTGTCCATCATTTCAGGTGCTTTAATCACACCAGATGGTTCAGTGTTCAGCAAACCTACCCAGGTCAACTTAAAGGCAGCACAGGACACCAACTCTAACAGCTGAACACTCACCTGGGACATGAACTCATAGGCCACAGTTTCATGATTCTCAAAGCCAATCTCTCCCGCAGCCAGTGCTCCCTGCAGGAAAAGTCGGAGAGGCAGCTCTGCCAGTTCTGCTTTGATCAGAGCACTGATGGTCTGATGAGCAAATGAGAAGATCTTCTGGCACTTCTTTTCCCATTTGTCATCCTAGACAAGAAAAACAAGTAAGAGCTTGAACAAAAGTATTGCTACAAGGAAAAGGGAACCTGAATTGTACTAAGATCTGTTAAGTGCTCCAGTGTGTTGCCCTCTGATGCCACTGCAGTGCCCAGCAGCACAGTGTTGGCTTCAGTGGGTCTGCACAAAGTATTTCTTTGACTTACAAAAATTTCACATCCATTTCTCCTACCAGCTCATAGGAGCCTTCCTCAGAAGGCTACACTGAATTGCAGTTAGGACAGCTGTGCTTAGCACATAACTAAGCAAAAGCCTAATGAGCCAAGGGGAGAAAAATTCTGTTCAGTTTAGAGCAATCAGAAGTGGAAGAGAATTTTAAAACCTTAATTTTGAAGAGTATTTTAACAAACAGCATTTAAACTTATTTCCCCACAATAATGGAAATATATATTTAAGGTAACTATCTCAATCAGAAAGCATTAAAGAGCCAAAATGGATCAGTCATTATTTTAATATACACTTTCACTACTCCTGTGTAAGTTCAAAGCAAGTGCTTTTCTTTTGTAGGTTTAGAAACATTAAAATAATGTAGCTACAATTTAGAAATCAATGAATTTCAATAGCCAGATTTAAATCACTTTCATGCCATCAGTTCTGGTCTCCAGTAAAGGCACATAATCAGTCACCTCAATGAAGATTTCGGCTTCATCACTCCTCAAGTGCTGTAGTAATTGTCCTGGGGTGATGTTACGAAGCCGCTTTATTCCTTAACCGCCCGCTTAATGCCCAAGGACATTGTGCCTTGAAGATGGACCCGGGGGGCGGGGCCGGAGCCACGGGGCAAGTGCGGGTCGGTTCAATGGCTCAGCCCAACAGCTTGGGGCTCCGGGGACTCGGGAGGGAGTGTGCCGGGAGCGCTCTGCTGCTTTTTGGGTTTCTTCTGTGTTCCACTAGCTGGAAAAAGGTTCTGTTGGTTTCTTCTTGGTCTTTTCCTTTCCCTCCCTCCCTTGCCTCACTGCCTCCCTTCCTTCCTCGTGGCTCTGGGGTCTGCGGGGTGGCCCCAGCTGGTCCAAGCCCGTGTGTCTGTTCCCTCTCTGGGAATTTGTTGTATTTTGAGGTGTGATTTTTTTTTTCCTGTTCTACCCTGTTTCGTTTTGTGTTAATAAACAGTGTTTTTTCCACTTTCCCTTGCTGTGACCCATTTGTCTCATTGGCAGAGGAGATGGGGAGGCCCTTCTCCCTTTGGAGGAGGTGCTCATTCCGGAGCACTTCCTCCTAAAATTTTGTCTCCAAAACCCAAGACAGTAATTTACTATGACTTGATAAAAATCTTCATTCAGTTAGAAAGCATTCAAACCTCAAGCAAAAATCTGCCTTGAGAAAAAAAACCCAAAACCAAAACTTGCCTTCTACATCAAGTCTGAGCATACTTATATAGCCAGACAAAATGCATTTTTAAGAAAATAAAGCCAAGCAAGCATACAAGAGCAAGCTAGAGGGGAACTTACCACTTTGGAGTTCTCTTTGTAGCGAAAAGCGAGCTGGTAGGCAGCAAAAACCAAGGGTGGCAGTGTGAAACGAATGCGCTGGTTCCCCCCTGCCCCAAAGTGCTTCCGGGCAGTGTTGAGGATCTAGAACAGAAGCACTGTGAGCTCAGAGAGTTCTTCACAGAAACAAGCACTCAAGTGAACCTCAGTGCCCGACTCTACATGTATTTTTAGATTAGATGTAGAATTCATGTAAATAACCTGAATCTACAGAAGTCTGTAATCACCCGTTACACACTGTGCTAGCCACACTGGCTAATATACTTGGACTAGGGTGTTTGAATTTACATCTCATATCTCTTCCATATAGCATACATAATTTAAAGTGAGATACTGTGAAAATCCCATAGTCTTGGATTTTTTCCTGCTGCTGCTGTATTGTAGAAAAATTTGATGCAAGCATTTGTGATGCTGAGGGAGCTATTAAGCATTTTTACTAAGAGGTGTTAAGCAGCTCACAGAATTGTACTCAAAAGATAATGTGACAAGTCCTTTGATGGCATTTAAAGGTGGTCAATCTGATTAAAGCAAAGCACTGCTAGATGAGACAGACTGACATTCAGAATCTTTGCAGAAGCAGCTTCAACATCTCTAGCTATGTCAAGTCTTTTGGGGTAGAAACATCAATTTCCTTGGTGCCAGCATCCCTTTGAGGGAAGCTTTGCTCTCTTTAAGAAAAAAAAAAAAACACCAAAAAAACCTTCCTGCTTTACTCCAGCAATATTCAGGAACAATGCAGCCAGTGACCACAAGGTCCTGAAACACAACTGTCTCCAATTCCTGTAAAGCTATGCTTCTCCCCATTACACAAGTTTTATTACACTTCAAGCGAGACTTTTTTATACCAGACCTTAAAGCCAAGCTAAATCAGTGCTAGTTGTCTTATGCATAGCTTGCACTTTCTTCTCTTGCTCTATTCTCATTGTTTATACAGTGTGATACTGCTGCAACTTCAGGAAAGAGTCAGTCAGTTTTATTTCAGGCACTAACTGTAACTTCACAGTAGTCCCTAAGCAGGTCTGACTTGAGCTAACTGTGCCATTTGCAGCAGCATCCAACTTCAGCACAGCTCCTGTGAGCTTCTCCAGTGGACTTGGCACAGACAGAACCCAGCCTTCTACCCTAACACACTTCTCAAGATAGGGAGGTAATTTAAACTTGAAATAAACTACCAGATACAGCAGATTAACAACAGAGATCTACATAAAGCTGCCATAGGTCAACTCAAACCATTACAAGTACCATAATGCAGGAGTTTCAATGACATGACAAATCTACTGTTACAGATGGACCAAACAGAGAGGAAAAGCATTTGGAACCAAGCAGCAGGACACTAGATGCTGTATGAAGACCCCATCCTTACAGAAGTTTAAATCCCTGAGGCCAAACACACTAGGCTGTATTTTCTGAGGTTTTTTGCATTCTCTTGGTATTAAAATACAGCAATAGCAGAGTACACCAAATAGCACTTGCTGCATTTTCAATAGAGGGTTATATGAAGTCGTCAGGACATTAAGAGTTCCACAAACTAATACAGATAGTTGCCACCTCATGGGATGGAAACTTTAAATCAACAAATCCTTAAGTCCTCACCTGCTTTTTCTAAACAAACATCATCCTACCATTAGAGGTGTCATATATAATGTTCTCTACCAAGTTTGTAGTGGCAGAGCAGCAACACCCCAGCTCCCAGTTTCACTCAAGTCTTGTGTAGTCAGTAATGCAAGAACTGTGACAGTTCAGAGAGCACAGACATTGAGAAGCAGCAGTCACCAACCAGGTACTGTTGGTCAGGGTCATCAGAACGCAGGAGATGAATAAATCTTCCCACAAGACTCTGCTCATCAGCAAAGTCCTCAGGGTCAGGATCTTCAGTAGGCTGATCTGGTTGATCCTGGATCAGGGTGGATACCAAATTCATGATGGCATCAACCTGTTAAAGGCAATGTAAGTTCTGTTTAGACTACAGCAATCCGTAAGCATAAACTGACAGCAGTTGGGAACATCTTTACAGCCACTTTACACTCTATGTGCCTTACACCCTGAAGCAGGGTCCCCCTTAGCACAAGTGGGAAAGGGCAGCACAGCAGTGCAGAGGAAATTCAGATTCCAAAGCCTATGCAGCCTTCTTTAGGTAACAGATCCAGTTTTAAAGGGATTCAGGATCTTTGTTCACACCTAACAGATTACTATCTAGGCTGAGGTGTGGTAAATCAGCAGTAACCTCCAGGATGAGGTTAGGTGCAAAGGCATTTAGGAACAGGAGGAACAATAACCAAGTGGGATAAAGCCTGTGCCAGGGGAGGCAGGAGCATGCAGGCCAGGAAACAAAGCATGCACTGCATGAAGTCACTCAGTGTGCATTTTCAGGTCTTTGAACAGTCATTTAAATACCTAGAACTTCAAGTTAACTTATATCATACCTGTTCTTGGGACACAATTTCTGTGTTATAATCCAATACGTTGCTAAGCACATAACAACTCATGCTCTTCCTGGACTCATAATCAAAGTATTCAAAGAGCGGGTGAAAATGTTTTAGTTTCAGAACTGTCAGGATGTTGTTGTAAGTATCAACAGGGATTTTCAGAAGTCTAGTCAGCTCCTTTGAAACAGCACTGCTTGTTGCAATACTAAAAGAAAATATATGCAAAACCCCACAATTAATCAATAGTTCACGCATGTAGATAGGTTTAAAGTCTGCTTCAGAATATCAGTTCTGAGGTATACAACAACAACTAAGCAACTGCTGCTAGGGAGAAAGGAAGAGAGTATCAAAACAAGTCAGATCTTGCTCTTTGGGACATACAGTGACAAATGCATGTTTTAAGTTGCTGCCAGCAGAAGCAGAGACTGTGGCTGCAAATGCAGCAATAGCAGAACTCTAGTGTGCTGGAAGGGATACATAATGCACACACATTGTGTGGCTGTACAGCACAACTTATGCACAGGGAAACAAGTCTTGGTTAGTCAGGAGTTTATCGGGACTGCTGCAGCTCGGTCCAAAAGCAGTGACCTTACACATCCAGAGCATGGCTCTGCTATCTTACCAAACATGGTGAAATGCAGAAGGCCTGATTTTAGGGTATTAATTGCCATGCTGAAGAAAATGCAAGAGACACTTACTGTTCCAGATTAAGTTTGTTGAATATTTCCACAGTAGTCTCCAACACCTTGTCAACATAGTCCACTCGATCTGGGTAGCATTTCATAGCCAGGTTAATGAGAGAAACTTGTAAAGACACCACATCCTCTGAGGGCATATCCTGCCGAGACTGAAATTTAAGACAGCATGAAGTTGTTACTAAAGCACAGGGCTTTGCAAAAAAAAACACCCTCAAAACTGCATGCAGGGATACCAAACATACCTGTATAACAGTAGCAACCTGCTGTGAAAAGATGTCAAACAGTTTGATATCTGCTGGGATACCAGGTCCATCTTCACGATGTGCAAATAAAGCTAACCTGGTGACAGAGCAAGGAAAGTAGCTTGGTCAGGACAGCTTTTCTATTCCTCAAATACAGACCAGAAAGAGGTAATGGCAGAAAAAGCAAGTCCTTTAGGTATATTTGGAAGCTCTATTACAAGCAAAAAGGAAATTAATGGAAGTCAGAAGCCATACGAGCAACTGAGCCTGGTAACTATCAGTCCTGGAAAAGAGTGCTGACAGAAAAGCCAAGGTGAAGAAGGAACAGGAAAGACACTCCATAATTGATGTTTTTCAGTTAGAAGCAAGTACTCTGTTTTTTCCAGCAGATAAAGAGGTACAGAGTAGGCTGACGGAAGAGCAAATATCCTGCATTTACTCATTCAGTGATATCACTGAAATTAGAATAGCATTCTCTACAAAACAGCCTCAAGAAAAAAAAAAAAAAACACACAGAAGAAATACGCTGACTTAACTATTCTTTGTCTCTAAAGACACACCAACATGTTTGGAACTTACACTATTCGCAGAGAACAAAATACAAAGAGAACTTGAGAAGAACTTGAGAAGAACGGAGAAGTGAAGAATACTTTTGGGGGGAAGGGGAGGTGAGAAGCACAAAATTGCCACCCAGCAAGCATTCAGGAGATGATAACAGGTATTTCTATCTGTAAGAAGACAAAGTCATGCCAACCATCATTTCTGCAAAAATGAGACACAAGACAAAAAGCATCACCATCAGAACACTAACACCTACCTAAGCTGCAGCTTAAGAAGCTCAGCACTGCTACCTTGACTTTCTAATTATTGAGATTATTCTACTCTAAATTAGAGAAAGAACTACAAAAAATATTTAGGAAAAGGCATCATATTAGAATTTTTAAAATTCTTTCTACAGGGTTTCTAAATTTTGATTCTGAATGAACTCTGGGTCTAAAATAAAGAGACAGATAAGAAAAGCCCAAAAAACTTCAGTGCCAAGAAAAATAAGACATTGAACTACTCTTATATTTGATGAGGGTGGTAAGAAGCAGACTTTCTAAAGCCAGGAACAATCACTGCCTTTTCTCAGAGGCACACGGCAGATTTCCTTGGCAACAGCTGGGTGTAAAGCCAGCAACGCTACAAGGTATGAACAAGCTGCAGGCAGATGGCAGCATAATTAAAAGCCGTGAATAGTTTAGTAAGGCAACAAAGATCCCAAAGCAGCAAGACTACTTGCAGAGATTCCTTTAGCAGGAAAGCCCCACAGGAATAAGAATAAAATTTTCACAAGCTTCTTCAGCAGTCACTGATGTTCAGATTCAATTACTCAATGCCAGCTGAAACGAAGATGAGAAATGCCAAGAGGCACAACCTTTACCGGGCTGCTTCACATCTTTACTACACAATGCTGAAACTCTTGGCCATTGCTGCTACCAGCTCCAACACAAACACAAGAGCAACATCCTCCCTACATGCATGGATTCCAAGGACAGATCCAGTCATATGCTCCAACACTTGCAGTAACATCACAGTCAAAATCTCAAGCTGGCATACTACAAAGATCATCATGCTGCCACCCTTCTGTCCTTGTTGTACAGCCCAAAGAGAGGGCTCTGGAAGCCTTAAGTGGCCCAACAAACCACAGTGGTGGTATGTCTGGGAGGACAGAGGGTCACTACTGGTCAGTCACTTACTGGTGTTTGTAATAGTAAGAACACAAAAAACTTACTGTGGAGGTAATACCGAAGTTTAACACAACAGCAAAACCTACACAAGGAAAGCCTTCTCACAAGAATGACACTGCCACACTCCAATGTAAGAGCCTAGCAAAAGATCCCATGACCTCTTTCAAAAGTAATCAAGAGAGTCTCAAAAATCAGTTACAGGCAACATTTCTTGGGATTTGGGGGTTTTGTGATGGTGTTTGGGATTTACAGTTTTGGGGGGGGGGTTTTAAGCTAACAAAACAATGAAAAATCTGAGCCACAGCATGGGAAGTGTGGGAAACCAATCAACTCCTGTGAACATCTCTATATGAAGTATGAAGGCAGCACGATGTCTCTGACAAATGCACAAATACTGAAAGATATTCCAATAAAAACCAAGTCTTGAACAAATCAATCTGACATAACCTGGAGAAAACAAACTACAGACTTGGTAAGTAAACAATTCAAGATCCCAAGTTATACCAGTCACACCCAATACACACAAGTCCTCTCTAGGCATTAGAGATAATACAGTAATCCACCCAATGCCGAATGCCAGGGGACCCAAGATCCCTGGAGAAACTGAAGCCCATACACCAGTATATGGACCAGATATATGAAGGTACATGTTTGTGTGCAAAGGCAAAGGACAAGGCTTTTCTTGAGGCTGAGACAAGCCATGCAAGCACACTTCCTTTCTGCAGCAAGGAAGTGCAGGAACTCACTGAAAATCTGTATTTCCTTTCAGCATACAAATTAAAACTTCAGTTTGGCCTTAACGGTCTTTTCCAACTCAAAGGATTCTATGATTTCTCCCCCAAATCTGACCTCAGTGCAAGCAGTTTTAAGCAGTTCCTCCACAGGAAAAACGTGCTTTTGGGAGAACAGTCAAGATGCTAACGGCAAGCTAAGAATTAAGAAGGTAGTTCCATTTCCTACTAGCTCTTCTCTGAAGAAGCACTGTTATGGTCTCTGATCAAACCTGCAAAGTAAAGTATCCCTAATATATGATTTATCCATTAGGATCTTCAAGTTTTCAAGAGGTACCTATGAGTGATAGGGCTGTCAAAGCAGGGCACTGCTGTCACTTCAGTTTAGAAGCATGAAACTGCTCAATACCAAATGGTCTGTTTCCTGGCTTAATCTGTTTACAAGTTTTAATCAGTCCATAAAGCAGGTTTCATTGGAAGCTGTAAAAGCAGAGTCCAGAGAGTAGAAGCTACAGAAATAATATTCTTCACAGCTTTAATTACAGCTGATAGAAAGACATTGAAACAGAAGTGATATCAGAAATTAAACATATTCAAATCACAGAAGAATTATCATCTGCTTGTGAACAACACAAACTTAATTTTGAGCCAATTTCCACCCCCTTGGTCACTCACCTGTCAATTAAAGCAATAATTATATTTTTCACATTCACATTTTGGTGCAGCTCAGCACAGGCTCTGAGAAATGGGTTCAGGGTTTGGAGGTGAAATTCATCTGGGAAAACCTGAAGTTTTAGATCAATAGTCATCAAGTTATAAACTGAATTTGCCCATTGTTACACAGAAGTAAAATGCAACAGAATAATTCTAAAGCAGATAGCCACATAGTAAATACACTCTGGCCTATGAAGCTGACCTTGACTGGGTAAATGCATGAAGCAAGAGATGTAAGACAAATGGGTAACTCGAGGGCCCGCCTATCTATTACAACTCACAACACAGGCACTGCTGCTCAGATGCTTACAAGCTACTGCAACAGAAGGAGCATAAAAAGGATCCATCTCCACTCTGCCCATCTGGTAAAAAATATAGGACAAGCCACTGTGTACAAGTCCCAGTGATGAAGTTTTCCAGTCCATGAGGAAGATGTGAAAGCTGCCTGAATCTGCCTAAGTGTATAGAAGTGTCCCTGTGTCCCATCACTGCAATTGAATTTAAGCAGCTCACCTGTATGATGCACTCCATGAGGTACTCCTGAGCTAAAGCATCTCTACAGTTCACAACTTGCTCCAGTATTCCAGGCAGAACAATCTGGAATGGGGGAAAAGTCTTGCAGTGATCTTACAATTACCTTCTAGGTTCATATTCACACATGCATTTAATCCAAGCAGAGCAGAATTTCTAACAGTTCTCAGCTGATTCTCTACATAAAAGCTTTCTGATAAAAAGTCCCATTTTTTTGCAGTTCCATCCTTTGGAGAAAAAAAATCTACTGATGTCAGAAGTCTGTCCTTTTCATACATTATGCAAGCTTTGATTTCATAAGTCAGTGCTACTGACTTTGCTGGCACAAACTCAGGGTCTCAGCAGGACCACTCCAAGTCGTTTTCAGCAGCTGTACTGTAGAACTTACAAGGGACAGACTTAAATAATACATTTCCTTCACTGTCATTTCACACAGTAACAGTTCTCTTGAATGCTTTGGGAAGGACAGCCTCACAACTTGTGAAGTCTGTCTAAGAACACTGGATGTGTACACATCCCTTAGACCAACCCATTATTCTGCAAGGAAAATGGGAATTGGGAAGGAAACCTTTAGAGCTTCTTGTCACTGTTACAGACAGACTTACAGGAGAATGCATGAATCATGTCCTTGGCCTGAGAACACACTGTATACAGTATTCAGAACTTTTCCTCAGGTGAAGAGTTTGAGAAGCACTGGGATTACTGAACTTTTAGCAAAGCTACAACACTTCCAGCTGCTCATCTGGAAGTCCAAACTAGTTTAGTTGCAAAAACGTTGGCAGAGGTCAGAAAGAATGGACAGCCATCCCACCTGCTTGTATCGCTCCACATTAACCCCTTCCAGCTGACTGAGGCGAACCAGGTTTGTTCCCACGAGGATCCTCAGCTCCTGCCTCTCACGCTCCCTTTTCTCTCTGTCCCGACTGTGGCCCTGGTGCTGCATTCGCACCCACAGTTTGTTCATCTCAGCAAAGTTCAGCAGCACAAAATCCATCGAGTCACTGATGTCTCCAGTGGTTTCTTCGCTGCAATTGGTGAGAGGTTAAGAACAAAAAAGCTTGTCAGAGGTATTCATCCTTCCAGCCACTGGTGAACATACAAGTTTTAAGAAGATTAGAGGGTGGGGAAGTGTGGGGTGGGATTTCTGGGTTCATAAGAAAGGTTCAGATCCTCACTTGTGAGAAACTTTAGTGCTGGAAGGGAATTCTTAATGGACAAAACACCTGTCAAGTCTATGGAGTTCTAGCATTCTACTTCTCCCATATCTGAAGAAAGTCAACAGAAAGTTTAAATAAGCTCTATTAACAGTAATTTTATCAAGTTATAGCCCATCCTTCTTACTCTGCTTGCTCGCCTTCATCTGGTAAGATATTCCTGGTACACTGCAGGAGATAGTTTCTAAGAAAGAGGCCTCTAAGAGGATGCTGCACTCCACGGCACATCTCCACCAGGTCTTTCAAAATATCTTTCCTGGACTGTGGAAACGACTTGACATAGACAACACCTACTGTTATCAGCAGATACCTGCAAAAGGCACAGAGTCAAACAATAAATTATTAAGTAACAACATCACACTTAAAGGCAACAGTTCCTTTTGTCCATTATGGCAGGATTACCAAAGCACAAAAAAAGCAATAAAATTATCACCTGGGTCCCATAATTCTGCATATTTAGTCAGCTTTCAACTCCTATTCTCTGCAACAGAGCACAGCAAGTCTGAACAGCCACTAGACCTCATTACAATGCTTGATACACTGGATGTGTAAATGCTCACAAAGTTCTGAATGCTCTCAGACTAGCTCATTTATACTTCCAGCATCCCACCAAGCTGGAAAACAGCTCTGGCACACATAGATTAGTAACCTATGATGGGGAAGTAGTTAAGCCTCTTTCACACTGTAGTCTAGCAGGATAGGAACTACTCGCTTTGTACTCATTCCCTCAGCACCTCTGCATCAGGTACCAGGCAGCAGGAATACATGAGATGCAGAAGACTGGCGCTCCAGTACATTGGGACTCCCCTTCAGCTTAGAAGACAAAAACTACAATACTCAGAACCTACAGGTTTAGAGGCCTCACCCCCTCCCTGCATGCTCCTCTGCCTCATGCATAGGACCTCCAAGAAAGCACCACAAGTTTCACCAGAGAGAACCAGAGTCTACAAGGAGACAGGAAGAGGACTCTGATGGTTACACACAGGGGGAAAGACATTGTGGTAGCCATCAGCCAACTCCAGAAACTGCATGAAGATGCAGCCTAGTGTGTCCAGAGCCTCTTCCTGGCATGAACACAAGGTCAGGAATGAAAAACGTCATCACCAAGCAAAATCTAAATCTGACTATGTCAAAGATGTACTGCAGCCCAATGGTCACATATTTAAAGATAAGCCTTACAGGCCTTCAGCATCACTTCTGGCATGCTATCACTTTGCCAAAAAAAAATACTCAGAAACACAAAGACTCTAAGAGTGAAGTCACAAACTTTCAGCTTCTTCCTCGCATTTCTCATTCTCTAAAAAGGCAGAAGGTTATGAAGTAACTACTGTGCGGGAGACGCTAAGACCTAGACCCTCAGGTAACAGAAACAGTTGATAAATGCATAGTCAATCTCCCTGATCAGAGTGTGGTACTTGGTTAACCTTCCACTGACCAGTTTTTTACCCCAAACCCAACCTGACTCCAAGATTAAAGTGCTTTCATTTTGGTCATGTGCAAAATTAACACACTGACAGGAAGAACTACCTTTCTGCACCTGCACTCTTGGCCTAATCTCAGAAGTTTCACAGTAATCCACTCTTAAGACAAGCAGAAATACTATTGACCATTGTAAACTGACTGAGAAGTCAATCATTTTCTGAACCCAGAGTTGGACAACTACTCACCAGTTTAAAAAAGAAAAAGCAAACAAAGCCAGACACCAACATATACACACTTACAGTCTTGGAATGATATTTCCAGCGTACTGTACTAGCTCATAAAGGTCTGCCACTTTCCTGCCTTTGGCAAATTCATCTGTCAGGTAGACTTCCAAGTAGTGCAGCTCATCAGAAATTGCCATGTCTTTTTTTCATAGTTAAGGATTTTAAGTTAGAATGTCTACAACATTTTCATAGTAATCTGCACACCCAGGATGAAAGATGCTGTACCAAATACAAACATGCCCAAGCAGGCAGTACTCCTGAACCAGTAATCACTGCTGGGATAAGTGTGCAAAATTAACCCCAAGCCTTCAATCAATTTTTAGCATATTAGAAAAGGGAATAAAACTGGGAGGAAAAGAGTTGTTTTACAGAGCTGATAATTTTTTTAGAACTAGACTTCTGAAATTTCCCAGAGGAAGATATGAAAGACAATAAAGACTTGCTTTTACCAGATAGAAAAAATGAACTTACACAGTGAGCAAAGTGTATATTCTCCTGCGCTATATACACGTAATTGAATACTGAGAAGAAAAGTGCTAATAAATATCTGACACGGGATACGATTACACCAAAAAAAGCAGATGAACATCCCATTCCAAATTCAACATTTCAACTATTAGTTTCCTCTTGAAAGGATACAGAGCTCATAATAGCTCTTTGGAGATAACATAGAAGTCCGCAGCTCCCCAAGCATGTTGGAAGCATGTTTCAGAGCATCCATGAGCTTGTTCTTGTCCTTCAGAGGAAGGAAGAGAAAAGTCTGTTAGAAATGACACTAGGCAACTGAAGGATTTTTTACCTATAAAAAAAAAAAAAAATCAAGTGATTTAGTGTCTAGTTTGTACTACACCACCCACGCTAACTAAGTGAACATTTTACCTGAAGGCAGTAAGAAGACATCTGAAGACAGGGCTACAGTAATAAACTGCAATACTAATGGTAGAAAAATCTAAAATCATTCTGCTTATGCAGCAATCTCCACTCAATACTCAGATTCTATCGAGCAAGCAAAAAGCAACGGGTTCCCCTCCCCCAAATCTGGTCTGTCATTTGCTCAGATCTCACAGATCTCCTAGAAACCCCTAGGAGACAGACAATACACACTCCCATCAACACCCTCCCCTACTTCTCACCACAAAAAACACCTCCCTGAAAGGCACCACTTACTAGTCTACATCTAACTTACACTTCTGATTCATTTAGTCACCTGGCATCACAGGATACAACCACAGACCTCTACTCTACCACCTATACAGACTTGAGCAACCCATCACATGCAATAAGTGATAAGCAGTAAGTTTTGAGGGAGAACAAAAAAGAATTGCTAGTGTTACCCACTTAGTGCATTTATACTGTCACTTAATGACAGATAGCAGTGAAAAGTTCAGCTGCAGCTACTTAAAGATTTCCAAAGCATTCCATTGAGTACAAAAGTGGAAGAGGTGTTAAATTTCTTGTACTGTCATGTGGCTGCAAACAAAGTTCCCACATGAAAATAGGAGTATTTAAGTTTTCATTACAACTTTAAGCAGTTTCTCCTAATAAAAACAGAGGCTTCTCAAACCCAAGAAAGCTATGTGTGATTACATAATCTGCCTGAATTGGCTACAATTCCAAGATAAAAATCTCAACACAACACTAGCCAGTGGTGTTTTGCAGTCACAGAAGAATTCACACACCCCTCTACAGTTAATCACTACAAAATTGATCCTATGCAGCAGGCAATTCATCAGCAGCCTCTCAGTCTGACAGTCACACCAAGAAAAGGCTACATGAAAAAAACAACAGAATGGTGGACATAAACAATAATCTCATAGTAAAGTTCATCTTGGGTTTATTTAAATGCAAGCACGTAAATTATAAGGGTATATCTTTAAGTTATCTTGTCAAATACTGGAGCAAGATCAGGAAGACATATTCAAAGAATACCCAAGGCTCATTCTCAATGAGCAGCTGCCTCACTTATTGGAAAAGCCTCTGGCACAAAGATGCATAAAGGGTTAATTTTTCTCACAGTACTAGAGATTGGTATTGATTTACTGTTTTATTCCTAGCAGACAAGAAGCTTCATTGCATTTTTAAGTCACATTCTTACCAAGCATCTCTTCATCTGGAACGACTGCACCTTCACAGCCTGAATGGCTTCATCCAGGAGTTTTTCCTGTTCATCCTGAGGAGATTGCTGTGTTGTTGGCTGGAGAAAAAAAAGAAACCAAACAAAACTGAATTCAATTATTTTTTTTAAGCTGTTTATGACTTGACTAAAACTGGATTCCCACACTTTAGAATGCACTGCAAGTGACACTGCAGTGTGACCACTCAAGAATTGTCAGAAATGGTGGTGTGACATGTAAGGGAGAAAGTTCAAGTGCTCTGCAAAAACCTGAGGGGAGGTTACAGGTAGCCTGTGAGCACCCCTGCTTCCTGGAGAGCAAAGCCATGGGGACAGAGCAGGGCCAACTTTTCCTTTCTGACATTTAGAGGTCAAGAAGCCAGTGCAAGTACATGGGAAGAAAAGCTCCAAGTGAACGCAGAGGTACGACTATGCTGAGAGGAAGCACTGTTATTACTTCTGTCCACAGAGCTTCAAAGCAATGCCCAGACCACACACTGCAACTGCACAGATGCTTTCTGCGCTCACAAGTTCTCAACTGCTATCTGAGCCATGCCATTCCATTCAGGACAAGTTTCAGATAAGCAAAGGATAAAGTACAGTTAGTGCATTCCAGAAGATAGAAGCTACCTGCAGACAGGAACAGAAAGCTGAAGAGAAAAAACAACTCTTCATGTCTCCTTGTCCCAGTCACTCTGTCACATTGTCAAAGTGACTCTCATTTCCCCTCAGAGAGGCACATTCTATGCCTTCAACTGAAATTTTCACCACCTTTTGACTTTCCAAGGTTCATACTGCATTTTCTTAAAATATTAAATAAATCCATTGCTTACATCCTTAGATTTCCCCTCAATCCAGCTATAACAGGCCTTCTCCTTCTGCAGCTGCTCCCTTCCCTCTACCAGAGAGGTTTCTACAAGCATCTTTAAGCTATTTGCTAAGATGTCCGAACTTGCACAGATCAGAACCCCTACTGCTGTCCCCACCTGCACCCAGCCTTCCTCCTAAGACTTTACAAGGAAACACTGCCATCCACCTCTTGTTAGGGATCAGCCTTCAACACCTCATTAGAGCATCTCCACTTCTCTCAATCTTGCCGTTTGTTTTCAGATGAAATACTGTGGGAGATAAAAGCACTGATGTGGTATCTCAGCTACCTCTTCCCTAGTCTTGACAAATACCAAGCACATAGTGATTTAGCACAGCAGGTTCTCCGAGCCTACAGCAAATTCTCAGCTATTTATACTTGTTCCCTTCATCCACTGTGCTCAGAAGGTCCCTGGTCTCCTCTTTTTAACTGCATTTCAGAAACAAGCTGGAAAGCCATGAATTACATCACCCTAATGTTTTTAAAAACTCTGTCTTCAGTACCAACTCCCACATGCCCCATGCGTGGAGTCCCCAGAAGTATCTGTTGAGGACTGAGATTAAAATCGAGGCCTTCATTAAAACAGAGAAGTTTTACTTTAACACCAATTTAATGGTTACAAAACATTTCATACCCCTGTTATTTCCCATATTTAATTGGCTTCTTGTTCTACACTTGAAATCTCCCCAACTATCCTCTTCCACATACAGAAAACAGAGTGTGCTCTGCAATCCTGTTCTTGCCTTGATCATGCCCTAACAGGCAGTGAAACTCTGCTCTTGAAGCTCTGCAATCACCCAGCTGGACAAAACCAAGGCTGATCTGATCCAACACTGGTGACAAACCTGCTTCAAGGAGGTTATATGAGATAAAGATTCCTTCCAACCAACACTTCTGTGACTCTGTGCCTCAGTAATATTCCAACTATGGGCAATAACCAACTAAGAAGTGTACTTCATCCACAGAAAAAGCCATCTCTGCTAGTTAGAGGTGCTAATTGCACCTCTTACAAAGCTCTCTCTACATATAATTAATCTATGTGCAGGTCTTCCAAAAATGATTTAAGCATAAGGAAAAAGCAGTAACCATGGCTAGATGATCCTATTTCCCGTGCAATTCAATAGCTACAAATCCTTAGACAACCTCAAACTGTGAAACAAGTATGTTCTGCCAGCAGAAGTTTGCTGTAATTGCTAAGCTTTAATTATTCAATGGCAGATCAGACTTTTAAGGAACGTCAAATGACAGTACTGGGACTAGCATGCAGTAATCAATACCAGAACATCACATAACAGACTTGCTGAATTATGTCTATACCAGAATGTTGGCTACACTCTACAGCCCCCTGAACCCTTACCAGTGCTTTAGAGAAAATGAACCACTACTGAGCTGAATTCCCTATGTTCCAACCACATCAAATCTCTATGAAAGCACAGCTAGAAACAATGCAGCAATGCTAACACTGACCACAACTTCCTAAGCCCTCTTCTCCTGATGGCCATTAAGTTTACATAGCTACCAGCCCTGCTCTTCCATCCCCAGCTGTTCACGGGGCCAGGTAGTGCTTGGAGAGTAGTTAAGGCTATAGACCATCAAATAAGCTGTAAGACAAGCCCGGCTGATTAATAGATTACCATTCACCTAGTTCAGCCGAAAACCACACCAAACACTGCAAGCAGGGCTGTGAAAAGAGGGCTTTTTAACAGCAACACCGAGCCAAAGCATTTATTGAAACATACACTTATTTGCTACAACCCCAAGAAGTATTTGGTTGAGTCCATGTGCATCGGTTTCCTTACTTTTGGTGTGCAAACATGCTGGTTATGGAATCATCGCTACAAGTTTGGGATTACTGCTTCCATGATACCAGCTATGAGCGCAGCAGATACATCTGTATCTTCTTACAGAACTTTAACCACTGTAGTTTAGCAGCAGCTGGGGAAAAATTGGGAGTTTCATTCATTTATAGTGTCAGCTTTACATCAAACTCTGTCTGCATTAACAGAAGACAGAGAATACTTCCATTTCTGCTCTGAATTTGAGCAGTCAGGTCCCACACTATTCAACACTAAGTACTGAATTCATCAACAGAAGCATTTTTCATGTTAACAGGAGATATTAACTTATTTCTTCAGTATCTCTTCAAGATATAGAGAATTAAGAAAGAGGGAAGTTCAGTTTGTATCAGTGCTCATTTGAAGACTGAGAAGGCCATCAGTCTAAACAAAGATGTCTTTACTACAAGGACACTACATTTCATGTCTGAAGTGGCACAGGTAGCAAAATAACCTACACTACTGTCAAAAGCATACAACGGGAGCAGTTGTGTTATTTGAAGGGTTGTTTGTAGCAGCTTTACTTCTATAGGAATAGAAAACAGCAGCACTACTGAACAAGTTCCAACTCTTTTTTACTTTTCAAAGTCTGAATATTCATCAGCTTACCCTTTTCTTCCAACTTCAGAAGGCGAACTCTTTCAGCTTTAGAGCTGTAGGGGTTCCCAAAAATAACCTGGTTATTATCAACCCAAGACCACATCAAGACACATATATCCTGCTAACACATGCCTGAAGTTTGAGGATGTGGTGACAAAAGGCAAGTAAAGGAAAGAGAACATACAGCAAAAGCCTACCAGTGACATCCAGCAGGGCACACACTGAATCAGAACACAGTTCTGTCAGATTCCATGTTGAATAAAGCTGTTTATGTTCTGTATTTTCCACTTAAATTACCAACCTAGTAACACAAGATGGTATTTCCAAGTGTCATTTTATAAAAAAAGCAACCATGGAGTCCTAGGCACATCTACAAAAACAATCTTGAACATAAGCTTTTGTAGTGGAAGATGCTTTGACACTGGGCAAAAGCAGCAGTACTCTGTAACTGAGGCATAAAATATCCTGCCTTGTCAACTACATGCACAACAAGGTATAAACCCCTGCATGAACACAAGAGAAGCAATTTACAGCAATTACGCAAAATGTCTGAGCTATACCCACACCAGATACACGGAAAATGTTGAAGAAAAAAAATACAGTTGATGAGAAGAGTTTTGCTTTACTCATTTTTACCTCTGAAGCAACAAGGATGCAAGTGAGCAATGCAGAAGGGACAGAGGACTGCCTCTCCCAGCTGCACCAGCAGTTTCTGCACAAGAGACAAAGGCCTTTTGCTAACTTTGAAGATAAGGCTAGCCTAAGTTACCACATGCAAGTTAGGGAAGTCAAAACTCACAGCAGATGAATCTGGAGGAGGGGGGAAATCTGGCTTTTGGGGTTTTGAGTTTTTTGGTGCGCTTTTTTTGTTCCTTTCAGGTTTTGTTTCTTTGGTGCTTTTTTTTTTTTTTAATAAAAAGGTAAATTGTTAAGTAAACTGTAAGCTACTAAACTGTAAGTTGCCTTGGAAAACAATTTTTTTAAACCCAAGACAGCTTCAAACCAGCTGACCAGAGTACTTAACACAAGTTATCCTGCAGATAAATATTAGGGAAGTGTATTATTGCAGCAGCAAACATTATTCTGGATCATGCCTATCCTCATAACAGCAATTACTCCTGAACATACAAACCAAACATTGCATCTATTGTGTAATATTTACTCATTTTCTAACACTCAGTTCCATGAGACTCATTTTTAGTTCTGTATTTGACACTGAGCTGCACTCTAGAGATGGCCCAAAATAATAACCAATGTGCTGACGTATTTCACTTGAAAATCTGGTACCTTGCAGCACTCAAGAACGACACAGTACTGAGAGCAGAGTTCAAGGGAGCTTGTCAAGCCTAAAAGCTCATGTTCTGATACACAGGTACCTTAAGCTACATGCAGAGTATAAATAATGATGAGTAAAAGGTTTTGCTTCCATTCCATTCTAAAGTGCATTTTCATCTAATCTCCAGAAGTCCTTTTCTTCAGCTAACTGATGTGCTTATAGCCTATTCCACATGGCACCTCCTTGTATTTGCTCCCATGCCTGTATTGAATACCACAACAAATGACATTTACCCAAGGAGGCTTTCCTGCCTCCTCCCAGCTGGATATTATTAAGACCACCTACCAAAACATCACTGTTGAGGCATTTCAAATTACTGCTACCCAACAGAGAGGATGGGTGAGCTACAGCAGCAGGTCAGGACACTGCCAGCCTAGACCTGAAGCCTGGCTGCACACAGGGCACTGCTGGGTAACATATTGAGGGAATTACTCAAAAAAAAGGCATAAGCATTTGATACCATACAGGAAGCATTTCTCTGTAACACTGTGGGCTTCAGAACTTCTGTTATATCTCACAGTATAGGAGCTCAGAGATAAAGCAGAGAGATAAAAGCATTTTTCACATGTTGAAACTGGTACTTACTACCACAGGAAGCCACAAGACACTATTAAGTATTAAAGAGATGGACTTTTTATTCAGGGTATGATCAAAACCAGCCAGAGCCCTCTTAAAACAAGTCATGTTAAAGGTATTTAAGCATTCAGCTTCAGGGTTTAAACCAAGCTCAGCCACAGGAAATCACAGGGGAGCTTAATCTGGTAGAGGGAATTATCCCATGTTCAACACCTGTGATTATCCCATGTTCAACACCTGTAACTTTAATTTTTCTGAATCACCTGACAACAGCTACTCTTAGAAAGAAGCCACAAGACCAGACAAGTCTCCAGCCAGTTCCCATGGAAATGACAAGCAGAGAAAAGCAGTTTCATTTCTGAATTAATGACTATCACACAATATTTGTGTGGGGGACAGAAACTGAGGGCTATATACATTTAGAATTTTTCATCACCCAAGTCAGTATTTACCAGTCTTTCAAGTAACACTACAGGTTTTGCCCACTCCCAAAGATACAGATGTCAACATACACATCACTTTAAAAACAAAGTCTCTTCCAAAAGCCTAAGAACTGTGCAATCCCTTCTTTATAAAGCATTCAGCTATTTTCTGCCTTGCTATATACTATTAGTACTGTTTACACTCCACACTTAGGCTAATTACACATTATGGGGGTTACAGCAAGTACTACTTAAAATTTTGTCGAATATTACACACCGCTGAAGGCACATTAAAGATATTTGTGTTTTACTAGGAAACCTGACTGTCCCCTTATTTTCATTTGATTAAAAAGCATTTCTTAGTACACATTACTTCCATGCGGAAATTTCAGGTTTCACAGAATGAATGAGGTTGGAAAGGACATCTGAGATCGAGTCCAACCTACGGCCAAATACCACCTTGTCAACCAGACCATGGCACTGAGTGCCACATCCAGTGTCCAGTCTTTCCTTGAGCGCCTCCAGGGACCGCGACTCCACCACCTCCCTGGGCAGTCCATTCCAATGTCCAATCACCCCTTTTGTGAATAAATTCTTCCAAATGTCCAACTTGAACCTCCCTTGGCACATCTTAAGACCCTACCCTCTTGACCTATTGCTAACTGCCTGGGAGAAGAGGCTGACCCTCACCTCGCTGCCTCCCTGCCTAACAAACACCAACATTTGCGGCTAAGAGCGCTAACGAGCTGCGCTCACCAATGCAAAACCACCTCTTCTGCCGGAAAAGAAAGGAAGTTTACTCGGGAAGCCTACGACAGCAGTCTCGGAAGGTCAGGAGGGACTGGAGCACAGGCTGCAAGGCGGACAGCCACGGCACACGTGCACAGCACCAGCAATGACACAAGCCCGGGTTTAGCATAGGGGCAGCACAGCAAAACAGCCCGAAACTGACCGCTGGTACGGCCGCGTTTCCCCAGTAAAAACACCGCTTTCCTCTGCGCCCTACGAGCAAACGGGCTAAACGCAGCGAGGCGGTGACCCGGGCCAGGCCGCGGGCAGCGTTACCACCGACACGACGGGCCCAGCCCGCACCTCAGCCCCGCCCGGGCCGGACGGTGAGGCCTCCGCGCCCGCTGCAGCCCCGCACCCGGCCGGGCCCGCCGCGCCGCCGGCCCAGAGCGGCCGCTCAGGGCGCTGCCCCGAGCCCAGGCCGGGCCTGTCCCCCGGCCACCGGACCCCTCCATCCCGCCGCACCCCTGCCCGCGGCACGGGCTGCCCGCGGCCCCTCGGCCGGTGCCCCTCACCATGGTCGCGCTGCCGCCGCCCCCGCCAGCGCCGCCCCGTCATGTGACTGCGCCGCGCGCGCCGCCCCGCCCCACCCCGCCGCCGCGCCGCGCGCCGCCCATTGGCCCGCTCCGAGGAAGAGCCGCGCTGCGCGCCCATTGGCGGAGCGGGCGGTGATTGGCGGCGCGGGCGGCCAATGGGCTGCGCGCGCGCCAGGCGCGGCGGGCGATGGAGTGCGGGGCCGTGCGGGCCATGGCGGCTCGGCTGGGCCTCGCCGAGCCCGCCGTGCTCAGGTACCGCCGGCCCCGCCGCGAGGCGCTCCGCGCTCCCGTGCCCACAGCCAGCCCTGCGTTATTCCCGCCCGGGTCAGCGGGTCCGCCCGGGCGTGCCCCCCTCCGGCCCGCTCTCCCCGGCGCTGACTGTGCCCGGCACCGCAGCAGCGCCGCCGCACCCCGGGACAGCCGTGCCCGCCTTGGGTCTGGTGGATGTGGTGGAAGTCCCAGACCCGTGGGCTCGATGAAACAGCCATGGCCAGCCCTGCAGTGCTGAGCTGCTGCTGCTGCACATCATCAGAGAAGGGGCGGCGTTGCCCCTCCGGCACCCCGGGCCCTCAGGCCGTGCTGCAGCCGGACTGCGACACCTTGGCTCGAGTCCTGTCGGGCATTCTGTCTTGTAGCTGTCGTTTTGTTGACGAGGGCTTTGTGTTCTGGGTGTTTTGCAGAAAAGCTGAGGAGTATCTGCGGCTGTCCCAGGTGAAATGCACGGGGTTAATGGCTCAAATGACGGCGACGAGCAGTGCTGTGATGTGCCTGGACCTGGCGGCGAGTTTCATGAAACAACCGGTTGACAAAGTAAGATAGACTGTGTGACTTGGCTGGTTGGTGCATTCTGCCTGACTCCACAAAACCATTGTTCTGTAGTGTGTGTTGGGAGCAGGAATGGGATATAACAACTAACCTTCCCCTAGATCCCGCAGTTTGCTGTGTTAGACCTTTCACTGTTCAGAGTTTGAAACAGCACAAATTGAGATCAGTGTCATAGTCCCTTCACAAATTAACCTTGCTTTGGTATAATTTCAGCTTAATTTCTACTCTTGTAGTAACAAATAAATTACCAGCAAGGATGTTAAATTTAAGATCTGTCCTTTTACTGTGGGAAGAAAGCAGTTGCTCCAAGGAATCTGTCACTGTGGGGGTACCTGTAAACCTCCATCTTCAAATCTGTCAGGTGAATAGCAGTGAGCTGTCAAAATAATGCCTGATACGACATATTCATGATTGTCCATTTACAGCAGAGGAGAATTTAATTGGACCTGACCCCATGAAGATGTTGCTTATGTCTTCAACTTGCCCAGATTTTGGTAATTTTGTCGCTACCTATCTTGTGATAAAGGGGCCATGTCATATATGGAAATGTCAAACCTCACTTCCAGTGAAAGTCTAAAAATATCACTGCATTAGAAGATGTGGCATTCCTAGGTGGTTAATCTTTCTGTGTGCAGTCAAAACATACATTATTCATTGCACAAATTTGTTTAATGTAGCAACTGAACTTTATGGTGTTGTGTTGGTTGCCTTATTAAGATGTCAGGAAGGAATCTTGCTAATTCTTGGGGTTTGTCTTTGTCTTCTTGACAGAGCTATTGTGTTAAACTCTCTGGTTTGAACAAGACCACCTACCAGAGCTCCATGAAGTCTTTGGAATGTTTGCTAGAGGTGAACCAAAGGCTGGGGATGCGAGACTTGGCTGTGCAGTTTTGCTGCTTAGAGGCAGTGAACATGGCTTCAGAAATCCTGCAGAGGTGAGGAAGCTCTCATGAGTACACTGGGAACCACAAGTAAGGTTCTTTGTTCTTTAGATGTATAAAGAGCTTGATGTTTGGAAGGGCCAGATATCTCCTACTGATTGGAGCAATGAGGTGAGTTCTCAGCACTGATGATCCAGCCATGAGCTGGGCCACTTTTTAGAAGACCTGTTAAAAAGATTTAGTCTGTGAATCTCAGCAAGTCATTGTCCAACCGTGAATTCTTCATCTAGGAATAGTGTAAAAAAATAGGACTCCTAATCCCTGTATTTGCCCATAGCATCACACTGTCATCCATTTAACTGCTGATCATGGCACAGTTCAGAAGTAATGCTCAGTGGAAATAAATCCTCCCTTTTGGGGACACAGATCTCTTAAAATGCACATCACTTTATCTGTAAAACCAATAGGTAGAACACTTCAGTGGAGATTCAACAGAGTTAACTATAATTTTCCATTCTGTATCATCTGCTTTAACCAGAGCAATCCCTGAAGAGCTCTGTTCTGCAGTGCTGTCACCCTGATAGTACATGTTTAAATGCTGTTAGGTCAGTGCACAAAGGCTGTGCTTGCTTGGTGGTGCTTAATACAAACTGGAAAAAAATAGCCTGGGGCAGGTGGACAACAAAAAATGACATTCTTCAGTGCTGCACATCCACTGTGTCATTTTCCATATTTAAGCCTTCCTCTCTGTAACATACATACTGCAGGAATCAAAGAAACGGTAATGCTACCTTCTATTGTAGGGATGGATTTATGCAAAGCATCTCATTGTAAATTTTAGATCTTAGGAAGAGCTAAAAGTGATGTGTGGATCAGGAGCACAAGAAGCAGATTTTCTGACATGCCTTGATCCACATCCCCAGTTTAAAATACCTCTAATTCCAGAAGAGGAGACCATCTCAACTCCCTTCTTTTCCCTCATCTCTTTTGCTCCTCTGAGCCAATAGCAGCTTCTCTGTTTGACTGGCTTACAAAGGCCCAGGTGCTCCAACATTCGTGTTCAGCTGCCAAGTGCCACACAACAGATGGATTTCAGCAGCTTCACTGAGGCAAATACACTGTCCAATTATCACTTGCTGTTCCTCAGGTATGAATCCAGCCTCTCCGAAGCACAGCGAGCGGACCTGGATTTCTCCAAACCCCTGTTTGTAACAGCTGCACTGTGCACTGCATGCAGGTGAGTGTAGCCTGGGAGACCTTCTACAGGCTGAAATGCCTGCTGAGACTCCAACCAGGGCCAGCATTCAGGGTCTTGCTTAGTATATCCCGCTGCCCTGCTTCTGAAAATGGAGACAGCTGGAGCAAACCAGGCCTTTCCTCATAGCGAAGTCTGGAACGTGCACTGCACAAAGCAAAAACTTCTGTGGCTTTTGGTGAAATACTGCTCAAGATGCAAGAAGGGCTTCTGAGCACCAAGAAGCAGCCACTATGAAGAAGGAAAAACCCCAAGTCGTAAGCCATCAGGTCCTGAGGGTGCTCTAGCCTTTTGGAGATGGCTCTGATAACTGTAGGCCTGTATCAGCTAAGAGAGGTGTGTGACTCAGCCAGCACTTGGGAAGAATTTGCTTATATGCAAAGATCTTCCTCCCTCAGCATTACACCTTGTGACAGTCTTATTCAGCAGCACAGGTGCTGTGTAGTTGCACAGCTCCTGACAAGGGCTCTCTTGACACACAGTGACATTCAGCTTTTTGCTGTAGCGGCATTTTATCCTGATTCCCTGAAAATCTGAAAATTTACCTCTTCCTTACACAATTCCTTATGTAAATTGAACTCACCCTGAGTTTCAGTTGAGCTCTATTGACTGAGTAGTGTAGGGGTCTGGTTTTTAAGCAGATTTGTTTCTGTGGGAGACAAGGATAAGTAGGACAAAAAGGCCTGCCTTACTCATGTCACAGGCAGTGTTGGTACAGTAATTATCACCTCACCTAAGTGATAGTTGCTGGAAGGTTGCTTTGTACAGAGATAACTTTCTCTTGTAGGTCTTTGAAGCTAAAAGTGGACAGAACTAAAATGTTGGCTACATCTGGAGTGAAAAAAGCAATATTTGACCGGCTGTGCAATCAGCTGGAGAAGATAAGCCAGCAACTCAGCAGTAAGTTTTTGGCTTTATCCCTGTAAGACAGCACACCCATCCCATGGGCTCACAGTGCCCCATCCTGTTCCACTGGTGATTTCAGTCTGATCACTTTCAGCTGTCCCCTTTTAGCCAAATCTGCCCTCCATTCCAACATGTTTCCTGCAGCCCAGTTCCCACTCACAGTCCTTGCTTCTGGAGAAGTTGCAATAGCTTAGCAAGGACAAAAATAGGAAAAAAGTGGCAAGGACAAAAATATTTTCCTCTCTTCTCGAATCCTCACTGCTCTTTACAGTCTCTGCTGCTGCAATTTATTCCTTGCTTCTCCCATACTACCTGACCTATCTTGGATTCCTCCTGCTTGCTTGGTTTCTGCATCCTGTTAACATGGCAACCTGACACACAAATTATCACAAACATCTTCCTCAGACTGACTCACTCCTGTACTTTCCCCCACTGCAAGATTAACAAGCATAAGCCTTGCTGTTCTGGTACCAACTCAGCCATTTCCTGACACCACCCCTCCTCATACATTGGGCAGATGTCAGGAATATTTCTTGCCCATTGTTGAGCCTGCAGCTCTCTGCTCCTCTTTGTGGGGGAGAAAGCCTGAAAAACAATACATGCACTAATGTCCTTGTATTTCTGTTGCTTCCTCTTTCTCATTTTTCCTTTCCCAGGCTTTCATTCTTATTTTCCCACTGAAAGTTACCCTGCCTCACTGTGTCTTCATACCCTGATGTTTTCTGCAACATGCTGCCTGAATCTCACCCAAAAGCTGCTACTTTCTCCTAGGTGTGTGCCCTATAAAAACCCGAACAATACCCCAGCACTAAAGCAACTAAAGGCAACTGGGAATTGCCATATGAATTAGGGAAGAGTGTGCATCTGCATACCTGGACAGCTCCCTGCATGTTGTGGGTATCTATAAAAATTGTGAGAATGGAATCAAAGGGAAAGAAATAATTGATATTCCTGCCTGAATTACCTAGAAGGGTAGCAGTGTGGTTTTGGGCAATGAACATGGTGGATCATTGTGGTTACCAATGCAGCAGCAGCAGCTAATTAGCAGCCTGCTAATTAAAGGAGCCAGTCAGTCCGTGCCATACTTGAAGTGCTGGCACCTCTTGTAGAGCTCAAGTATCAGTCTGGACCAGGGAACTGCTCTGACTGGACAGCACTACTTGTGGAAGGTGGCACTGCTGTCAAAGAATTACATGTGGCCACCCTTGGAGCCCCAAATACCATTCAAAAGTAAAGCAACTTACTTGTTTTTTTAGAAGATGTTCCACTGGCTGCAGAGACACCTGACAGCTTCCAGACTGCCCTGGAGCAGTGTGAGCAGGAAGAGGGTAAGTTGTGTTTATCTGTGAATGAAAATCACCTCACTGGAGTAGTTCTGAGCTTTCTTGCTGCTCCGTGTTTTAGTTGTGTGATGGGCCATGATGCTGCAGTTCACAGCAGCTCTCTACATCCTGCAAACCATGGGCTGTGGAAGCACAGAGAGAGCCTAGCAGGACAATGGAGTTTATACTGAGTAGTCCTAGTATTAAGGACAGCTGTTGTGTTCAGACAGAGGTGAGGAGGTGACTGTCCCAGCAGGTGAGGGGAGCAGTGACCACAGGATTAGATAACAGGGACAGGCCCCTGCTGGTGTCTGTACATTTGCTCACTGCCTGTTATCCCCAGCAGCATGTTGCCCATGGTGGCCTCTCATGGGCTTTCTTGTTTCCTCACAGGCTCTGAAGAGGATGAGGAGATGCCATGTAAACGACCAAAGACTGAAACAAAGCAGGACTATGAAGAATGGAAAAAGAAAATCCTGGAAAACGCTGCTAAGGCACGAGGGACAAGGAGTACCGACTCTGCAATGCCACCCAGTAATGTAACTGCTGCTTGCTCTTAATTTTAACTCTCCCTCTGCTCTAACAAGAGATCCAGTAGCATATGAGTGATGGCTGCCTGGCAGACAGCTGATTTTATTTAGGTTTTAAATATTTAAGAATGTTATTTTTAATAAATTACACCACAGATTGATGGGAATTTACAGGAAGCCTGTCTGACTACTCAGCAGGCTATGGCATTAGGGGTAGAAGAGCTTCATTCTCTTGCTGCAAGAAGCAGGTAACATTCTAATGCTACTTTAAGTGTAAATAAGTTATAAGTTACAGGCCATTGGGCCCCTGACTGGAACCAGTCAGTGAAATAAGAGGGAGGGGACTAACAGTGCCTTGTTAAACTGCAATGCCAGCAGAGAAATGAAGCCTTATTTTTAAAGGGTTTTTTTTAATAAATATTGTTTAGTCATTGAATTTGACTTATTTTCATGTGTATAGGAACAAAGTCTCTTGTGCTTTTGTAAGGGGTCCCAAATATTCCAAGAAACAATAAAAGTACTGGAAGGAAAAGCTTTGTATTATGATATGTTCTTGGCACATGTACTTGGAATGCAAAATAGAAAACATGGAGGAGATGCCTGTGCCTTAAGAAGGAAGATCTCCAGGGGAAAAGGACTGGGTAACAGGTTTTTTTGTGCCTTGCAGTCATAAGCTTAGAGAAGAGGTCTGTGTTCCTTTCTTTTGCATATTTTCTGCCTGGGATGTATCTCTGGACCTACCCAGAAATACTTTCAGGTTTGTTTGGCAGCAGGGCTTAAACCAAAGTTGATGAATGGGCTTGTTCCACTTTCATGAAATTTATTAGTATTAATTCAGAAATATACAGACCAATGAATACAATGACATTCAGCATGCAGAAACACTGTGGAAGGAAAACATGAACAAAAGTGGGCCTTCATAGAAGGTGATAAATTATCAAGATTCTTCTCTGTCCCAATTCTGGAAATGCTGCAGAAGTCAGGACTATGCAAAGTGAGAAGCACTTGAGTGGAAAAGATAGCTAGACTGGGGTAAGCCAGTCTTACAAACCTCATCATTAGCAACCAATACTTCTGCAAATTCAAGGGATGTGAAAGTCTGTAAAGTTCGAAGGAGCTTTACAGGTGCCTTTGATGGAAAGCTACTTCTAGTAGTATTAGTTTCCATTTTTCCTAGAAGCCATCCAGTTCACACTGAGTTTTGCAGAATCCAGAACAGGAAACCACAGCTTTAATAAATAATGTTATACTTTTATCTGAGAGATTGTAAGTGGCTCCCACTCTACACATAAGAAAAGAGTTTAAAATCCAAAATAAGTTAATATTGTGAAGAAAAGGTTTAATGTTCAAGAGCAAGGTGAGGGGGGAAAAAAGGGCTTCAACCTCCTAACTGGACTAAAGGCAGAGTCTGGCAACACTGTTTCCCTGTCACTGAGCCTATTAGAAATGACACCTGTTTTGCATGTCACACCATACCAGCTTCTCAGACTTCACTAAAATTTCCAGAGAGGAGAAACAAATCCTCAAACTAAAACTTAGCAACTTAAGTGCTGCAGTCACAGACAATGAAAAGCACTTACAAGTTTTTAAAACATAAAATCTCTGAAAATCTCCTTTTCTCTACAACATGAGATCTTTTTGCATAGACCCAACAGTCATTAGGTGATTTGTATTCATGGCAGTTTCACATATCTCCTTCCAGAAGTTCAATCAGTTTATCTCAATTTAACTTGCCATAACAAACAGCAGCAAAGGACCAACTTAATTTGCTTCAAACCAGGGTTCCTCATAGTTCCTAACTATGCAGTGACTATTTTTTAAAGGAGAGTGTAGAATAGTAGCAAAACAAAACCAAAACCATCCAAGCTGGAGTTGCACTGAAGCATCTTCATGTTGTGGGGAAATTACCTTTTTGAAAGAAATAGATAAGATAATGATGCTTGTATCTTTTGTTTTAAGTAACAAACACCTGAGGGACAAGTTGTGCCACTCTTGTGGCAGTTCTCTAAAGCTGGTAACATACAAACATCAGACAGGAAGAAAATCTTTAGAGATCCCATGCTTGGTGTGAGAGACCAGAAAACTGCCAGGGGTTTTCTGCTATAAACACACCAACAATACTCTGCAGAATCAAAGCCTTCAGCAAGAAGTCAGCCCCTGTAACAGCCACGATTTTCCTCTGCTATATAGAACAACTAAAAACTTGTAAAAACAAACAAAGTAGCTTCTGCTTTTAGAAATCTTGTGCCTCTTCCTTAAGGCACTTCTGGAACCATAGCACTAACACACCAGATAATTGAGGAAGACAGTCCCAAAACTTTATGTTATAAAACAGGGATAGAAATCACTGGAGACACTTGAGTCCTCCTTCCACAGCTTCATGTCCATCTCCAAGAGCAGTGGAGCTGTCACACAAGCTCACGCGAGCTTGACAGACATACTCTGAAATCTCTTCAGCCTGTTAGCAGCAGCCACCACATAGAAGTGTTTCTGTGAACAGAACAGAACAGTGCAAGCGTGAGCACAACCGAGGCAAAGGAACTTTGCTGCAGCTGACAGGGATTTTTCTTCCGGGTAAATCCATTTCCTTCTAGTGACCCCCAGCTTGTGTGGGTTGCAGTGGTTCCTGCACAGCAGCTGGGGCTGGGAGGTTCTTCAGTGTTATTAGGAACTGTATAGTGATAGGTCTTTAGATTATGTCATCTTTAAAATGCAAGTGCAGAACTTTGCCACCAAGCAGTTGTAGTGCAGGACTGAATGAAGTGTAAGCCTCTGGTTTTACTCCTTGGCAAGGAATTGCAACTCCCCAATGACAGAAGAGAAGGAAATAGTCCTCAATGAGTTTGCCTTATAATTCCACAGGCTTCTTTCTAACAAGATCACTGTGTTCACCTTTTAGGATCAATTATCTACAATCAAATAGAGACTCAAACACAAATTATTACCTATCACTTCATAAAAACTGAGTTCAGAAGGAGCCTGGGGTCATCAGAAAGATCCTGAAGAGTTCTCTCGATAGGTGTAAGCCTAATTTTTT